>NC_039261.1:26908604-27259854 GCF_003368295.1 Carassius auratus | reverse complement strand
GCGTAACATGCCTCTCCACCTGCTTCACTTGTACGGCCTGCAGGCGCCTCCAGAGGTGGTCAGTCCGACCCTCCAGCTCTGCCTGCCTGCGTTTGGCATCACCCCTCACCGCCTCTATTTGCTCCGTGCTGGGGCCCTCAGTACCCTGTTCATCAATGCCCACACCTGTACCGTCACAATTCCGTGGCTCTGGCTCTGTCCCGTTAGAAGGCCCACTCTCAGACTGACAAGAAGTGATGGAGAGGGCGCACAGGGGCTTTTTTACGCAATCACGAAGGTCGGGCTCGGCTTGGAAGGAGGGTTGCGGTGGGAGGCTATCGTGAGGGGCACCGTTTCTGCTGACCCCGTTGTTATGGTTGGCGGAGCTGGAAAGAAAGGAGCGCACCCTGTAAAGTCTGACACGCCCCTTCGCAGTCCTGTATGTGGGCAGCTGGGCACTTTCATCAGGCGGGCACGCTGCGAAATTTATTTTGTGGGCCCCGGTCGTGTTTGCAGAGTGGATACGCCGTGAGGAGGTTCGCCTGAAAGTCTCAGCGGTGCTCGCGGAGCCCTTCCCGTGAGCTTCACCATTGGAACCAACGCGGCCCGCGGCGTCAGAGAAACACACCTTTTTGGAGGCTCGGGCGAAATTGCATCCCCGGCGCTTGATGACCGCGGGCTCGGGATTCCCGTGACCACACCTCGCAGCGGCTGTCATTATCTCGGTCTCGGCGTACGCCGTGTGTCCGCGTCGGACTCTCGCGGTGCGCACCGGAGGCAGTCTCGAGCTCGCTCTGCGCTCGTGCCTTCTTGTCGTAGCGCTCGTGAAATGCCGCAAACCAGCTCCTTTGTGATCAATATTAATGGTGTTATCCTCGCCTGCTCCATTGCTTTGTCTACAGAAACGCCCGCGTCCTCCGCCGTATTCCCTCGAATCCGCGCATTCGTCTCCCTCCCGTGTGATATCGGCAGCGCCGTTCGTAAAAAATCCCCCGTCGTTCATTTTCTGGGCCGCATCCGCATCGCCGGAGGTGGCATCGTCCCATTCGCGGAACGCCTGGGCCTCGGCTACGCTGCTCTCTCTGTCTGAGCTCCGCACTGGAGCAGCGCTGGTGGCTGTAGCCGCAGCGGCCGAGCTTCCGTCACCGCTGACGGGCTCACCACAGCCTCCTCCCCCGCAGCAGCGGCTGGCGCTATGCGGACACCCGGCCGCGCAACTCTCCACTCCAGGCCCGGCTGTACTAGCGCTCATTTTATTCCGATTGCTGTAATAATACATCGCTGTGTCGTTGGCATGGCCGGGTGTGAAACGAGGACATACAACGAAGCTCCGTTAACGTATTTTTCCTGTGCGAAAGGAAGACGGGCTTCTCTTTTCACCCGTCTAGCCTTTCCCTGCACTGTTGGCCGTCTCCAACACTCCCTGTTCGCACGGAGCATGCGCCATTCACTGGCCCAACCTTCGATAAAGAATTAGGAGTATTTCAAAAACTAGTTCACATTTTTCGTTTGTCACATGCCCTGTGTTGAGCTTAATTGCGCGTGGTGCTGAAAATAACGATAGATGTAAAAATAACGCTCCTAATCTGTTTAGCATTTGAGTTAATGACTTGTCTAAAGGTCTGGGATGAAAGCAGTGTTCAAGGGCAGCTGCATTTCGACATTCTTATCAAAGTGTACAAAAAACCAACATGATTTGTTCTACTATGGACCTTTTTAAAGCAATTATCAAGCAAACAGACAAAATTATGGAGAAAATAGCAATTACGCAATTTAAAAGAAATATAAATAAAATGTTATTATTATATATGTTAATATATATATATATATATATATATATATATATATATATATATATATATATATATATATATATATATATATATATATACAGCAACTATTAAATTTGTTTTTCTAATTGACCCCCGGCCATATGATTAACTAATAACGTTTCATTTCAGTGTTAAATTTAAATAGCGATGTTTAAATTTGAGTATGACTGCTGCACTAGTGTTTTGCCTTCCTAAACTTAAATATCCAACAGATTTTTGGTTTATTGTTTTCTTCTACTTTGTGTACTTGGCGGAATAATAGGCGGAATAATAGCAAGTGTTCAGTATGTAGTACGCAGTTGGCGTCTTTGGCGCTGTTTGTTTTGGCCTCACCGCTAGAGGCACTGTCTGCAGTCATTCTGGGCAGCGAATGCTAATTAGCATGTAACAATGGCTACACAAGCGCTAGGCTCTGTTGCTGGATCTACGACGAGTCAAGCCGGCTGTAGCTCTTCATTGAGCCGAAGAATGGACGGTGGACCGTGCTGTAAATTCTGGGAAAGCCCGGAAATAATCTCTCAGTTGGAGACGGTTCGCAGTTGGATTGGAAAGTATTATAAAAAGGTTCGCGAGCTAAATAGCCTGGGACCCCACATATGATGTGGTTCTGTGAAGCTTTTTTTGCTCTGGTTGTCTTGCTGTTTTTGTGGTTTTGTGATTCTTATTATCGCCTCAAACTGCAAAAGTCTCTTTTATGTGGTAGTATTTTGTCTGTGTAGAGTTTATGAATATAACTCATGTCCTCATATAATATAGACATGAACAGCTAACTCCAGAGAATACAGTCTCAGCCTGGACAGAAGTGACAACCTTCATTCTGTGTTTATTTTAGCGGTAACGTTAAAGATATGTTTATGTCAAACAACACAACTCCACCTTTTCAGTCAGTATAAAGTAAAAGACTCGGTTGTAGTTTCCATATGAGGCGGTGTTGGTAAATGTTTATTTTAGCTGCATACTAGCAGCTTTAAGTTAACAGAAACAGGTTTGTGGTCAAAGGTGTTTGTTAACACGACCTGACTGATACCCCCCACCACATGCCATGCCATCCTTGTTCACTACCCACTATGTAGGTAACACATACCTTGATGCATCTAAAAGTCTTAAACTGTTTGAATGTGAAATCCATTCAATAGTGCCAGTACAGTGTATATAGCTAAATCTATTAAACACTCAAAGGGTATGGGCCTCTTTGAAATTTGTTGTGCAATTTTAAAACCTTCTTTTTCTTCCCCTTAAGTATGTACAGCCTGATGCTCCCTCCAGCAAGTCTCTGTCTGGGCTGGTCATCCAACTGTTGCAGTTTCAGGAAGATACATTTGGCCATCGAGCAAATAACCCAAGGTTTACAAAACTACCAGTGAGTTATCACCACAACACCCAGATCAGTCATAGCATGAAACCTAGTTTTGCATAATTATGAGTTATCAGTTGTTTGATCCTTGTTTCTTTTTCTACAGGCAAAGTGTTTTCAGGACCTAAGGCCAGGTGGTGCTCTCTGCCATATTCTGGGATCAGTGTACAAGTTCAAGACCGAACAGGGCTGGTGTGTATTAATGCTAAATAGTTTTTGTCTATCAAATTTATTTATACTTTACCATTCAAAGTTTGGGGTCATTAGGGCTGCATTTACACTAGCATTTTTTTTGCTCATATCTGACACAGATCAGAATTTGTGGCACAGGTGTAAACACAAAAATCCACATGAGATCTGCTTTTTTTCGCCTTCTGATATGGGCCACTTCCAAATGTGGATTTTAATTGGATACATATCTGATATCTGGACATCTGACCTATGTCTAAACACACATATTCGATTCCCCGCAGAACTCCTAATATGAGGGTGACACTTACTACCCATAAAGAGAGTGTTATAATGCTGGTATGTATATGTGCTTGAAATTAATTGAGGTGGGAACTTTATATGTAAGAAATTGTGCTACTTTCAGTAGCTGTTTTTCAACCCCTGACCTTTGCATTTTATAAATACAATTGCCGTGCTACTAAAACCAACAATATTTTTCTTAGCAATTATTAAACCAATAAGCTTCAGTAGGCTACTCACTTGTGCATCCTCTCTCTCGCTCTCTCTCCCTCTCTCTCTCTCTCTCTCTCTCCCTCTCTCTCTCTCTTTCTTTCTATCCCTCTCTCTCTCTCTCTTTCTTTCTATCTCTGTCTCTCTCTCACACACACTTAAATTCATTCAAATTCATTCAGTCTTACAGCGTTACTTTATTCCACTAAAGATCTCTACATCTAACGAGCTGTAGATAAAATAACAAATTAAAATTGCTTTTATTTTCTGGTCTTTATCCGTTCAGTCAGACTTTGTGCTGCAAAACATCCATGACCACTGTTGTCCATGACATAATAATGTCTACATGACATGAATTATATAAATAATTTTAATAACCTAAGGGCCTACTACTGCGTGCATAGTAAAGTGATCACTGATGGGCAGGAATTAATGTAAACACATATCAGATACCAGTCATATCTAAAGTGAATTTAAACTGCCAGGTCAAAAGATTTTTGCTATGCGAATGAAAATCAATAAGGCTGTGTTTATCTGATAATAAAAAAGAAAATCAGTAAGAACAGTTATATTGTTAGGCCGGTGACACACTGGCTGCGTGGCGTGAGCTGGCTGTAGAGGGAGACCGTTGACAGACCAGGCTCATGTCTTCATTACAACAATATATACTTTTTTTTTACACACCTACACCTACGCCTACTGATAAAGGACACCGCGAAATAGATTATGTTTGACAGGTGCAATATTTGAAAATCGATAATTTTTATAATTTTTTTTAAATTACATTTATATCTGAATTTATGTCAACCTATAGACTTTCAAATATCACAATATCAGGAATTCATATGTATTTGTGTACAAAATGACATTTAAACACATTTTCCTATTATATTTTGCCTGGAAAAGCTTCCAACACGCGCGCGTCGCGGTAAAAATAGGCGTCGGTTCTATTTCTTCCAAGCAAGCGTTTTCCGCGCGGCTTGAGACGTAAGCTGTAAGCTCTAACCTGTTGACATGGGAGCCGAATTAAAAACCGACACGCCACGCGGCTGAGACGCTTGCGCCAAGCATCCAGTGTGTCGCCGGCCTTGAAAATGCTTTATTGACACAGAGTGGTTGAACAAGGTATTGCAGTCCAAATTCAAAATATTGGAGAGGGTTTATTCATCTGGCCCCTTTTCCTCAGACTTGATTAACACGCAGGTTGCCAGATTGACAACACAAACAGGAACGAGTGCCCTTGATGATGAATGAAATTAAATACGCTGTCTTCCACCAACTGGCAACCCGATGTGCCGAAATACAATTGGGTAAACTGGCAGTGGGCAGTTTTCACAAACCAAAACAAACACCAACATTTCTGGCCACAACACACAAAGGAGAATAACTGACTGTAGCATTGTTTTTCAGATAAACAAGTATGTTAACTTAACTTGTTTCTTAAATATCTGCAAACATATTATGGTATTTTTATGCTTTAGTAGAGTCAAAATCTTAACATAGAGTAGTTCGTTCACCAGCTTCAGTGAAAGTTAACATGCCTAGCATTTTCGACTCATACATTACACGTCACACACTGATGTCACGTGTCTTCACGGGACCTTTACAGGTTGTGTATGAACCCACGCACATATTCCGGGTAATCACTGGCAGTGTGAAAGTGCAAAATCTAGTGACCCGGGAACAATTGTCGGGACACATTACCCATGTTTTTTTCCAGAATCACAGTGTGAAAGGGCTAAAGTGAAGTAGATAAAAACATCCTCAAAAGCTAGATAGACATCATGCCGAGATCCAAAGAAATTCAGAAACAAATGAGAATAAGTAATTGTGATCTGTCAGTCTGGAAAAGGTTATAAAGCCATTTCGGCCATAAAGGACTCCAGCAAAACACAGTGAGAGCTATTATTCACAAATGGCAAAAACATGGAACAGTGGAGAACCTTCCCAGGAATGGCCAGCCGACCGAAATTACCCCAAGAGCACAGTGACGACTCATCCAAGAGGTCACAAAAGACCCCACAACAACATCCAGAGAAATGCAGGCCTCACTTGCCTCAGTTAAGATCAGTGTTCATGACTCTACCATAAGAAAGAGACTAGACAAAAATCATTCCAGCAGTAAAATATGGTGGTATTAGTGTGATGGTCTGGGGCTGTTTTGCTGCTTCAGGACCTGGAAGACTTGCTGTGATAAATGGAACCATGCATTTTGCTGTTTACCAAAAAATCCTGAAGGGGAATGTCCAGCCATCTGTTTGTGACCTCAAGCTGAAGCAAACTTGAGTTCTGCAACAGGACAATGATCCAAAACACACAAGCAAGTCCACATCTGAAAGGCTGAATGGCTGAAGAAAAACAAAAGACTTTGGAGTGGCCTAGTCAAAGTCCTGACCTGAACCCTATTGAGATGCTTATGGCATGACCTTAAAAAGGCGGTTCATGCTTGAAAACCTTCCAATGTGGCTGAATTACAACAATTCTGCATAGATGAGTGGAACAAAATTCCTTCACCGCGCTATAACAACTCATTGCAAGTTATCGCAAATGCTTGATTGAATAAGGGTGGCCCAATGGGTTATTAGGTTTAGAGGGCAAACACTTTTTCACACAGGGCCATGTAGTTTTGGATTTTGTTTTCCCTTAATAATAAAATCCTTCATTTGAAAACTGCATGTTGTATTCACTTGTGTTATCTTTTAATAATATTTACATTTGTTTTATCTGAAACATTAAAGTGTGACAAACATGCAAAAAAACAAAAGAAATCAGGAAGGGGGCCAACCCTTTTTTCACACCACTGTACATCACCTTTAAATATTACTGAAATATAATTATAATTTCAAATAACTCTTTATAGTTATTTTAAAATGAAATTTGTTCCTGAATTTTCATCAGTCATCACAGTTTTCAGTGTCACATGATTCTTCAGAAATCATTCTAATATGCCGATTTGCTGCTCAAGAAGCATTTCTTATTATTCTAAATGTTGAAAAGAGATATGCCTCTTAATATTTTTGTGGAAATGAAATGGATGAATAGGAAGTAGTAAAGAACAGCAAATCTTTTGTAGCACTGTAAATGTCTTCACTGCCACTTTTGATCAATTTAATGCATCCTTGCTGAATAAATAACCTTACTGACCTCAACCTTTTAAATGATTATAGTGCATATATAATGATTTTAAAGTTGCTTATACCATGATGTAAGATTTTGATCACCATACAGCCTGCCGCTTACACTAAATGTAAATGATAATTTGTGATGTCAAACTTATTTCATTAACTCTGTGTTCTTTTATTTTTTATTAAAGGAGACGCTTTGATCTTCAGAACCCATCCAGAATGGATCTCAATGTGGAGATGTTCATATCTGTGGAGAAAACTCTGACACAGGTATTTGTGCTTGGATCTTGTGTGAAGACAAAGATCTTAAGCAGGTGTATGAATGGTGCAGTATATGACCTCTGGTTTGTTTGTGCTAGAATAACTTATTAAGCAGACCTGTGGTGTACCTGTCTCCTGATCTTGAGCAGAAGCAAGCTCTTAAACTCAAAGACATTGTTGAGCGACACCAGGTAAGTGGAAAAATAAAAGAAACTAAAGAAATGGGAAAATATATCCAATACACACTAGACACTTCAGATGGGCATTTAGAGGAATTTTGTAGTCACATACTCAAACAAATTAAAAAGATATTAAATTGTAACAAGTATTTCTGAGCTAAGTTCATCCCATCCAATTTATAAATGTGAAAACAATTTTCTTCCATATTTATCCTGACAACCTGTTAATAATCAGGCTTTCTGTAAAGTAAAATTAATTAGTGAAAAAAAACTTTTCTCTGTAAACTAGTTGATTACTTATTGATTACATTATCGATTAGTTTATGTACACAACTTTTTTGCTTGCATTTTCAGGGCACAGTGACAGAGGAGAAGTCACACGCCTCCCACCAAATATACCCATCCCCCTCCACAGCAGATGAAGGTGTGTTTTAATTTTGTGTATCTTTTCAGTCCGCTCCTATATTTGTGGAAAAGTTCACATCTGTGTGTTAAATGTTAACTGTTTGGTCTTCTCCAGAAGAGTGGCTTAGACCAGTAATGCGATTGGATCGGCAAGTGATGGTTCATTGGGGCATGTTTCCAGACAGGTAGAGAAAACATCACACCCACATTTGCACAAAATATTTGGATTAGTAAATGCTACATTTTGCTCTGTACACAGCTTATGCTTTTATACTTTATTTTTTTCAGTTATGACTCCCTTATATCAGCAAGTGATGTAGATGGAGAAGTAGAGGAACCTCCCAACCCAGACAGGTGCCGGAAGGTGAAAAAAATAATCATTTTAGCATTGAGTTCCCCAAACAAATCTTTGCATGTTGTTTTGTCCCTTGTGTTGGGTTCCAGTGATTAGAAATATTAAATATCGAGATGGGCTTTTATATTGAAGTGATAATAAAGTAAGAATATCTACTTTAAAGAGCCAGTAAGATGAAAATTCTAAGCTTCCTATCACTGTTTATAAGTCCTGTACATTAGGTTTAAATCCATCCAAGGTTAAAAAACATTGTTATTTTGTCAAAATATAATTTTAAAATTACCTCAATTCTCAGAGATCCCCAAACGGTTCGCGCGAAGCTGTTCAAAAGATTCAGTTTCCTTAAACCCCACCTTTCGGTAGCATACTGTGTTCTGATTGGTCAACTAACATAACCAGTTTGGATTGGTTGTTCGCACACACCTCCACGGTAAACTATGCGCTAGCATCTGTTTGGGGTGAATGATGTCTTATTCCTCTCATCGCGAAGCAAACAGTAAAATAAAAAACTTGAACAGTCTCGCTGCCTTTTCTTCTGTGTGGGTGTATTCAAGCCGCGCGCTTCAGTTTGAATCTGAATAGCGCGTTCAGCGCGGGGGCGTGGTCACATTAGATATAAGGAAGGGAGACATAAAAAACAGACATCCCATTGTTTTCATATGGATTACTTTATCACAGAATATCTGTTTTCAGCAGCACTTGTTTAGTTCTAAAGTAGACATGTCAAGCTTTCTATAGATATCTCTCTCATGTCTTTTCGTTGAGTATTCACGGAGTTACACTTCATTTTAATGACGTGTTTGTACATGACGATCAGCGCAGACCAAGGCTGCAGACAGCACACATACTGATAAGATGCTCGGGAGAAAAAGACACATAACTTCATTATCATACTTCGCGTTGTGATTCGGAGATGCTCGTTGTTCTAAATAAAGTTGGTAATGAACCATCTTTTATGGCCAAACGCTTTGAAAATCCCGCTGTACTCACCGAGATTAGAAAAGCAGTCATCAGTGAAATGTTGTGAACACAACAGAAGGGATTTGTTGTACTGCTCTGGTATTGTAAAAATGAATTTTAGCCATTGGTTCTTCTGATTTTCATTCTTTGGCAGTGAAAACAAACTTGCCTTTACAATTAAAAACACACTGTCTCCTCGACATGATGCTATCACACCAACCAGAGCGTCTGTGTGGGGGTGTGGGGCAGGTCAGAGTTCCTTTTCTCCCAAGACGGTAGGCGGAGATTATTATGCAAAGTGTTCCTAGTGACGTACATAGAGATCTGCAAAAGATTTGAAATCTATAACGACTCATTTCAGCGATTCAGTTTCGACTCCTTACTCTAGAAGACAATAACTTTATAAATCGTGTACTTTTTGGTTTAATTACTTTGCACATTGTTTACACAGATGGAGAGCTACATCATACACTGTAATACAGGTAATTTTTGATTTCCCATCTGTGTGGCTCTTTAATGTATCATTTCTCAGGTTCGTGCTAAATGGGTTCTCGACACAGACTCGTATAATGAGTGGATGAATGAGGAAGATTATGAGATCGATGAGAATGGGAATAGTATGAGTTTCAGAAGGCGTATCTACCGAAGCACAGAGGTATGTTTATCTAATTTCATTACTTTTTGAGTTGCTGTTGGTATGGCACTTTGTTTTCATTTTTATATGTATATATTTATTTATTTTTCTCTTATAAAAGGAACAGAAACCTGGAAAGAAGCGGCGACGCTCCCCGTCTCCACCTCCTTCTGAATCTAAAAAGAAAGGAGGAAAGAAAAGGTTAAATCTACTTTTTTGTTCACTGGAATGTGACATATTTTGTAACCAGTGCAGGAAAGGTTAATGTTGGAAATCACTGTAGCTTTTTTCTCCGAAGGAGTGGATCAAATTCTTTGTACACTGAGACAAAATTGCAATAACTCATTTAATTTTGTGTAATCTAGTAGCTCAGGTGTGTATAAGAGGCGTGGTCTGCCAGAGGAAGCGGAGCCAGAGGAAGACCTCACTAAAGACATGGAAGATCCCACACCTGTCCTTAACATGGAGGAGGTCATTCTGCCTAAAAATGGTAAGGTTCTTTTTTCTTCTTCTCTGTTAAGCGCTCATGTTAATGTTAAGAGTGTTACTTGTTATTTATTCTTATTATCATTTGCTACAGTGAACCTGAAAAAAGACAGTGAAAACACTCCAGTCAAAGGAGGCATTATGGCTGATTTAGGTAAGTTTGTTTGTGGAATTTACTATTCGGTGAATCATGTTTGTATTTCAGTAGTAACCCTGAATACCTTTGTGTTTTCCTCAGATGACCAGGAAGAAGACCTGCTTTCAGGTGTCAGAGTAAGTCAGTCTAACTTAACAAAATTATATGTTTTAAATCCCAAAAAACTTTAGACCAAGTGCATGACCAAAAACTTCCAAGAATGTTTTCCAAGAAAAGCGCAAAAGAATAGAATACTGCAACATTGCTCTTAATTCTATTCTAGTTCTTCTTTCATGGTTTCTTCTGTCCAGCTAATACAAAATCTACATCCAGAACCCAGTTATAGTCAAGCCCTAGTTTAAAGGAACTCTAGCTCACAATATCTACCATGTGCTTTAAATATTTAAGTTCTGACCTATTGTGTGTGTAGGATGAGGAGGAGCAGAGGGAGTTCGGCCGTGGGATGGAGGGGGAGGAGAGTGCCACAGAGCAAACGCATCACATCATTGTGCCCACCTATTCCTCCTGGTTCGACTACAACTGGTGAGGGTTTAACTGTACAAGTGTCCGGATTACACCAACTCACATTCTCAGTTTTGCAGTACATAGATGTCATGTACATAGATGTTCTGAACATAAACGGGCATTTAATATTCTTACTCAATATTTTTTGTGAGGAATAATAGTGCTTTTTTATTTTTGTGCATTAGTATTCATCAGATAGAGAGACGAGCTCTGCCTGAGTTCTTCAATGGCAAGAATAAGTCCAAAACACCAGAAATGTAAGTCAGTGTTTATGCAAAAATACTATTTGTATCAGGTTCATCATCCTGAACTCTACACAAACATGTTCATATCTTGTTTGTAGATATCTTGCATACCGCAACTTCATGATTGATACATACCGGCTAAACCCTCAGGAGTATTTAACCTCATCCTCCTGTAGACGAAACCTGACCGGAGATGTGTGTGCACTTATAAGGTGTGTATATTCACTTGTACCCACTTAATTTGACACCGGTTCATAAATGATTTGTAATGCATTTATAAACTGGCTTGTGTGCATTTTAGGGTTCATTCATTTTTGGAGCAGTGGGGGTTGATCAACTACCAGGTAGATGCAGAAAGTCGACCCCTCCCCATGGGTCCGCCCCCAACACCACACTTTAATGTTCTTACAGACTCACCGTCTGGACTCGTCCCACTACAGCACAGACCCTTACAGGTAATGCAGTAGTGCCAAACTCTAAATCTGTGCCTTAAATGATCAGTTCTTAGATTACGGTCAGCTGTTCATGTCACAAGACTGAGCCTTTCCCTCTTTTATTACTTGCCTACTCACTGTTTCAAATAAAGGCACGTGAAATATTGATTTGAGTTGAAAACAATTAGTTGCCTGCAAAAATGATACATTTCAGTGATCATTATAAAATATTGTAATTATTTAAATTTATTTTGTGTGTTCGAAGGTTTCCGCTTCTCAGCATATGTTGCATTTCCCAGAAAAACTGAGAGAAAAACCGTCTGACCTGCAGAACTTTGGTTTGCGGACTGATATTTATGCTAAGAAACATCCAAAGGTAAAAACCACAAGCATTGTTTGAAACATTCATCATTTGAGCAGTGTTTTACCAAAACATTTTAGAATATATTTATACGTTTGAGAATCAGCACCCTGAAAACTGTGTGCCTGCCTGCTTTTGTCTTTTTTTCTTTTTTTTTCTTCTTCTTTTAGAGTAAAGGTGCAAGCGCAGGGGGAGAATGGACAGAACAGGAAACACTCTTACTTTTGGAGGTAATTTTTTTTAATTGTTTAGCCTAAATTAAAATGTATTTTGTATTGTAATGTTTTGTAATTTTTAGTTGAAAATGTAGTGTAGAAAAATGAAAAGTATATGGGCCTGTACATATATCACAATAATGATTATATAATTACCTACATTTTTATGTAGTAATGGTTTAAAATGCAAGACTTAATTTTATACAGTATGTAAAATGAAGTACCTGCTCCATCTCTCTATTCCTGAAGGGTTCTTGGCCTGAAAGTAGGAGTGATTATGTGTAGTTTTTGTATTCCATGTCTTTCTTTTCAGGCTTTGGAGATGTATAAAGATGACTGGAATAAGGTGTCAGAGCATGTGGGCAGTCGCACACAGGACGACTGTATTCTTCACTTCTTACGGTTGCCCATAGAGGACCCATACCTAGAGAACTCTGAAGCCTCAATGGGTCCTCTGGCCTATCAGCCTGTCCCTTTCAGCCAGTCAGAAAACCCTGTAATGAGCACGGTTGCTTTTCTTGCATCTGTGGTTGACCCTCGAGTGGCCTCTGCAGCCGCCAAGGCAGCTTTAGGTAAGAGTTAGTGTGTGTGTGTGTGTGTGTGTGTGTGTGCTGATTTGAAGATTTGTGTAGTAAGAGAAAATATGAACGTAATGTTTGAACTGTCTTCCAGAGGAATTCTCAAAAGCAAGAGAAGAGGCCCCACCAAAGATATTCAGTGCCAGCTTTCACAAAACACAGCCACTTGGGCATAATTTAGATCCGGCCTTTACACTCCAAACGGGCAGCATTGCGGAACTTGATCCTGACCATTCAGAAAAGACTGGTACTCATCTCCCTTTTTGTATACGTGATGCTTTTGTGATTTATATAGTGGCAAGATTTTATAAATCCCTTTGAATTCACTTTTTAAATGCATGTTAAAGGGATAGTTCGACCAAAAATGAAAGTCGTGTTTAATCACTCCCCCCATGTCGTTCCAAACCTGTAAGACCTCTTCAGAACACAAATGAAGATATTGTTGATGATTTTCAAGAGCTTTCTGACCCTCCATAGATAGCAGGGGTACAACCATGATCAAGGGACAGAAACGAAGCAAAGTCGTCATTAAAATAGTACATGAGACGTCAGTGGTTAAAACTTAATCTCCACAGTGGCAGCACGGCAAACGGGATGAGGAGAAGAATTGAAGAAAGTTGTTATTTTTGTTCTCTTTGCGCACCAAAAAATAGCTTAAAAAACAAAACCCCTAGCTTAACAAATTAACAGACATTAATTTATTTTTTTACGAAATTAATACATTCAGCAGGTAAGCTGACCCATTATAAAAATATTTGTTACAAGATAATTATATTTCAAATAAATGCTGTTCTTTTGAACTTTATATATATATATATATATATATATATATATATATATATATATATATATATATATATATATATATATATATATATTCATAAACATTCATATATTCAAACATAATCAGCATATGAGATGGATTTGTTTTAGGATCATGTAAAATATATTAAAAGAGATCATTTATTGTAAATTTTCATAATATTTCAAATTTTTCCCAATAAATGCAGCCTTGGTGAGCATACAATAATTATTTCATAAACATTAAAAAAGGCTTACTGTCCCAAATGTTGAATAGTGCATGTTAAAACTTGAGATTCATTAAAGAATAATTGGAATGGTCATAGTTGAAACATCCAGAGGAGGGCAGTAAGTCAAAGAAAAGTTTCATAATGTTGAATGTCATTGAATCAATGTCTTATATAGCCTTTGTACATACAATTTTATATAATACCTTTTATGATGAATATTGTGATAATGATAAATATATAGTTTTTAATATATATATTTTGTTTTTGTTTTCAGATATGAGTGGTATAGAAACAATGAACACTGAATATGAACCGCATGAAAAGGTATGAGAACCTTCTTAAGACACAAATAATCATCCATTCTGATATTTCATGTTCTTCATTCACAAATCTTAACAAGCAAAGTGTGATTTTCACTGAGTCTGTGCTTTCTGTTGTAGCTTGAGGGTGACAGCATCTTGGGAGAGGGAGAGCGTGTGAAGAACGAGGAGAAAGAAGAGAGTGAAGGAGAGAGCACAGCAGGTCAGAGAATCACAGATGCTCTGCATATTAAATCTTCTCCATTGATTCGTCTTGATTTAACACAGTGCTGCTATATTTTTAAATAGTTATTGTTAGTTGCAGTTGGTTTGACGGCTCAGGTACACCAAAGCTGTGGGCAAAATAGTATACTACTATACTATTCAGACTACGTTTGAAAGGAATTTATTTTCTGTATGGATGGGATGCCCGGATTTCCTAGCATTTTCTCCATGCACCGTGCCTTAAGCTATTGTATAAAAACCTATATATGTAATTACAAAAAGCTGAACCCGGCCGTAGCACTTATTTATGACAGGGGCTTTATATGCTTATA
Source organism: Carassius auratus (assembly GCF_003368295.1). Classification (NCBI taxonomy): domain Eukaryota; kingdom Metazoa; phylum Chordata; class Actinopteri; order Cypriniformes; family Cyprinidae; genus Carassius; species Carassius auratus. The sequence continues at coordinate 27,245,222 of NC_039261.1, read as the reverse complement.
TAGTCTTTGTTTCTCACAATGTATACTATTTCTAAACAACAAGTAAAAAAAGTAGTCATGCAATCCCTACTGTATTTCTTCATCTATCCAGAGAAGAGTTTTGACATGGGTCTCACCCAAGGGGACAGGGAGGTGATGAAGAGGAGGGTGGAGGGAAGCATTGCCACAGCTGCTGCTGCAGCACTGGCCTCCGCAGCTACCAAAGCAAAGGTGGATGTCAAACCGCTCCCGTGACCATTAATAGTGTCAAAAATAGTGATTTATCTGAACGTACTCTTCTCTTTCTTCCTCTTATTTCCCTCTAGCACTTGTCTGCAGTAGAAGAGAGGAAAATCAAATCTCTGGTGGCTCTGCTGGTTGAGACTCAGATGAAAAAGTTGGAGATCAAACTGAGACACTTTGAAGAGCTGGAGACCATTATGGATCGGGAAAAAGAGGCTGTGAGTTCGAGTGCCTTGTTCAAACAAGACCACTTCAAGAAACTTTCGAGAGCAGACTAAATTATTTTTCAGTGCAAGAGTGTTTGTCGACATGCATCTTAATTGCCATTGATCTCTTAAAGGGATAGTTTACCAAAAAATGAAAGCGTTATCGTTTACTCACCCTCATGTTGTTCCAAACCTCTATAAGAGGTTCTAATTTTGTCTTTATTTAAACCAAGAAAGATCTTGGAAACTGCTAACTGCATTTTTAATGTGAAGATTTCAGGTTGTTTGAACTTCATTTGATATATTTCTTTTGTAGCTGGAGCAGCAGAGACAGCAGTTATTGTCGGAGAGGCAGAACTTCCACCTGGAGCAGGTGAAATATGCTGAGATGAAGGCACGGCAGAATGTAGAACAGCAGCAACCAGCAGGAGCTACACAGAGCAGCAGTAGTACAGCCCAATCCAACCCTCTTCACCACGGTACACTCTCCTATAAATCACAGTCAGTGCTTTGGTCTCATGCACACTGTTATTAGTCCTAATATCACTGGTTTCTGTTCCCTCCTTAGGTCGTTCTGCGGTCAGTGCTGGTACTGGAGAGATTGTGGGTGCTCGGCACTCTGGTGCTCCCAATGGCATGTGTGAGTAACACATGCCTCAACTCAAATGCTGATCAAACCTTTTGAATCCAGCTGCTTTTTATTTTTTCCCAACTGAGACCAAACTCCACTGTCCTCACAGGCGATGGGGGCACACCCATGCAACGTCTTCACAACGCCTTAAGACCCAAACTCAGTTAGATGACATCATTATCCACATTCAGCTTTACAATAGCACCTCTTCTGTGTATATTTAATATTTTTTTAAACATTGATGCTGGCATATAAGGGTCAGATTTGAGGCTTTTCGTTGCCATATCTGTCTGTACTTAATGTTTGTACATCTGTTTTTGTATTGCCACCAAGTGCTAAAATATTGGTTTTAGTAAGAATAAATATTTTATATGAAGTTATAACTTCTTGAGTGTGCTCATCTATTGAAGGGTTTACTTTAGAAAGTTTTCTACTGCTTTTGTATTTTTAATTTAGTAGCTTATTCTCTGTTGCGTTTCATTTAATGTGTGGGGTATTTCAGCAGTCAACGGTTCTTAACTATGAAGAAAACTGGGCTGCGCCATTACTTGATCTGCTCCAGATGTATTGTTAAAATCTTTAATTTTTAAAAGAAGCTCTTAGATCACAGGTCACTCTAGTGCACAAGGTTTGGGAAAAGCTCCTTTCCATAAGTGAGCTCATAAATGAGATTTGTGAGCTACAGGCTTCAAGTGAAGATTTTCAGCAAATACACTTTTATTATATGGAAAGAAGCAGCTACATTTTCTTTAAATAGTGTCCGGTGTGTTCGACTTAAGGAAGAGTCACAAATTTGCAGCAACGTAAAGTAATTATAATTTTAGGCTGAACTGTCCCTTTGAGAATTGTTATAGAAAGGGTACCCTGGCAACTCACTGAATTAGGTTTGTGGAAGTACTAACATGACAAGGAAAATGAGAAACGCACATGTTAGGGAAAATAAAATAAAAATAGACGTACAGTATATGGTGATGAATAATGGCTCTGAAAGCAACTGTATCAAAGAAACAAAGAGTTATTCTTACGAGAAGGTCAAACAGTCATTCAGAGCATCTGTAGAGTGTGTGACAAAGTATACCCTTAGTCCCAATCTTTTATATTCTATCTAAACTATACCAAGATATTCTCTTATTAACCAGTTGTGATGCATATGGATTACATTTTCCTTTTATGGGACCCCTTTCTAAAATAAATTTTACAAAAATTGTCTAATACCGGTTTTGAAACATGGTATCAACATAAGCATGAAGATAGACACAGAAGAAGCTTGATGATAAAGTCATTTTCCATCAGCACAAAATTACGAAAACCTAAAAAATTTAAATATAAATTAAAAGTTATTTTAAAATATTTATTAATGCTATAATTTTACTTTTAAGAATTGCTAAAACTTAATATGCAAACTATATTAAATTAAAACCTAATTTTGCAAATTCATAAATATAATTTATATTTTACTGGTTAAAAAAAAATACCAATTTCCTCTTTGACCAAGGATAATTTCCACAGATCGCACTGATTTTAGAGGAAACAAGTTATGGAGTGTACCTCCCCTCTACACAGTGTTCATTTATGTTTGGACGGGCTTCTATGGGTGACCCAATTTCAGACGCTTTGTTCTGGGGAGCCACCTGCATCAGTTTTGTACCTTAAAGGGACAGTTCACCCAAAAATTTAAATTCTGTCATCATTTACTCTCCTTCATGTCGTTCCAAACCTGCATGAGTTGCTTGTTTATGTTGAACATAAAAGAAGATATTTTAAAGACTGCTGGTAATCAAACAGTTGGTAGTTACTATTGACTTCCATAGTAGGGAAATAAATAAACTTCAAAATATATTATGTTCACAAGAAAGCAACTCATACAGGTTTGGAACAACATGGGGGTGAGTAAATGATGACATAACTGTAATTTTTGGGTCCCTTTAATTCAAAGGGCACAGTTAAAAAAAATATATTTTATTTTTTACAATGAAACCATTTCTATGTCAATATTTTGTATTATTGGGACGTAAATGTTAAATATTTACTCCTGAGAGGATTTACTTTTTTTAGTGGTTCTGTGTCACATATGACAGAAATTGTGTCTGTAAAGACGCGCATGCGCAGATGATTTAACATCAACCGTGAGTTTGACTGGCTTATAAAAACTCGCGCTGGCGGAGTCCGCTGGAATTAGCCTACTGTAGTCTGTGGCACCGAAACTCTCCGCTTCCTCAGAGTGGACGCCTGATACTGGCTCTAATTACTAATGAGACGCATTTAACTGTCTTGGCATCTTGTTGGAGTTGGATAAGAGATGACGGGTCCCTAGCGACGCTGAAGGGTGGCCTGAATCTCAACCAACATCCGAAGTTGGCATGAAGCAGCGCGCTTCGTAACACATTCAGTCTAAGCAGATTTATGTCCAGGATTATTGATCGGATACTCTCAAATTTCTTCCGTATGACTATATCTTAAATAGAAGATCCACCTGGTTAATCTGAAGTGTTTTGGAAGACAGTTCGTGTCATGATGTTTCCAGCAGGCTGGGAGTCACTGGTGTTGTCCAGCGTCCTGCTTCTTCACATCGCTCCTTTGTGTGTTAATAGTGGTGAGTAATGTTATACAATCTTTCTAAATGCCTGCCTTTCCTGCATTTAACAGACCTTAGTAGTAGTTTTTTTCGCCCGTTTTTTTTCTGTGACCTGTTGGAGCTTTTTAGGCTATAAATTGTGAAATAAATTTATCTAGCGATAAATGGGTGTTTACATGTGAATTAACTTCACATCGAGTCCTCAGTCGTTCCTCGAGTCGTTTCAGTTTGAGACATTGAAGGTTTAAAAATGTACGTAACTAAGAGAAAATGTCTTGGACTTTTTTTCTTCACCCTATTGTTTATATTAATATATATATATATATATATGTATATGTATATGTATGTGTGTGTGTATGCATGTATGTATGTATATATATCTTTAAAAAATGTATGTAGTAATGGCTGATCATGGACCAAATCATTTACTCTATTTTATACTTTGTATAAAACATGTATTATGTATTTTAGACCAGATAATAGAAAACTTACTTTTGGCTTGCAAAAAATGTTCACAACTTTTTCATGTGCATCTTTAAATCGCAGCTGTATTTGATGCTTCATTTTTAAATCTAAGTTTACGTATACCAGGTAATCCACATTTTTATAGAACAGGAGGGTGAGCATTTTTCCACTGACAAAATTATGGTCCTTCAAAAATTATTTTTGCTTAGCAACAGCACCTGAAGTCTAGGTCAACTGGCTTTGCTGCATGAGAACCGAACTGTAACGTTGGCGTGGTTGACCTGCATCACACTACTGTTGCCTTGACCTAACTAATGACTGAGTGAAACAAGAAAAATTATCATTTGCATTAGAAGCTTTAAATGTTTGCACTTAGCTGAACCTCTGACCTCTTGAAAGACTTCACAACGTCTATGTGTTATCGCATTACTGACTCCTCAGTGACATGCATCTTTCATCAACACAGAACGTTAAGCAAGCAGGCTCTGCTGAGAAAACTGACCCAAGCACTCAATAAAGGCATACTCCACCCCAAAATGAAAATTTGTCATTAATCACTTACCCCCATGTTGTTCCAAACCTCTAAAAGTTTTGTTCGTCTTCAGAACACAATTAAAGATATTTTTGGAGAAATGCGGGAGGCTTGTGACTGTCCCAAATACTGCCAAGTAAGTGACACTGTCAAGGTCCAGAAAAGTGTGAAAAGCATAGATCGAATGGTGATGCAGACAGACACAGAGGAGACGAATCGTTGAATAAAGTCTTTATTTTTGTTCTCTTCGCGTACAAAAAGTATTCTCGGCGCTTCATAACATTACGGTTGAATCACTGATGGCAGATGGACTATTCTGATGATGTCTTTCATACTTTTCTTGACCTTGACAGTGTAACTTGGCAGTCACAAGCCTCCCGGTTTTCTTCCAAAATATGTTAAATTGTGTTCCAAAGATGAACAAAGCTTTTATGGGTGCGGAACGAGTTATTAGTGATGAATGACTAAATTCTCATTTTGGTGAGGAGTATCCCTTTAACAGCCTCATAATAGCTTTTCTTTTGCTTTTTAAAGTAATTAACAATTAACAAATCCATTGCTCTTGTTTTTGTTTGTGGAGTTGGGAATGTAAATGGTGCAGTTGCTCTGACATGTTGCTGGAATTATTGATTAGCACACTTCCTGGTAAATGATGATTGACATTATTGATTAGTCATAGACTGCAGAAGGTGGGCTTTAACTCTAAAAGACCCACATATAGAAAAAACCTGTGAAATGTTTTTTTTGTGTAAATTGCAACATTGGTCTCTTTGGGTAGCAGAATTTAAGTGATTTTACTTACTGTCTGAACAAATGTAGAGAACATCTGAAGGTTCAAATGCTTGTGAAATGCTCCTGTAACCCCATTACATTAAACGTGACATGACATTCAGCCAAGTATGGTGACCCATACTCAGAATTCGTGCTCTGCATTTAACCCATCCAAAATGAACACACACACAGCAGTGAACACACACCTGGAGCAGTGGGCAGTCATTTATGCTGCGGCGCCCGGGGAGGAGTTGGGGGTTCGGTGCCTTGCTCAAGGGCACTTCAGTCGTGGTATTGCCGGTCCGAGACTCGGACCCACAACCCTATTTCATGACTTAACTTTAAACCTCAAATCAAAGTCCATTTAAAAGTCTCTGTATGACACTGTATGATGAGACGGGTTTTCTCGGCTGGTGGCATTCTGAAATGAAAAAAAAAAAACAATGATTATTTTCCAGGCTAAAAAAATCAGTGCAAATTGATCAGATCATACAGTAATTACATTTTAAATAATTCACATATTCCACATAATTCACACAGTACTGTCTGATAGCTTATTGTCACCTGTCCCTCATGCAGCAATCAGATATTTGGGCAAATTTTTACTTAAGTGTAAATCTGTTTATTTTACAGATTTTTTTTTTTTCAATTTGATTCTGTAATCCTGTTACAGTACTTCTCACAAATAAAGTATTCTAAACATTAATAAAAAATGTACTGTGTATTGTTGCCAGTTGCTATTATTTCCTTCTTTAACTTATACTTGGTGTTTCTTTTGTTGTTAGGTTAAACTAAAACTAAGGCCAATCATTAGTATGATTGAACATGCGTTGCTAGTGCCTAGCTGAAATTTGTGGGCATGCTGTTATTCTTCTTTGTTGTTTTTGCCAAGACCTGGCACTCACATCCCCAACCTTAGGAGAACGAGAGAGAGAAATAAAACCTACAAGCAGGATGCATTCACAAAAATGTGCACAGATTCTTTGAACCGTGTCTGTCTTGATGTTTATTTTAAAACGTCTAAAACCAGCCTCAGATCATTTCTTTAGCGCTCTTTCGTGCTAAACTTGCTTAGATCCTTTCCATGCATGGCACAAGAGAGCCATCTGCCACTGCGATCTCATAACAGCAGAGACTGTCAATGAGCATTAGCGTCAACGAGCTAGTGTTAGCGCTCGCCTAGCCTGCCCGTATGGAGCTCCCAGTGAGGGCCAACATTATTTATCCTGCCAGACGCTGACACTAGAGCTGCCTACACTGTTGGAAACTTATGGAACTACACAACCTGTTGGATACTTGCTGGTTTTCAGCGTCTGTGCAGTAAAACATCACAGTTGAATTAATCATATTGCCGTTGATCCAGTTTTGTACTTGTCAAACTCAATGGCGTTTCTAGACACATTGACCAACTGACCACACTGACCCAATATATTTGCATCAATTGGAATTTGGCCATTCTGATTATAAACAAGTAATGTAAAAGCATTAACCTGATAAAGACAAAATTATGATTTCGAGAAATCCACATATGACAGCTTGCATACACCAATATTAATCAATGTTTTTGTCTCTTCAAGCACTATTTGAAAATCGGTCATTAAAATGTGCATGTCCACATGAAAGTGATTCTATATTTGTTCTATATTTTACATGTAAAATATTTTATAATTTTATAGTTTAATAAAATTTAAAATAATTTTAGTAAATTTTACATTATTTACTATGTTAATGTGAATAGCTCAAATTATTATTTATTAAAAGCTATTTATTTATTAAGTAGTTTACTGATTTACTGATTACTTAATCAGTAAAGGTTGTGTAAAAAAGGTGTAAAAAATTATCAGTATGAAATTGGCATCAAGACCAATGGATGATAATTCTCTGTTTATTGTAAACGTGGGCTGCATATGTCATCTGATGCTTTAAATGCTCAAGCTTTAATGTCAGGTAGATTCTGACTAGCTCTGAAAGTGTTTTCAACGTTTTTTTCATTATAGTTGTGGTGTGGTGTGACTCATTGATTTAGGAAAATGAAAACTTTATAGTTCTAGATATCATTCTTTAACTTTTGCATTCATTGAATATCATTAATAAAAAAATGCTGCAATAAATCTTAGAGCCATACTGTTTATGAATGGCGAAATAAACAATTGGCTTTCCCACTTAAATCGAGATTCGAGTGAACTGGAATTGTTTTAACTGATCATCTGTAATCTGCTCAAACGCTCATTACTGGCTCATGCATGTTACCAAAGTAACATTTCATTTATCTGATACATTCTCAACACATTGAGTGCAATTTTTGGCCCGAATATTTAATTTAGGTGGCATAACTATTAATGGGTCATGCTGTACAACAGTAGCATGGTTTGGGGTGGGGCAACTGAGTTGGCACTGTTAATCCATCAGGTCTGGCATCTCTGTATGTCTGTTCGGCTTTGCACTGATACTGCTGTGAAGCTACACCCCATCCCTGATGCCAAGGATGTCCATGCCAGCTCCCCTGCCAAGCAGCATCACAGTACTATTTATAACTAAACACATGGGTGCCTGTGTGGATTTTGTTCAGCAGAGCTTAGAATGACACTTGTCTCTAGGATACCAAGTCATCAGATTTGAAATTAAGGTGAGGTGAGTTCAATGTTAAGTTGTCTCTTACATAAAGAGCATTGGCTGCATAGTAGAAGACATTGCCAGGCCTACATGGCATCTGCGCTCACAGAAATTGGAAATGCCCGTCATTCAAAACGTTCTGCACAGTCTCTGCCCCATGCATTTCAAAATTGCAGTGAAATGGAAAAAGTGACAGATCCTTTCTTCTGTATGGTGATGTACATCTACAATGCGTTATCAAAAATGTAGATCAGGATTTTTATCCATTGGTTTTTGATTAGATGGAGGCAGATCTGATTGCAAGTCTGCAGCCAACTGAAGAAAAGTTTCAAGGGATAGTTCACCCAAAAATGAAATTTCTGTTATTAATTCCTCATCCTCATGTCAAACCTGTAAGACCTTCGTTCATCTTCAGAACACAAATTAAGATATTTTAATGAAATCCGAAAGCTTTCTGACCATGCATAGACAGCAATGCAACTACTATCTTCAAGGCCCAGAAAGGTAGTAAGGACATTAAGATAGTCCATGTGACATCAGTGGTTCAACCCTAATTTTATGACGCTAAAACAATACTTTTGTTTACCCTGAAAACGAGAATGCTTCTGCTCTCAGATTTAATCAAAAGTATCTTTATTTGTGTTCTGAAGATGAACGAAGGTCTTATGGGTTTGTAATGACATGAGAGTGAGGAATTAATAACAGAATTTAAATTTTTGGGTGAACTCCCTTTAAGGAGGCCAAATGATTGGTCATTTCTGAAGTCTGGTGAAAATCGATTTAAGACATGAAAATTTATGAGGTAAAAAAAATAACGGTAAATTGAAACTGTGATGATTGAATTGTTCACGCAAAGATCAAAAACACGCATTTTGAAAATCTATGATTTGTCTTTAAATACTTTGGCTAATTTAATTACGGTTTTAACTAACAATAAGAATGCACTAATCAGCTCTGTTTAACACATTTTGAAGATTGAGTGAAAAGGAGTTGTTCACCTAGAAATCTCCTGTTTAACACAAAATAATATATTTTAAAATCCCTTTAATGCACTCAAAGAAAGGCAATGGGATCCAGTGTTGTTTTGGACTTGTACTTTATAGACAAACATTCGTCTAAATATTTACTTTTGTTCTCTATTCATAATTCCATATAACCCTTTCTGCCATTGCAATTCTATTGTTAATGCATTTTCCGTGTACATTGACATTATGGAGCATCTTGACATGTAACCTCAAATACTCCCTCAGATTACAGGTCTGTTTGGGTCATCAGCGATCGAGGGAGAGAAAGATAGTATGGGGGAAGAGACAAGATGGGAAGAGTTGATGTTTGCAATTTTCTATGCTCTGCAACAAGTCATGTTTTCTCCCCTCAAGAGTGTTACATAAGCAAATAATGTCAACCAGAGACAGATGAAGAGCGTGTGCTGTTTTTTAATGAAGGTGAAGAGAGAATATTAAGACATTCAACAGTACAGTGTTGCTTTACAGTACTATAGCACTTAAGTTTGATGTTTGGATTGGTCTTACTTGACATTCATTTATTTGTATTCTGATTAGATTCAGATTTGATGTGGTATTGATTGTAAATAGAGGCCATGAGCACTCTTACACATTTAAATGTCTCACTGGTGAGATCATGAGAAAATACTTCTCTTCCCTATGTCTTTCTCATTCTCGGTTGTCTTACCCCCCTTTTTTTCTCACTATCCCCCTCTCTCTTGCAGTCTTGACTTGCTTACTAAATAGGTGACAGAAATCCTTCTCAAAGGCTTTGGCACTTGTCTTCGAATAGGCGGAAGGAGAAACACACTCTCACTGTCACATTTTCTCATCTTCACTCCATTATTGCATGTGTTTTGTGTTATTCTTCTTTCAACGAGACTTTCCCCCAACCTCTCTTTTCTGTCAGCTGACCCCTTCGCAAGGAGTTATGCAAATCAAAACAACTATTTTCCTCTCGTAGCCTCTCTCTTGCTCTGTCTTTGAGGGGTGCCTGGGTTTTATTCTCACCTTTTAGCTTTTAAAAATGTCAAAATAAAAGTAAAAGGAGCCAACTGTTGGTTTGAAATTAGACTTCAGTTGGCGGAAAACTAGATAAGAATGTAACAGAATACTTGAACATCACATGAAGTATGTGAGAAATAATTTATGCACCCACTACCAAACCCTCTCAGGGGGAGATTGTGTGAATAAATGAATGGGAGAAAGCGAGGAAGTGAATCAAGTGGAGAGGACAGAAGGGTCTCTGTTTTACATGGCTTTTGAGATGTTCCAAAATGGCAGCCCCTTTACATTGCTTCTTGGCAACTGTGTGCATGTGTGTGTGTGTGTGTGTGTGTGTGTGAGAGAGAGAGAGAGAGTGTGTCTGTTAGGGGTTTATGTGTGACTTGGAATTAATTAACAAAAAAGAGGAATTAAACCGAGAATGAATGCCCATGGAAACAGATTCTTACACTGTCAGTCAAATACTGCAAGTAGATTGCTAAAAGCAAATCTGTAAAATTGACTGTAAATGTTCCTCAGATCTGCTTTTTTTCATATTTGATTGCATTAGAATGGTTAACAGTATCAGTAAATGATAATCAGTTAGGTCAGTGAGATTTTACAGAGCTAAAGAGGAATTCTTCATTGTGTGTTTATCTTTGTGCATTAAAGCTTACCCATCCAGACTGACCAATGCAAGTCTCAACCTACAGCCCTTAATCCTAATCTGAATCCCAATCCTAGCCGGGCTCAGTGGGGCACATTAGTAAATCAGAGCTGCTAATCCAGCTACCACAAGCCGCTTTGGAAAGAAATCTGGGGCCTTGCGTACAGCAGTGTATAATTAAGCAGATTTGTCTGGGTGTGTGATACAGACATATTATGTCTTTTGTTCTCTCTCTGCATGAGTTGCTGAGTTTTCAGTATAGCAGATAGTGCCTTTGAAGAGGTTCTTATACAAATAAATAAAGAAAAGAGTTTGTGACAAACTTTTATTATTATTTGTTTGTTTTCCAGGCAGTAGTTCATTTATCTCCAATTCGACTGGCACTAATTCCTCAGACCTGAATGGGGTGGGGCTTAAGCCTGCACTTCCTGGTGAATCCACACCTATTGCCCAGGCCCAAGTTCACTCTCGAAAACCACGAGCTGGAGAAGAGTCAGGCAGCAGTGGGGAAACCTCAACCAGTACTGTTGATTCATCCGAAATGGAGCGCCTCATTGATCTGACGATAGATGGCACGGCTGGCCGGCTGCCCACGCTGGCTGAACCCCGTACACGTGGCCTGTCCCAGGTGGACTTAAGCAAGGAGAGAATCGAGGACAGCGCCCCGCACTGGAAGAGCGAGAGACTACAAGCAGATGGGACGTTGTTAGATCCTGTCACCAGTCCTCCTCCTGAGTCCACCTCTTCCCAACCAGAAGAAGTTATCACAGTGAATTTTCTCAATCCTTCTCACCAACAGCATGTTCTTGATCCTCCTGGTTGGGTCCAGGAACTCCAGGGTGGAGATCCAACTTCCTGGACCCTTTCTGATTTTTATGATTATCTGTCACCTGACTATTCGCCCACTGAAGTTTACATAGAGGAAAGCCAACCAACGCCACCTGACATGGAAGACGAAAATGTTCCTCTCATAGCCAGCGCAGTTCCCTCCAACACTAGAGTTATTACCTCTGATGATGGATCTGGAGATGCTTCACCTGGAGCATCAGATGTGCTCAACTCTGGTTGTCTCTATGGATTTGTGCGTTATAATGGCACATGTATCTCGTCATGTGACATCTACCCCAGTTACTGCTTCAATGGAGGACAGTGCTTTGTGGTTGACGGTATTGGAGCTTTTTGCCGGTAAGATGCACACATTCATGTGTTAAGGCCCATTCCCACCAAGAACGATAAATGTAATAAGTATATCCTCCTGAGACCCAGCCCCTTGACTTATGTCCACTGTAGTGGACATTTGAGTTTCATCCCTCTCCTTGGAATCTTTTGTGCAAGTCTCTTAATTCCTGCTGTACTGTACAGAGGACATCCTGGGCTTTTCAGGGATATGTTATTTGATTGGCTGGGAGGCCGGGAACCCCCTCAATCTTTCAATCCAAAATGGCCGGCATAGGAATAAGCACATTTTATGGAAAGATAAAAGGTGAGTAAAATATTGTTTGTCTATGGTTTTGTTTCTATGATAATCATATATTTTCTTGTTCATTAAGGTGTTAGGAATCATATATTTAGTTCTGATAGCAAATACATTATGTATCTTTTGAAAAATTAGCAATTTTATGAATGTCAATTATAGAGGACATCAGGACTATCTTCATGTAAATAATGACTCCACATTGTTATAGGAAATATAACTGAAGCAGAAAGAATTCTTTACAAAATAGTCGAGGGAGATTCAGATTTAGAGTTGTCAGATGACGAGAGAGATGAGGATGAGTTTCAACCAGTGAGAGAAGACAGTGATGAAGAAGAGGAAGATGATGCAGAAGGCTCAGGTGAAGGGACAGATGCAGACACAGACAGGGATGAGCAGGAAACTCAACGCCCTCTGTGGGCTAGGAGTAATATGTATGTTTTATGCAGTTCCACAATTTTAAATGCAGCTGCATTGAGTATTTAAACTGTTATTATTTATTATTTATCATTTATTATTCTTTTTTTCCTTCATATCAGATTTGCACGTGTAACCTGGGCTTCCAGTGTGTCAAGATGACCCTACAACACATGCAGACTGGAGTCCAATTGAATATTTTTGGATACCAAGCATGCAGAAAGATGCAGAAATAAGGGCTCCAAGAGCAAGACGTACATGAGATGTACCAAATGCAAGATGTTCCTCTGCATTACCAAAAAGAGAAATTGCTTCCTGGACTATCACAACTAACAAAAACATACTAAGAATAAAATGAAAAGTGAAGGAAAAACTAGATTGGATTCAGTTTGACAGAAGGAAAAAAAATCCCCCTCCAAAAGTTTCACATTAGTTCTATGTTCATTGTTCGAATAACACTAAAAGGATTCAAGGGGACCAATAAAAGGATACGGACATAACAAAGTGTTAAGCTCTAATAGTAAAGATATACTTGCAAAATGTAAGGAAAAGGATTCAAGAATGATAAATGTTTATATAATCAAAATGTCTGTATTGGATAATAATCAATTTACAGCCCAAAATGTATTCTTAGTTAAAAAAAAAAATTATAATCTGGTAAAATTGTTATCTACCAAATGTGTTTGTTTTCGTACTAAAATGATCCTGTTGTCCACTACAGTGGACATGCTGTAAAACAAAAATAAAAAATAAAAATAAAAATGTCTAAATTGTAGGATGTTTTTTAAACCCTAAACAGGTATGGAATCACAAAAAAATAGGATTAGGAAAAAAAATATTTTCCTTGGTTCTCAGGAGGATATGAGCATCCTCAACAATGCAAAACAATGTTCTGTTTTTAAAAGCATGCACCGTAATTATGTCATCTGCAGCTTTAAATGTTTGAACTCTTGAATGTTGGGTGGAATCTGATTGGCTGTTTTTTTTAAATAATGAGTTTAAAGATGAAGCTCAATCCTTCAGTCATGTTCTTGCATCTGTTCATGGTGCGGGATTATGATTTACATCAAATGTTGAGATTGAAGAGGGATTGAGTCTTAAATTGAAGCCATCTCTTGGGGAATAGTAGTAAACAGCCTACCCTCAATGATCCTGAAACTGGGCCAAGCTCATGCTAACCAGGTCACACACATAATTTTACAGCTGCCATTGGCTTTATAGGAAAGCTTTTTGGCCTTTATTTAAATACCTAATGTAACAACACTACCATAAATAAAACAAATAAGATATATAATATATAAATCATTGTTTTAAGTGGTCCCACTTTATATTAGGTGCTCTTAACTGATATGTACTTACATAAAAAATAAGTACAATGTACTAACTGTGTTATATTGCAAAACACTTGCTGCTATTGAAGTGGGACACGGGTATGGTTAGGGACAGGTTTGGTGTTATGGGTAGGTTTAAGATGTTGGTTAAAGTGTAAGGGATGGGTCAACAATTTAACAATAAACGTAATTACAGAAATTAATTACAGATGTAATTTCATGCAGGTATTTTTTACAAACATAATTACAATGTAAAAACATGTATGTACACAATAAGTGCATGATTAATTAAAATGTAAGTACATTGTAATTAAGGCCACCTAATATAAAGTGGGACCATTTAAGTCTTCAGCCATTATGTTAGTTGCTGCTAAAAGAACATGAAGACATCTTGCTTTAAGAAATGTTTAGTGACAAAACTATGCCAACAGTGCACTTACTAAATGTATTATTATCCCTCCATCTGCTAGAAATATCAATGATCATTAGCTGTTGACTTCAATATGCTCGATCCAGTATGTGTTGTGCAGTTGGGTAGAACAGTCCATTTTTTTTTTTGTCAGTGTCCTTCAGTAACACTTGCCTGGCGCCTTCAAAAGCCTATTTCAAAAAGCAATTTCATAGCTACAAGGTTTAAAAAAAAAAAAATGCCATAACTTAATACTATTAGGCAGAATTTTTAGTTCCTAATAGTTTTCCAGCGCGCAATGCCAGAACCATGAACAGTTTTTTACATTGTTTAATGTTAAACTATTTAACTATTTGTGAAGCAGCTTTAGAATGTAAAATGTAAGAAACATGAGGCACATATACTGTACATAAACCATTATTAAATACAAATGCTTTTACAAAACACCAAAGAACTGTAAATGCCTTTCATATTTGTAACTAATTTCAGTAATTGAGATTGACAAACACAATCAGTTTTTTTTTCAGAGATGTATTAAGTTTTACACATGGTGATAATCAGAAGATTGCATCAGTAATATGATAAAGATGATGGACTGAATTCCTGTGTGCATGTTAAGAATGTCTTGCATTTGTCTCACAAACAACTGCTATAATTTCAGTTCCACACTCCAAGCCTGTCCTCATGGCTTGGCATCATATCACTACTAAACCAGTATCCACCTACTCTTCTCAGTCCAGTGCAGAACTTTATTAATCATTTGCTCAAAGGGATTTGGGTCAATGGTTGCATTTTCTGATAGTGAGTGTGTTTCTGTGTAGCTCAGCCAATGGTTTACACTAGATGGATGGGTAGTTAGCAATAGACCATAAAACTAAGTTTCAGATTGATCTTTTTAGGCTGTATAGTAAACTTGGCCTACATACACACTGAGCAATGATTTCCTGCATGTGCACTATTGATTGGCCTTTCACTCACTACAGAATGAACCCATAGGGTGCAGAGTGTAAGTATATATATATTTGTGGTTTGTGCTTGCCCAGCATCATATGGCATGTCTGTTAGATTAATGGTATTTGCTTTGGCTTCATTTGAAACTACTGTTTTTGCTCTGCCAACAAAAATGTAACTTGCAATATTTTGTCTAAAATATAAGTTACTCAGTAGTAACTTCTTGTTTATTAAACTGTTGTATAAAAGCAATATCAGCACAGCTGTAATTTAACCAACCATATGGGCTAAAATACATTACATAATAGAAAAATAATAGATCCAGCATCTTCAAAAAGATATCGAGCACAGAGAATTTGTAAATCTATTTTTACAAGCTGTTTTGAGCACAGTTCGGGTGCTTTATTCTCTCTGGGACCGGCACTAATAGAGGAGCACATGGACGTCCTTGACAGGGCCATCTGTCCAGTCATGCAGCTGTAATCTGCTGTAACCTTGCAGTGGAATCATAGTAATGATAAATGGGTCAACAGGCCACACAACACACTTATACTGTACAACACACTGTAGTGTTTCTCACTTTCTTACATATTTTTATTACAAACTAATTCAAGATATTTACTTAAGGCCAAGATTTTATGAACTTTGCTATATACAATTCCATGACTTTTTTGTATTAATTTTAGGAGTCATAATAGTACTTATGTCTCCTGATCAATGAAAAATCAAGATTTATATAATAAAATTATCTAAACCAGTCTAGTCCCTAATCTATTGCATTTCCATTCCATTTATTTAGAATTTGAAAGTTCTTTGGTTACTTCAGAAATATTTCCTTCATATAGACTGCATTGTTCCAAATCTTGCTTATACAAAATTATTTTATATAACGAATGCTTATAGAATGAATTCTTATATATTCCAGTTTGGAATGTCGCTCAACTGCCTCTTTTCTAACGCCCCTCTCTTTGTTGTTTGTAGGTGTAACATTCAGGAGTATATCTGGAACAAAGGCTCCAGGTGCGAGTCGGTCATTTCAGATTTCCAAGTGATGTGTATAGCAGTGGGCGGAGTTGCCATCATGTTGCTCCTTCTCTTCATGATTGTAGTCTTTTTCTCCAAGAGAATGCATGTGCTTAAGACTGAAAACAGACGACTTTCCAAGCACAGGTGACACTTGCATGTATACACACTTCTTAGAGTCTAAGATCTGATTTCAGTTGGAATTTCAGTTGAATACACTGTTGCACATTCATGCTGGATGTACAATAAAATGTACAGTGTTAACATGGGCTTTGAACACAATGATGTCAACCTTCTTTGCTAAAAGTAGGCCAATCTGACAGTGCTACACGAGAGAGTGACCTATATACCGTGCAGCCAAAGGCATTTAAACACAGCCCAAGAGAGGGGTGTGATGGAGAGCAGGGGAGTGGAAGAGAAAGGAAAACATGAGGGGAGCATAGGGTGCCAATTTATATTAGGTGGCCTTAACTACTATGTACTTACATAAAAAATTAAGTTGCATCAAATTATTGTATCAAATTATTAATTTAAATGTGAGTGCATAGATGTTAAGGCCACCTAATATAAAGTAGGACCGAGCATAGTAATGAAGATAAGATGAGAACAGTGTAAAGTGGTTAAGGTTTAGTTTTAACTGCCCATCAGGGCCATCTGCTGCAGGTAACATCTGTGTGCATGTTTACTTGTAGCAGAAACAACTCGAGCTTTTAATCCACTGCATCAAATAGAGTAATAATGTCCAAGCCACTTTCTATTGCAGGTTTTTTACTTTTATGCAAGAGAGCTTTATGTAGACTTATGTAGACAGTAAATCGACTTTCGTAGGCAGCAACCGATAGAAGTGAAGACTGTGTCAGTATGGCATGATTTCACTTTTATTATTGTCTAATCATCGACAATAATAATTGTAGACGTCTAATAAGTATGAATATAATAAAATGATGCATGGAAAAGAAACCATTGACAGTTTCAGTGAGATTGATTCATACTGTACATTGATAGTTTTAGTTGATTTTATGATATATAGTTAAGAACTAGTGCAATTCATATTGAAACAGTTTTGTCTAAATAATGTTCATTATTAGGGACAAGAAAACATAACATTTTTCAAATTCAGAAGATGTTTTTTTCTTTTTATTTTGTTTTATTTAAATGATTTTCTGTTGGTCTTTCTCTCTGTCTTTCAGTAAGTCCCGCCCAAAGTCTGAGCAGCACACCGATAACTTCTCGCTGTCCACCGTCGCAGAGGGCTCTCAGGCAAATGTAAGGAAACTGTGTGACACCCCGACTAACCTCCCCCATCCCCGTGCTTTGGCTTACTATGATAACATTATGTGTCAGGTAACTTCTCTCCTCTCTTCCCCTCTGTTTTCCTGTGCATGAGTACTGAAGCTATAGAGTGCTCCCTCTCTCTTTTGGTTTAGGCGGCATGCTTATTGTCTTGGAATTCTCTCTTTTCCACTCTTTTTTTATAATTAAGATGAGAAATAGAAACACCATCGTCTTCATCTCTCACTCTTTGCCTTAATGTCTGTCATTGACTCGCATGTGCCCCCTAAGGTCATGTGAAGTACCACAGGCTGCATGAAGCACTTGAGAAACTGAATACTGATCATATTAGCAGTTGTGTAGAGCAGTTGGGCAGTCAATACACTCATTTTCCAATGGTTCAAGACCAAATTTTACAAGGTACAAGGAATATCAATGTCTGCTGAGGTGTCAATTAATTAAGAGGACATGATATAACGATGAACCAGAAGTGTGTCAGCAGAGTAATCCTCTCTCGCCACCCCACTCCTTAGAAAACCATGAGCAGATACACGTGGGAATATAAACCTAAAGAAGATCCCTGCAGCGAGGTAAGAGGACTCAATCTGACCTCCTTCCAGCGAGCTTTGATACCCTGCTGATTCAAATAAAACCCTTAATCCTGTAGTTTGATTATTACTCACCTTAAAAGTCTGCGTCTTGAGCATTTACTTCCTATGAAATAACACAGACAAGCAATAATAGATTTAGCGGATTAAAACAGACACTTCCTCACCATAGTTGCTATTGTGACTTTTTACTGTGATTCATGCAATTTAACATTTATGCTAGTGAACACAGTGTGTCACTGTCAGCTCTCGCATCATTCAAAGCACTAACAACACAGTGACCTTGTAGAAATTTGTGTTTAACATATTCTATTCATATTTCTAAGATACATGAAATATCGATAGTATATAATTTATTGGTGATAGTATTTTTTTTATTGAGTAATATATTATTTATTTGCATTGTCTGATATCAAATATCTATCTCCTCGGTTACATTTAAATTAACTTTGCCATCGTCTAAACACAGTTAATCTTAGTAAAGTTCATCTTTAAAAACACAAATATTTTAATAATATGAATTGGTAAATATACTCTTTAAAAAGTCTCTAATCTGTAATATAAACCTTTTTATACTGTACATTTTTAGATAAATATTCTAAATGATCATATGTATCATATGAGAGACTTTGTGAAAAAAAGACAGTTTCTCTGTGCTCCCATCTGGGGGTCATCTTTCAGAGAAGATTATCATGAATGAATGATCCATTCAGACAGACTCCAACCTATTCCTTCAGTTGTGCGTGTAACATTTGATCTTTAAAAGAGGACTAAACAGCGGTCTTACTGCTATCTTCACCTGTTACCTTGAACTTGTCAGATCCTGTTCTCCCGCACTTTGATTTAGGCCAGTTGTTTATTCTGAGGTGAAACTCAAACCTAGTTTCAACTCCGCCGGTCCATTCCCCCGGTGAGTTCATAGTGGAAGGGTCTCTTTTATGATTGATGAGGCAAGAAATGAGGGATGATTGATGACAGAACAGACGAAAGAGCTATGAAAATATCCCTAGGTGACTTTGTTTACTTGTGATTGAGTTGTTTACTGGTGTTACTGCCTCCGGGGAGAATTTATTTGACATTTTTCATCTTCTCTCACTTGAGAATGAGTATTTACACATATCTGATTTCAGAAGCATGAATAGTCTTCTTTTTATTCTTCCCCATGGCATGTCATTGCCTTTGTGGTTCCAAAAAAGGATATCACAGGTAGCAAGTTGTACAATAAAAAAGCTTTGCTTTTAAGCGACTTGTTGTAATGCCTTCTGAATAAGCAAGGTTTAATGTTAGTCCCATATTATGGTTTATGTAACCATTATGCTTATAGTGTGTTGATGTCTCTTGCGAAATAGTAAAAACTGATGATATCACTTGAAATTCCTGGTTTTGGATCAGTGTATGCTCTGAAGTTTACCTTTTACTCCACTCAGCTTTGAAGTAAAAACTGAATCCAGATCCATGCACTCCCCTCATGAACAGTTTGGTTTATGGTACCTTAACATCCGGTGATCCAGCAAGCAGCTTGAGGTGTAAATAACACCCCATTTCCACCAAAGTTATGACAGAAGAAATAAAACTGATGAAATTCTAAGAATACTCATAGCTATGATGTAATAACAAGAGAATTATGTTGTTAATTATGAGTCAAATTAGTCAAATGTGTCTACAGCCAAAACTAACATACTGTACTATCTCATAATTTGAATGTCAGAGGCTCACCTAAATAATTAATAATTCATCTAAATAAAACTAATAATTTATTCTCCCTCATCCAGTTCCATTCAGTCATTAGGGGGCTGTCAAGCTCCAAAATGAACCACAGCTATCAGAAATAATTCATATGACTGTTATGCACTGATAGCTTTATGTGTGTGATTGCATTGGAAGTGGTCACCGGAGACAAATTTGAGATGTTAATGCCAGGTATAAGGGTGGAGTGGAACATTTTGTTATTTTTTCCCATCATTTTCATCTTGTGTGTATGTGTGTTCCTCCGCAGGATTGCACTTGCAAAGAAGATCCATGCAAATGTCACCCTAAAGAGGATGAGTCTTTGAACAACCAGAACTCGCTCACCCCAAAACTGGAAAATGACAAGGCTGCCACAGAAGATAATGCGGAGGAGGTAAACTCAATGCAGAACATGAACAATGTGTAGTAACACCCTTTTGCCACTAGCTGGCGCTATGACTATAGCACAATTGACACCTTGAAATTGCTAAAATATACCCTAATTAGTGGACTAAACATTGATATGGCACTCTTCCTTGCATTCACCTCAAGATGTCTCAATGTGGGCTTCAAAACACAAAGCACTGAACTAGCATGCTAACTTATGTTTGTACTCTGTCATCACACGGTGGAGTTTCTACCGCAAGAGAACCTTACCAGCACTTTGGTGTTGCCACATTCACCTTGTCCTTGCTTGCTGTCCCTGCTGATGTCACGCTGCATCGTGTTATGTCAAGCTTTGTTATACTGTGTTCCGCTAAGACACGCTACGCTATGAAACACTTCACCCCACAACCCAAAGGTTTAGCCGCCAGGTTTTTAACCTTTGACCTTCAGTCTTCACCGCTGTCACCTTCTGAACTCCTGTCTGTCCTGCCTTACTCAAGTCAGCATGCATTGGTGTTCTTTCAAGAAAAAAAAAAACAATGTCTGTGGGAAATAACGTAGCTATTTAGACTGTGTAAAAATAATTCTGAGATTTGTCGGTTTGTTTAATTATTCAGTGCATACTATGTCTGAATATATATACAAAAACTGCTTCGATTAATATTTATATGCAGTATCACACAGTTTTAATGCTCATTGTGTCTTGAAACTAATTGATTTCTAATTATTTTGGTGTATTTAATTTTTTTTTTACTTTTTTTTTTTTTTTTGGAGAAAGCAAATGAAAATAAATAAAGGCAGTTTGTTTGGAATAAAACATTTTACCAGTACCAAACTGAGTGCCAGTGTATTCCTGAACTCCAGCGCTCCTGTTTTGACTCCTTTTCACTTCCACTGCTGCTCCTCACTCTTTTGCTTTGCATCTGTGCATGGCTTTAGCGTTCCTCAGGTACTGCTAACCACACTGGACATTTCACCTTCATATCAATGCTTAATTGCAAGACTGTCCTGACTTTACATATTTGGGTTTGTATAACAAAACGTGATTACTTTTCATATCATTTGCCATTTGCTGCCCAGTCTGGCTGTGAGTTAGCAAAGTTTGAAAAAATGGATAAAAAAAATCTATAAAACATAACTAAATGTAAAACATCACTGTTCATAAGTAAACAGTAATACGAATACTGTCCATAAATTCCTATAAAAAATTAAAAAAAGATTAAGCTATTACCAATTTTTCCCACCTAAACATCATACCTAAAGTTTAAAAAGCTGCTTTCCTCTGAAAGTTAGATCTAAGAATTGAATCACTGATACAACAATTAGACATTTAAATTGAATTTGGTGAATAATGCCAGATTTTTGTATAGCAATTATATGCAGACTAGATAGAAACGAGCACGCACCCAGTCTAGTAAATTTGACAGTTGGAAATGTGCCACAAAATAAGGTATTACAAAACTTCTGAAAAGATTAAGCAGCCCTCTGCTTACTACAGGGCCCTGGTGAAGTACAATCCTTCGTTTAATTCGGCTTGATAATACGAGATCAATTCCTGCAAGCTGATTACTTGTTCATGCCCATTTCATTCACCGCTTATAGTTAGTGCCAGGTTGGTGTCAACACTCAAATCACTCGATAATGCTCACAAAACAATGACCTAATAGTTTCCTCGATTCACTTTGACTTTTAATATTTAAATATTGTTTTTGTGCTGGGAGTTGTTATCAATTTATGCACTGTATTTGTTAAATCTTTATGCTTTTTCTTTATGTATGGGTTTACCATGTGTTTGTCTGTGTATCTGTGTTATATGTGATTTTTATTTTATTTTTCATTCCTGTTTGTGTTGTTATTCTTGTGTACTTGTACCTGTGCCTTTGTATGTGTGTATGTGTCCAGGGTGGTGTGACCATCGACTTAGAGTTGCTTCTTCCCAAAGAGGCAAAAATGCTCCCCGAGACAAGCCCCCCACTTCACTACAACGTCTTTCTCTACAAGCTCCCCAAGTCCCCTAAAAAGTCCCCTGTGCTGCGCCGGCCTCCTGGCAGATCTGTACAGGGGAGGCCTCTGTCCCAGCTCTGCCCCAGGCGCAGCTCTGAACCCAGCTACAGCCCCATTAGCACACGTTCCCTTCCGGGAGTGCTTTCCGGCTCATCCAGCCCTCACCTGGGAACGGCCTACACACCTTAACACCAGTGCAAGCTTCAACACTGACTGATGTACAACTAAACAAGTTTATCCCACATGCGTCTTGACAAATTTAAGAGAAACTGATTGGTAAAGAGTGAGTCTTGTGGATGAACAAGACATAAATTTGGAGGCAGGTAAAAGCCATTGGCCTTGACAGAAACAAAAACACCCAGCAGCACAGTAAAGGTTAGTAGATGATAAAAGATGGAGATGAAGTAGATTTGTTGTGCAGGTGGAATATAAAGGGAAAACAAGTCAACAAACTGTTATTTTGATATTACAGACACAAACATTGATGTCAGATGTGTTATGGTGCCAAGTTTTATGTTTTATACCTGTCAAAATTCAGGGCAAACAACAGCTTGATAACTATTATTATTAACAAGGTGCTTTTTGTGTTTTTAATGTTAGATTAATACTTTCACTAAGAATAATAAATTTAATTGTTTAGGTCTGATGTTGTTGTTATTTTTGAAAAGGCAAAAAAAAAAAAAAAAAAAAAACATTTGAGGAAAGAAATGCAAACTGTGGTTGCTATTTTCCATGGAAGCCTAGAACCACATTGTAAAGGGAAATTCGGGTGGAAAAAATGTCTAGAATGTTCCCTAAGTCTAAACACTAATAAAAAAATTAATAGCGAGAGAAAATTTCTGTATTTCCTTTATAACATAGCCCTGACCTTCAACATGAAATGTTAGTTCCTTGCTCAGCCTACATCCTAAGAATTTGTTCTCTCTCCCAAGGGATGTAAACCATTTTGCTGGACAAAAGGGATGTTTACATTGACCAACAATTAAAAAACAACAACAACATAATGCATATATGTAACCTGATTTAACGATTTGTAAAATGTTCTTGTATTATTCACGAAATCAACAACAGTATAGGCATTAGATTTTATGCTCATTAAATTAAATTAAAATTAACAACTTGTGGCATGTTAAATGTTAGCTAGCCATCTTTTTATCCCCTCGTGTTTCATCTTAAAAAAAAAAAAAGGCAGACTTTTTTTGGTAAAATATTAAATAAATAAATAAAACCCTTAGTTTTTGGGAGCGAAATATGCATTTGGAAAAAAATAAATAAATTTGGACTCAACAAGGATCGAACACGCATTTTGAAAATGTGTCCTAAAATGTTGATATTACCAGACTTGATCAGAATTTAAGTTCAGAGTTGTATTGCACGTGCAGTGTGCATGTGAAGACTGACGGATGTATTCTAATAATCTTAACTAATACCATGTTCTCTACCAAACACTTCAATGCCAAGAGTGTTGTTATGCTCAAGCCAGAACCACCTTACAAAGAAAAACTGGGTCAGCTGCTCTCCCAGCGTTCACTCCATCAAAGCAAGTCAAAATGCACACTGTTTAAATAAAAGACCATTTTAGAGGAATAAAGGGCTCTTGAGCTCACTACTAAGACATAAAGATTTCTGACTAGCAACAAACATGTATTGTGTTATCCATTTTCATGTTTACATGCAACAAGATGCATCAATATTGTTCAATACTACATTCCAGTCACTACCCATTACACAGGGTGCACTTCCTGACCTCTTCTCCTAATCATCATCTCTGTGACGTGTTTGAGAGAGAGAGGAAAAATGTGTAACGACTTGAAGTCTCTCCAAAAGTCCTCACTCAGCATGCGCATCTGTTTTATTATTTGCAGACATTTACTGCAAGATGCATGTGTAGTAATTCTGTGGTCCTTTGTGCCTGAAGCAAATGAAGCATATTGATTTAATCGAGACCCATGCAGAAAGGAGGACATGCTCATAATTAGACAACCCTAAAATAGAACACAACCACACACTGCCATCATATGGCCATATTAGGGCAGTGGTGCTTTTAACAGCATGTTTATCGTATGATACACTATAATCTGTTATATTGGTTATATTTTGTGTGGTATATTAATATGAATTCATAAGGCAAAACTTGCATAGGCAATCTGCTGGAGAGAACACTTAAGACGAGTAAAAATTTACTTATCATAGTAGGGACTTAAAAAAAAATAAACACTGATGTGACTTAGGGAACAAACCCCAAGTACACTATGTACCTGAATGTTCCCAGATATTCCATATACATTTTGACCAAGCTTTATGTGAACAACTGCATATCCAGGTGTGTAGTGCTGATAACAAAACTCTTTATAAAGGTAGACATGTAAACACACTTTGAATTTTCAACTAGTTTAATTGGGAAATTTATGCAGCTTTTTTATTATTAAAATTGTGTTACAGTGTATACAGCGCTAAAAGATGTAAGAACTAGAATAGCTTTTGTGTCACAATATTTCTGAAATAGTAGAAAATACATCCTAACAGAGAAACAACCATAGTCAACTCTTCCTCGTCATCATAATCATCATCGTTGTCACCATCATTCTCATTACAGTGCAAACTAAAGTGCTATTTAGGAATAGAAATTCATAGAGTGAAAATAGACAATATTAGAAGATTGCATAGAATTACAGTGCAAAAGCAGTTTTCTATTTGGTTATGGTACATTTGCTAAGTCATACGGTGTAATTATAGGTACAGAGAGTAAAGCACAATTTTGTGTTAGTACTGTCCAAAAGGCAAGTATTAGTGTGTATTCAGGCATTAGATTTTGTGTTGTGACCATAAAGCATCCAAATCACCAAGATCGTCATTTTTTTGGCACCCCCTGTGGAAGGTCGTCATTTTTGTTTGTGATCTGCATGGTATCCTGACTACCATTGACTGTGTATGCACAGTTGTTTAACTTGTTTTCATGGGAATTAGTTTAGGACTGAATGCTGAGATTATCCACCTTGTTCTGGAGAGAATCCAGAATAGCAGTGGAGTCAGAACTTGGTGGTGCAGCATTTGATGTGGAAACCTGAACAGGTGATGGAGTCGGTATGAGGGTGCTGCCAAGTGAAGGTGGAACAGGAATGTCCATTACTGGGGCAACTGCTTGTCCTGATGAGGAGTAAGCCACATTTTGAGGGCCAAGTATTTGGCTTTGACCAGGCATGCACATGGGCTGTCCCCCGGGTCTATTAAAAATGGTGTTATATTGGGATGGAATGGTCTGTTGGCCGTTAGGTTGTTGGCCCATGTGTGGCCACACATTACTTTGTGGAGGAATAGCTCCTGGTTGCATTTGGAGTTGACTGAGTGGACGGGGGACATTTTGGCTCAAGGGTGCCTGTGGTAAGACATGAGACCCTGCATGTACTTGGTGGGGTGCAGGAATTTGTTGTGGTTGTGATGATGGGAAAGATGTGGGGGCATAACCCATATAAGACTGAGGCCTGTTTTGTGGAAGTTGTCCGGGGTGGAACTGATTGGAAAGAGTGGACTGAGGCTGAACTTGCCCTTGAATGAGGGCTCCCTGAGGATGGGACATTGTCTGTTGGCCTGGTGGACCAAGCTGGGGTTGGGTATGTGGATGTAATGCTGGCCGGTAACCTGAGGGAAGGCCAGACGGTTGCTGTGATTGGCCAGGCATTGGAGGCTGGACTTGACCAGGTGGAAAGGGTGGAAAGATTTGCCCAGGAAATGCACTTGGTGTGGTTGAGGGGATGCTTTGTCTAGGCTGGGTGGTAAAGTTTTGGGATGGTGCTCCCTGTATGATCTGCTGGACAGAGGAAGACTGATGCATGCCAGTCGGCATCTGCTGCCCTAGAGAGTTTGGTAAGGATACTTGCGGTTGTCCTGGTAAACCAGGCCTAATGTTATTTTGGGGAATCTGTCCCATTTGTGGAGGCACAGAATAACCCCCTGTAACAGCAGTATGCCCACCTTGCTGCCAGAGAGCTGGATTGTACCCATGAGAAGGTACCTGTGGGGTGGTCGATTGGTTAACCTGTGGATGGACAGGTGCGATGCCTCCAGCTGGTCTTACCTGGAACTGCTGTGGCGACCCAGGGATTTGCTGGGGTGCAGAGGGCTGGCCATAAGGAACCTGTGGAATATGGTGGGCAAACTGTTGCATGAGCTTTGGATCTGTATTAGGAAACTGCATGTTAGGAAACTGATTTGGTGGAAAAGGGTTTGCCCCTTGTGGCCAGCTAACAGGAGTTGCACCATGAGGAATAGGATTGGAAACTACTGGAAATCGAGGCAAATTCTGATTTGGAGGGAGACTTCGTAATTCTTGTGGGAGATCTTTAAAAGGAACAGAAGGACCTACAGACTCAAGACTGGAAGGGACAGATCGATGACCAACAACGGCCACAGGCTTTCGGGCGGCAGGTCTAGGAGGCGGTGCTTTTCCAATCTCCCTGGAGATAGTACATCAGACAAGCATATGGTGAGAAAAGTGAATAGAAATCTGACATGAAATACCTTGAGTATAGAATTGTAATAGTCTACTAGTTAATGATTTGAGCTGATAAAAAGGTTACAGACGCAAAACAAACAGAGACTACGTACAATGATGATTTACTCACATATTCGCATACAAAATTTATTCAAAATATCATATCCTTCCACCCAAGATAACTTACTTTTCCAGCAAGGCAACTCGCTCTCCCTCTCTGGTTTGGCAATAGGACTTTGTTTTGTCCAACAGGGCAGAGGTCTTCTTGTCCATATCCTGGTAAAAGTCTTTTCCCTCCTCAGCCTTCTTCATCAAGTCCTCATATGCCTCAAATGAGGCAATCAAGGCCTGCACAGTGCTGTTCCATCTTCAGGACAAAATGAGGATTAAATGCAATGCCACAGAAACAGATACTAACATTTGAAATCCAATTCAGAGACAAAAACATACTGCTGCTCTGTGAGGGTGAGTGTCTTGCGGACAGGGGCGTACTGGACATTGGCTTCTGTTAGGGCTTTCAGGATGTTATCCTGGGCAACCAAGTTTTGTTCTATATATCCCTTCAGCTGATCATATTTCTTCAACTGCTCCGCAAACAATGTCTGAAACAGGAGAAGGAAAGAGATTATCAAACTTTTAAATTGTTGCATGTCATTTGTACTTCTTTTTATTTATCTCTGTGCTGCTCTGCTTTCAAATCATTTTGAACAGTTTCAGTTGGTCATTAACCTTGAACTCGGCACGATCTGTGGTTACAAGGACTCCAGTGATGTCATCTTTATGAATAAGGTCACGAAGCTGGCTCTCCAATGAGATCCTCTGTTTTCGCATTTCATCAACTTTGCCAAGAATACTCTTCATCTTTTGCAGGGATGACATTTCATCTTAGAGGAAAGTAAAGAATTTAACAACTTTTGAATGAATTCAAACAGATAACTTTATCTTTCCTTCTTCGAAATGCATAAGTGCACATGTGCATAACACAGGAAACACTTCTACCTTGACTAAGTTCTGGCTGGGGCAGGCTCTTTCTGAGTTCCTCGATAGATCCCTGTAACAGACGAAGGTTTGGTATGTGCTGGTTCATGGCTTTGTGGAGCTCGGTGTTAGTGTTGCTGGCTGTCTGATGAGCATCTTCATATTTCTTCAACTCTTTTTGTATATCCTGAAAGACTGCAGGCCTTGTCGGCAATCCCTTCTGCCCCACTACCTCCATCAAACTCTTCTCCCCAGCCTCATCTTCCTCAAGTGCACTACGGACCTCATCCAGAGATGAACCCACATCGGTGTATACATTAGATAGTGCTGCAACACACACATAATTGGATATGATCAAATCCATCCAAAAAGAAAATCAAACAACAATAGTAGATAATAGGAATTTGTTGGGTATTCGTTCAGATGTTGTTTTATTATTGAACTGACTGATTAAAAAAAAGAAATTACTGCAAAATGTCAGAATGTACATTTATCACAATATTCATGAGTTTGTACTAATTTTAAGTGTGTGTGTGTGTGTGTGTGTGTGTGTGTTCACTCTCACCTTGCATGGCCTGAACCAGGTTCTTGACAGTGTCTGGTCGTACACTGAGAAATGCACATTTTTCCAACAGAGCGTCAGGCAGAGATTTGAATATGTCTATTTTATACACAGAGTCACTGCTTAAAGACTCCATAAATTTCCTGCACAGAGCACGATAGAAAAGAGGAAAACATTTCAGCTACTGTATAAGCCTATAGATACACATGGTAGATTTGCTTAGGGGTTAGTTCACCAAAAATAGGAAATTCTATCATTATTTGCTCATCATTCCAGGAAATCTGAAATACTTTGTTTTAAGGGTGAGTATTTGTTTTTGAGTAACTTACTCAAGGATTTGGTTTTTATCCTCTATTTTAGCCACAATGTCCCTAAGTAACCTTGCCTTCTCCTCACTAAGAGAGAGAAAAAGGGAAGAAAAAGACATAACAGTTACACACACTTTCCACATAGACTTTAAACATTAAAATAGCTTAAGTAAAGCATGTTACTGATGCACCAGCTGACCTGTACAGAGACGAGGCCTCATGAGTTGCCATGGGTACAAGTTTCGAGAAGAGGTCAGGACCAGTGACACTTTGATCAGTTAGGTTTATAGGCAGGGGTTTCACCAATGATGCACCTGCATGGCAGATGACATAAGAGTACCAAAAGAGTACAAAATAATGACTTTTATATTTATTATAATTTATCCTAATAATAATTTGTTATAGTTTTAAAAAATATTAGAGCTGTTAGTATACCTTTTACTGCAGCCAATGTGTCCAGACCAGGCACAGACTCGTGGTAAATAAAGTCATTGTCTTTCTTAGCGGAGTTATATCTGAAAAAGACAGAAAGTACAGTGAAAATTATCTCCAGATTAAAACACATAACAACAACAATAATATTACATTCAAAGTCTTACTTTCCACCAATCACATCCATTGTGAATTTCAAAGCTTCTTGTACAGATTCCGGTTGGCCCTGAAAAGTTTAATGAATAAACATGTAAACATGCTCAATAAAGAAATAGGTTGAGTGTGTCCGTGTACATGTGTTTGAGAATCTTTACCTTACTATGCTTAATTGCCTCATTAAGTTTGTCCAGGGATGACTGAAAGTAAGCGACCTATGGAGAAACAACAGGTGGCCTCACAATGTCATCAGAGAATATCACCCTCATATTCTGCAGAGATGACGCTGAAGACCTCTTTTTAAAAGTGCACCAAGTGATGATTGTATAAAGTCATATATCGCCCAGTGAAACTATTACTTGGTGCACATTCAATTGTGTCAAAACATTATGTACAAGTAAAACATGTTCAACACACACAAGCATGTACTTACTGCTTCTCCATGTTTCTGCTGTTCCTCTGACTGCTTTCCCATATGTAACTAATGACAATAAAATGATATATTGTTTATGAAAATAACCAACAAGTTTATGAAAATGCATTGATATATGGTGAGTGTAGAGGTCTCACATGTGTGATGGCACTGAAGTAGCTGATCTTCATGTTGACGAGCTTTCTCCACTCTTTCTGAATCCTTCCTGGCACACATTCAGAATTATCCAGCACCCTCAGACAATCCTTATAATAATCACACACCTGCAGTAAGACATTACATTAGTGTTGAATGTTGATAGTGGCGAGTGAGTGACAAGAGCTCTATAAAGCAAAGACCTGCTGTTGAGTTTATGTAAAGAACTTCTTACCTGAGCACAAATCTTTGCTATTAAATGACTCTTTCTGTTGTCTAGTAAGGTTTTCTCCAGGAGACATTCTTGAGCTTGTGCCTTCAGAGAGAAATATATAAAGGTTAAAGAGGTTGTTCAAATCAGGTAAGTTGGAAATTAAAATGCAGTATTTGTGTGGAAGGCTTTGCATTTACCAGCATGAGGCTGATGTTGACCGAGAGTGCCTGTTTGCTCATGTCAGAGCTGTAGCTGTGATTAAACTGGTCTCTGAGGTGAGTAAAAGCCCCGGCAGAACACTGGAAATGTGTACAGGACACTTTCATGCCCTTAACACAAGGAATAAAAGGTTAGCTTGAGAAATATCAATTACATATATTTTGTTTATTCAGTGTTTCCTAATTGTTGATTTATTGATCTGTCAAATATTTTATGACATATCAGCATTAAAAGTTATATTCATGGCCAAATAATTTAATAAAAAATATACAATACATTTGCAATATATATATATATATATATATATATATATATTTTTTTTTTTTTTTTTTTTTTATACAAAGAAACAAAAGTAAATAACGAATAAAACTATGTATAGATTTAGATTATATACAATCATTCAATTGCAGAACATTCTAATAATATTTGTTTTACCACCAAGGGAGACTTAGTATAATCACAAAGGCAATTTTTCTCCTTTCAGTAAATATAACAAACCAATGTATAGATCTTAGGTTGTAATTGACTGAATTCATATACCGTAACTTGTTTTGGATACATTTATTCCACTCGCCAATTTTGACAAAAATATAATTCAGAATTGGTTTAACATTAGATGCTGAAATTTGAAATTTTGTCATTTCCAACGTAAGTGCTTTAGCAGCTCTATCTGCCTGTTCATTTCCTAATTGCAAATGTGGCAGTGTAAATGTGTATGTGTAAATGTGTACCTCTTCAGATAGGCGGTTATCCACAGTTCCCAGCAGCGAGTGCAATGCACCTAAAATGCAGTAGAGGGATTGTTTATGAGATAATGTGCAAAAAAAGTAATGATTATTTTTGTGCTAATGCTTTGGTTGCATTTAACTCACCCAGGTTATAAAGAACACAAGCCTGTTCATAATTAATATCCTCATGTGTGACATTCCTCCCTGAAAAGCCATCAATCCTGCAAACAGAATTAAAGCAGGAAAGCTATAATGACATGTCCACCAGACATCTAGCATATCGACAGTAGCAAGTATGGTCTCATATCAAAACAAGCAAGGTTTTACCATGTCACAGGCACTGCAGCCTCCTGGCCATTATCCATTGGAACACGACTCTGCAGAAAGTGCAGCTGACCGCAGTATTTTCTAAGAGTGTTGCAGCCCTCAAAATCCCTCGGGATGTTTACCACGGTCTGAGAATGAGAGATATTATCAGATCTTCAGCAACCTTTTTAAATTGCTTGGTAAATGCAATGATATGCCACAGTGTGCAACTACATTTCCCACAATCCCACTGAACACGCCACTGACCAACCTGCCTGAGTTGCTCCAGCCTCTTGAGTGCCTCACTGTAGTTCTCTGGGTTCTCACCATAGTTTATTTGAATGTACTAGGACAAAAGAGAGTGAAAAGTTCGCTTAATATACAGTATAAAACATCACTAACATCCTAGTGTTGGCTCAATGCAGATGTGTAAAAATAAGGCTAGCAAATGTGAGGGAAGTCATTTGGTTTTCAAATGACCAGGTTGCACAAACCATAAGCTTACAAGCACAAATACCATCAGAAAAAAAATTATCCATTTCGAAATAACTGTAACTGAAAGGTCCTTTAAGAAAAAAAAGCAATTTGAAAACGTGTTAAAAATGTCTGCTATTTGCAAAAGACGTCACGACAGATCTGAGTCATTCTTGTTATGCAGTATTATACAGGAAAGATTAACTGACCTCTTTAAAGATAAATCATATTACACACTTAAAGCGCGGACAGTTATTGCGCAATATTCCATAAGTTTCCTTATGATTTAATTAGGCAAGATATTTAAAACCAAACATGTTTTGTTGAGAATTCTGTCTTAACTGCTAAACGTTTTAGAGTTGTTGTTTTTAAATCATTCCACCCTGTTAACCTTTTGTAAACTTGTACGTTACAGAAACACTTCCTTAAATCAAAACACAGACAAACTACCAATTTTAAAGATTTCAGAGCTAAAGGGGTAGTACATAACAGGAAGTGTAACATGTATCGGTGTTGTGTAACAGGCTGGATCTCACCTGTCTGACGGTGGGACTGAACTGAAACTCTCCCGCTTCCTTCAGCTCCAGCCAAATCATTGGCATCCTGGGAACGGCCTCCATTTTGCCACTGCGAAGTAAGTTACTACTGTTTCAGCTTAACACACGTTTTCAACGTTTTCATACAAACTGTTTTTAAATCTCCGAAAAGGTGAAGCTATTTATGTCTCGATTTGCTAAGAAAACTTGATGTCCCGATCTGCCTGACTCTACCTTTGACTCTTCCTCACAACAACAAATACGCCACCGGAAATACGTCACCATAGGTACGTCGTCATACGTAAGCGTTTTAAAGATTATCTTTATTACTTTGTTTGTTACTAAATTGGTTGATAACACTTGCTATATCACTACAGACTTTCGCCTCTTGGGCTTGTAACTTCGGTAGAGAGGGAAGTGGAACCACGTCCCGCACACACTCCCGCAGAGAATCAATCGCAAACACAAACATCTGACCCTTTTTTAAATTAGCCTGACTATTTTTCGTATACGAGGCTTGTGTTAAAATAAGGTACAACTTCCATTCTCTTTCTGAAGATCCCGAAAAAGTCCGTTGGCGCTTCAGTTCGCTCAAAGAAGCTGTCAATCTCAGCTGTCAATCATCCTGACGTCACACTTAAGCATCACATGACTAACTAAAACAAAACTTACTTTAAAAACGAACATCCTAACTTACATCAGCGTTATACAATCTACATCAAATTATATAAACCTTGTTTTAAAACAAAGTCTGTCTCGGGGTTTATGACCACTCGTGATTTGTGTCCACTAGGAGTCAGCAGTGCGTCAGTTTTCGTCAGGTTTTTGTGTGTGTGTGTGTGTGTGTGTGTGTGTGTGTGTGATAAGGCTGAATTATTATTAACCATAACAGCGCTTTATGAAGTTAAGAAACCCCTCACAATGAAAACAAGACGACAAATAGCCTAGAACATTAAGAATGTTTTTGTTTAATATACTGTACGTTGTCTGCTGTCGATATAACTGTACTCCCAAATACTGATCTTTCGATAAAAGCTGGTAGAAAGATATTTAAAAATGTTAGCTAAAAATGCTTTAAGTGTCGAATTTAAAAGGTAGACCATAGGAAATATTCCCTTCCTTTCCTCTATAGGTCTATATGTTCATCTCTCCTGTAGATAAAGACGTTGTGATCAGAGCTCCATAGCTCAAGATACACACATAATGCAGCAGTACACAGAGAAAGCAAGGCCATAGGGAATCATGACTCTCTCTATCACACATACTTTTAATAGCTTCCTTACACATGGCTGGTCCTGGGCCTTTGTTGCTCAGATCTTTTGTCCTGAGTCTTTCCCCTTACAGCTGCTAAATGACTTATTTTCAGAGTAGAGAATTGTCACTTGGTACATGTGAGTGTACCTTATATTTAAGCTTGTGCGATAGATGGTTTATATAGCAGATATACTTTACCAGATGGGGACTTTATTGGGGATGTCAGTGGTTAGGCTATAAAAGAAGAAGATCTAACCTTAAGGCAGGTTACACATTTATTATTTGTTTTTTAAACATACTTTTTAATTTGTATAAAATATCTTTAATTTATATTTCATTTTGTACATTTACTTAATTATTATTATTATTATTATTATTTTTTTTAATTTGCTACTGGAGAATTTGGAGCT
The DNA here is from genome assembly GCF_003368295.1 of Carassius auratus. Taxonomy (NCBI): domain Eukaryota; kingdom Metazoa; phylum Chordata; class Actinopteri; order Cypriniformes; family Cyprinidae; genus Carassius; species Carassius auratus. Next base: position 27,211,311 of record NC_039261.1, on the reverse strand, counting down.
TTCAGTAAGTGTTGATATGTTAAAGAACTGATCTTCTTTGAAGTTTACTGATGCTTGGACCTGAAAATTAATCATGTAGCAATGTCACACACGATGCATCTGGAAGATCTGTTTGGAGAACAAGGTGTCTCACTCTTCAAGTCCTTGTTTCTCCAGAGGTGTCTAGAGCACTGGCACTCTGTATCGATTGTTTAACATCCCACAGTCTTTTCTGAGTGTGAAGTCTCCTTTCCTCCCTCTTCTGCAGGGTGGGGTGCTAATCTGTCTGCATGCAGCGCCATGACATTTACCCAGGAATTATGGGAACATAATAAACTCTTAATCAAAGAGGCAATGACTTCTGCACAGAATGGAGAGAGATGCATCCGAGTGTAAGTAATTGCAAGAGAGATATAACAAATCGAAACTGGATAAATATACTTTCACTTTAGAGTGTAACTATTTATGATATATTCATAACTACAGTAATTTACATCTCCTGTCTATGAGACATGACTAGTCCATCAGCACTCCTTTCTGTCCTACATTTATGATGATAAATTTATTTTATTTTGATTGCCTATAACTTTTTGTTCCAGCATTATTATCATTAAGTAAAACTAAAACGATTATTATTATTTATTTGTTACATATTTATTAAGACAGAAAGCTGAGATAACATCTAAATGTAAGATCAATAACTTAAGTTAGATAACATTTCTACAATCACTAAATGGAAATAAAATAAAGAAAAAAATAAATCTGAAAAAGAACGAAATAGTAATATTTAATAAACTAGATCTAATAAAAATGATTAAAAAAATGACATTACTAAAAACTTACTAAATCAGTACTAAAACTGAAAGTATAAAAGACTAGTTCAAAATATTCATACAAACTATAATAGTAAATATAATATTACTAATATAATATCTTGTTTTATGTCTACCGTGGCTTGTATTTTTAGTTTTTGTAAAGGCAAGAATGACATCCATTTGTAAAACAAAACTAATATAAAGACTGTTTAAATGATGCAAGCCTCTTGAAATCAGACCTTTAATACAAATGACATAAGCGAAAAGATCACTTCACAATTAGAAATACCAAGGGATATTTAATGTAAAATATTCAGACGCTTAGAGGTGACAGTCCAAAAAAAGTGTATCTATTTTAATGAGTTGAAATCATTTGCCAATAATTAATAAGATGTTAATATTTTATATCTCATCACTCATAAATCCAGCTGGGTCCTGCCTCTGACTAACCAATGACTGACAGCCAGCAGTCTCTCTGCCGTAACCATGGTGACACCTGGTCTCTCATGGACTCAACACTTGGAGACTTTAATTGGAGTTTACTGAACTGAATCAGAGTTCCTAGAATTAGAGTGGCTTGAATAGATGATAAATTTAAAGAGAGAATGAGAGAGGAAAATAAAAGATTTGAATGGGTTTACAAGGCAAGAAAGTTTGAGTGTGTGTTTAATGGCCACAGAAGAGGATAATGGAAAACCTGAGGTCATGAGTGTTGTCATGGCGATAATGATGGAGGGAAAAGATCAAAAGATATCTGGCATGGTGGTGTGGCATTCTGCGCTCGTGATGATTGGTTGATTGTGCATTGTAATATCTGCTGGTTTGTCACGGCAAACACATTCGTTAATATTTAAAGATGATAATGTGCCAAAGCAGTGAGCAGTGCATGCTGGGTAACACAGAAAGCATGGGCCACAGGGCTTCTCCTGGTTTGAGGTGGCAGGCAGCGCTGGATTAAACCCCCTCCATTCCTTCCAGATCTTTCTTTCCTTCTGTAAACTGTTGTTTAGTTATATCTGGATTTTGGTTTGCTATGCAAATTGTACAGTGGCCCAGTAGTGCACAATAAAATCTCCACAAGACAACAAAATCTTCACCACACAACAGAATTAGCACAACACACAGAAACAAGCCACAGAAACAAAATAAGCACAACACATTGAAATTAACACAACACACAGAAACAAGCAAAACACAATTAAATTAGAACAACACAATAAAAACAAGCCACAAAAACAAAATAAGCACAACACACAGAAACAAGCCACAACAACAAAATTAACACAACATTGAAATTAGCACAACACAAACCACGACCAGGTCAGCTCCAGAGAAGCTGCTTGCAAAGGTCACCTTCTTCTTCACACAGTGAACATACTTCAGATGAGATTGCAGGGTAACTTAATATGTTCATCGTTAGGTAACACATTTACTGGATTTTATTAAAATATATAATTTAATATGAATGAATTAACTCAAGTCATTTAGATCCAGGGACCCCTAGGAGGTCACAAGAAACATTCAAGAGTAAAACAACAGAAAATTTATTTTATTAGTAGGAAATACAACTCAAAAGGACACTTGCTGGCTGCTTTATTTCAACGTCTACTCCAAACCATCCATTATAAAAATAACTTCAAGTATTTAAACAAATATTCTGATCATAAATTAGTACAAATTAGTGAGAAGAGTTTAAATTAAGACACTTGTTTGGGGTCAGTACAATTTTTCTGTTTTTGAAAGAAGTCTCTTATGTTTTACCATTTAAAATATCTGTTTTCTATTTCAATATATATACAAATCTTGAATTTTCAGAACCCATTACTCCTGTCTTCAGTGTCACATGATCCTTCAGAAATAATTCTGGAGGATTTGGTGCTCAATAAACATTTCTTATCATCATATTATAGAAATATGACATAACATTACATAAAATTTGTTTGAAAAAGAGATCTTTTGCAAGATAAATCTCTTCACTGTCTCTTTTGATCAATTTAACGCTTACAAGCTAAAAAAAAAAAAGCATTATTATAAGATTTATTTTACCTCCAAACACTTATAATAATAATAATAACAAACACACAATAATAAAATGTTTGTTGTTGTTTGATACAATGAAAGTAAATAGTATCTGATGTTGCTTTGGACCCACTGACTTTTTATTATATGGTCAAAAAACAACTGAAAATGGCTTCAAAATTTATTCCAGAGAAGAAATGAACTTTTTGGACAGGTTTGGAAGATCATGAGGGTGAGTACTTGACAGGATTTTGATTTTGGGTGAACTATCCCTTCACCAACTATCCCTTAATGTGCCATCTTGTGCCAATGATGAGCTCCACAGCAATCTTACTGACATGGACACAAGTGTGCCTCCTTGGTTTGTATGTCTCTCATCCACATTTGGCATACAGTAGGTGTGTGTGTGTGTGTTTGTAGATGAGGGTTGCTGTGCTAAGCAGGTGTGGTTACAGGAGGGGGTGTGACTGCTGACTGTGAGGTTCAGTGGAGTGATCAAGAGCAATTTGGGGGCGGAAATCTGGAGGGACAGGATGTGTGTGTGTTCAGAGGTTTAGATTTTTTAGATAGGCAAGACTACGCTTTCACTGGGGTACACACACACACACACACACACACGCCGCTACACACTTTGCGAGGCCACAGATGTGCCATGGTTGGGGGGTAGAGCCAGAAAATCAGTGGTTAAACAATGTGTTTGGTTGCACACGTGTGTGTGAGTACAAGCGAGTGTCTCTTAAGCTTGATAAGACAGTCTTTAGTGCAGTGCTGACATCAGGGAGTTCACTCATGCGACGATGGTAGCCTACTGAGATTAAAAAAACTCTTTGCATTATGCATGTGTGCAGACAGCCCGAAAACATTACTAGGTCAGGCATCTGACACGTGTTTATGTGGGTTTGTGAGGATTTATATGGGTTAAATCTTGATCCACCGCTTTGTAAGAGCAGTTTGGCATCAAGACCCTCGAAATGGTAAAGCACACATATAGTCTTTCTGACTGGTTGAACAAATCAGCGTCATTATGTGTGTCACATTTTATAAAACACAAAATGTTATAAATAGAAAAGATGTGCATGTTGGCCATTTAGTTGTCTAAGAAATCCATGCTGAAAGTTGTGAATTTTGATGGGGAAAACTAACAACAGAGCAAAAGGGAAGAAATTAGGACTAAAATGTAGGCTAATGCACAGTGTGCACGGCAATGTAGTGTCTGCAAACTGTAGTGCAAACTGTCGGCAGAAGAAGGTTTTCTGACTGAATAATACATGAACACAATATGTGACAGCTCTGTTATTATGCATGAGACTCGCAGAGCTTGTTAACTTTAAAAAGCACAACTGTTGCCCTCAGACACTCCAGGGCTAATGACTTTGAAACGGTTGAAATGTTGTTGAAATTACAGTGAACTGGCAGCTGAGGTTTCCACTGTTTTATTTACCACGTGAAATGCAGTGGCTGTGTCTCATGCATTACATTAATTTTGGTGATCGTATTTAATATTTTATAAAACTAAGGATAATAATAATTACCATCCTACATATAGGTTCAGGTTTCAGGTAAACTAGGGACATTCATGAGATGACCCTGCATTTAAGCGATACATGTAATTTAATGGAAAACACACTTCACTTCAGGACAAATTGTTATTACTATGAGGCAAAAGATGAATAGGAAGGAGAGAAGACGCCATACAAAGTACATACAAAGTGTTTATGTGACCTTTCTTCAGTGTGGTAAGTCTGTGTGTAAAAGCAGGGCTTGAGGGCTTTGGACTCTAATGTAGCCACTCCATCCACACACACACTCACGTTCTTCATCATTCAGTGAGCTTTAACTCATGCAACATTAATGCCTTGATTTATTCCCCTCACTTAGAGAGAGAGGGAGAAATGTCAACCATTGTCAGCATCTATTCATCCTTCCGTCTCCACCTCCTCCTCCAGCTCTCTTCTCTAATGCACGGAGGTCAGCAAAGTGTGTCCCATCAGGGTATCCTTACAGAGTTTTGCTGTCAGCTTGATGTATTTGCAACTTTACATCCATCAGGCAGATTGTCAAATAAGTCCAGGAATGCTGAGACCACTTAAACATTAAAAAATAAGTTAAACTAATGATGTTTAGCAATAAGTTGAGCAGGTGAGTTTTAGAAAAATACCACGAGAGTGGATTTCTCACATTTATGTTTTGGGGACATGTCTTTTCAAGATACATAATAAAAAATTACCTGTTTTTTCTTTATTTTCCAAACTCTGTGCCTCTAGTTATTTTATTATTAATATTTAAGGTAATTATTATTTCATGTTAAAATGAATATATAAACAATAAAATTGTTACATTATTTTATAAATGTAATTTAATACAATTGTATACATCAAATACAATTTATTTTATCAAATTAACAACATTGTATTCAGTAATTTCAGATCTATAGACATACACATAAAATATTATATAATACATATATGTATTACTTCTACATTTATCCTATAGATTTAGTTTATATTAATTTTATATGTAACAAAGTAATTACTCTCCTAATGCTTCAATGCATTGCATTATCGCTCCAGCATATGAAAATAAACACAGAAATGATATCAAACAGGTTTTATTGTTTAAATACACAAGCTTTTGAGACTTCGAAATGATTCAGTTGTAATCCAGAAGTATGACTTTTACGCTCCACCTGATCCTGCATTTAAGGGTTTACTTGACACTTAAGTCTTTCAGCGCAGCAATGCTGAATCCACTCGATGGAAGACCCTGATCAAGGGTCACGTCAAGCCCAATGTCTTTTACTAGCGTGAGCAAGAATCGTGGGGTCACAAGCTCATTCAGCCATGGGCTCCCCGAACTGGAACATGTCCTGATCGTAAAGGTCTTCAGGGATCTCTTCATCTCCATCAGCAAAGAACGTGGGGAACGGCGGGTTCTTGTTGTTCTCCAACCGAGTGGGCAGAATCGAGTCCCTGACCTGATCGAGCAAATGTAAGCACTACATTTAAACAACTGGAGAAAAATGCACTCGACTAGATATTATAAAGTCATCTGTTCTTGAATGAAGTCAGTCTTTGAGAGAGTTTAACTTTCGGTTGAGTGTGTAATGTAAATAAACTTTACGAGACGAAATGCTGAGCACATGTGATTGATTCACTGATGCACTCTAGAGACACACTCTGCGCATTGATAAAGATGAATCAGTCAGCACGAGTGTGCCCTGGTGTGCCAAGGTCAGTGCTTGTGCTTGCATGGACAGTACAGTACGCAACTCTTTTTTTTAGCTGAACACTGCTGAAAGTGAAGACATATGCAGAAAAGATAAAAGCAGATCCTTCACCTTCAAAAAAACATTCTACCTGAGGACAAGTGCGTTTGACTTCGCACACTTCAGAGTTTGTGTGAGTGCGTGCGAGGCGTTTTACCTTAACAAGACAGTTGCGGTGACCCGGGACAGAACCGTTGACGTAGAGGATGTTATACCTGGTGTTGACCCTCCATACCTGCCAGAGAAAAGACCTTAGTGAAACTACAAATACTCACAAAGGATTTTTCTCACTGGGTGACTTTTCAGTAGGTGTCTCCTGAGACCTAGATATATTAAGGTAGAGCTGAGCTTTGAAATTGAGCTTACCGTGTATTTTGATGTGTAATAAATTAATTCAGTTTGTACTTGTCATACTACACAAAATATACAACAAAAAAATGTTTATGCCACCCAATATCTGCAATGCAGCATGATGTGAACTGCACAGTGCAGTGCAGAGCAGAAGTATAAGCAGAAAATGTGTATATATGTAACATATGTATATAAATTATTAATTTATATACAGGTTTCATAATGATTGTGCATTTCGGTAGGTGTACCTTCAAGCCATGAGTGGTGTCGTAAATGTTTCCCATCCTGCCTGGCATCTTTTTTCCTTTAAAAACTTTTGCTGGGTCCTGAGAGCAAGGAGACAAGTTACTTTACTCGTTCATTAACAATTCACAGAGCATGCTGAGGTCACGCTAAACTCTCCTGACAGTCCCAGCTACCCAGAACGACTGACGTGAAACCTCTCAGAGAGGAAAGTGCTTCGATATCTGAAAATATACAGTGTGGGGGAAATCCTGTGTTCCTGAGAAGAAATGCAATCAGTTCCTAGCATCTCTGTAGGAGAATTTTAAATCTGGATCAAACAGGAAATTACTATGCTACTATTCAAGTTTAAAATCATTTTTGTTTTTGTTTTTATAAACTCAATGTTAAAATCGAAACAAAAACAGTAATATTATAAAAACTGTGAAATATTATTACAGTTCAAAATGTTTAGTTTATGATTTCAAATATGGATGGTCTTTAGTGACACATGATCCATCAGAAATCATTCTAATATTCTGATTTGGTGCGGTTTATATATGAACAAACATGTATCAGGCATCTCTGGAAAAACCCCACAGGAATCACACTGCAAAGCCCACTAGCATGAAGTGATACTCTATAAGTATAGAAATGACAACACTCACCCCTCCGGGCCCCAGAGAGCCTGGCCTCCTGTGTGTTTTAGTTTGTCCATGGGAAGCTGGCTGACCTTTGAACCCCCAGCGCTTCATCACTCCCTGAAAACCTTTGCCAATTCTACAATAAAAAGATCAATAAACAGCTTTATTACAGCAAAGATGTAAACAGAACATTAAATAATCATACACTGTGTAACAACATTAGAGTTGGATGAAGCTGGAGACAGGCGGGATGTCGGGCGTGAAACAGGGCTGATATGACTCTATGAAGTTCTGTGAAGCAAGGCTCTTTTCATTTAAGGTGATGGGTCTCATTTCTTTCAATGTTAAAATACTTTCTCTTATCACAGTTTAATATGCAGAGACAAACAGTCATTTGTAAATTCACCCAAAATACTGTGTCGCCATCAAATCATTGCTCTGTTTGTTTGACACTGGATCAACCAGCGGTTTGAGTTTGACGTGGGGCAATCCATGTGTCTGACCAATTGTAGGCATTCAGGAAACCTGTTTGAAAACAATCATTATTTTTGCAATTCAGTTTGGCGACACAAGTGGCACATTTATTGAAAATGCACAGATGCACACACTTTAAAGTATTTTAGAATATGATTCCTTTTCTATTATTCTTATAGGGGAATTCCAAGGACTCACTCCATTAGATTCACACATTCATTATTTGATGAAGAGATGAGGCCCTTCAACAAAGATAAAAGGAACGAATGATATTAGGCACCCCCATTTGGGACAGTAGGATGCATCCCTTCTGATGACCAAAATATCAGTCAATCAAGCTTTTTGTCAGCATAATAAATGCATCTCCCTTCATCCCATTTATGTCAGAAAAAAAATGTTTTAAAACCAATCTCAGAATGAGGGGAAAGAATATTATCTAGTGTTGATTAAATTCTCAGCTCATAAGCAGGGCTGCACGATGCAGGCTTACTCATAAGATTGTGAAACTTCATAAACGGTTACTGTTACTAAATAGAAATTAAAAAGATAAGGATAGATTTATACACTCCCTGTCTTCCACTGGTCAAACAGATGGAGAATCCAGACCCATCGTTTGAGCCAGTGTTGTTATGTCAGGCTGGTTAAACAAGGAGCAATATTTTGAAACATTGTGTTTAAAATGTGAATGAACCTACAAATGGGTTATTACATTTTTAGTAGTCTTTGCATATTAAGCTGGAATATAAGAATTTAACATGAAGAAAAGCACAGTAATCATTTTTTAAATTATACATTTGTATTCATTTAAAATAATTTTTTATATTTTCACTTTAAAACATGTACTTGACTCACGTTTTCGCTGTAACATCCACATATTGTCCTGGACGAAAATGAGCTGCATAGAGAGGAGTGCCTAGACAAAAAAATTACATTAAAAAAATATATAAAATAATAATAATAATACAAAACACAGAAAGAAAGCACATAAAAAACAACAACAAGAAAAACAATATAGAAAATAGTAAAAATAAATTAATAAATAATAAAAAAATACAAATAAAAACAATTAATTACAAGAAAAAACAAAAAAATAAAACACACACACAAGCACAAACATACACACATACACAACAAAAAGGTTTTATTTACTCAAACATGTAATTTAAGGGATACAGCTGAAATGACTTAATTCTTTTTCTGACAGTAACCTGGTTTGATGACAGCGTTGTCTGACACACAAAATGTGGTGAGTTTCTGTTTGGGAGGAACTCCTGCATTCCTGAAAACCTCTAAATATCCCTCTGGCCTCTGTAAGAAAGACAGATTTACTTTCAGTTACTTCAATTGATTTACTAACTTCTATAATCCTACAAAAGGAGAAAAGGAGAATACATTAAAGCCAAACTGCTCTGCTGTGGTTTGGGAGTTGATTGACTGGCTCTGGAGAGACTGAAGGCTCAGACTGAAGGTCAGGACAATTGACAATTATACTTCAAGCAGCACTTTGTGGCAGCTGTCAAATATAGAAAGATGACACACAAATGTATGCACCAGCTTACTGCCAAAAAGGAAAAAAAATAGGACACTGACCTAAGTTTTTTTTTTCCACTACAAACTCAATAGAACAGTTTAATTCAGATGTTTTTTTTTTTAAATTCTCCCTTCTATCATTCTCACATCTATCACTAGTCTTTTTGTCCTAGCACATATAGAGAAAGACAAGTCAGACAGAGGAGCAAGAGAAAAATACAATGAGAAAAGTTGTACAAAGGACAAAAATCCTGGTTTCCAATTTGATTGGAAAACGTGTGCACGCACACACACACACAAGTGACCTCTACATCTACTGAGAGCTCAGTAATTTCTCTCCAGGAGCTCTTCAGGTCTTATTATACTCCCTTTCCAAAGAAGCAGTAAAGCTGTAGTCTATTATCCTGTTCTACCACAGAGAGGTCAAGGGCTGCCAGAAAGGTGAAGAAACAAGGGTTCGTTATGAGGGGGAAAACGTGCATGAACAAGAACAAGCCTTAATTTGAAAAACATTAAAGACTCACATGAAACGGAGAGACGTTTTTTCCACCCACAATCAGAGCCGCTGTGCGCCCATCATACTCTTCCCTGGAGAGATGTTTCACGACATGACAGTCCTGTACCTGAGAGAGATTTGGGTTTGTTAATGTCATATTTGACTGAGATGCCATGGGAAGACCAGCTTCCTTGAACAAGCTAGGGAAAAGTATCATGCTCAGGGACACTATGTTTAACTGTGTTTCCATACCTCAGCAGCACAATATAACAGACCAGATTAAATGTCTTTATCACTAATGCATCAATTCAGTACAATCTGGAGACTGTGGTGAGATGTAGAGTAGTCCCATGTTAAACATGCCCTACTGGGCAATGTCATTAAAGAAGCACAATATTGTTCTTAAATTATTATTAATATTATGTGGCATTCGAAGTGACTATCAATTTATTAATTAAAATGTAAATATATAAATCACTCTGTGTGTGTATATAGTTTTATTTTTATTAATGTTTTAAAATACAGTTCAATATTAGTGATATACATCAATATTAGCATCAAATATTTTACCAAAATTAAATTTAGCCAATAAACCAAAATGTGATTATTTAATGACCAATTAATTACTCCGTAAAATGTAATAATCAACACTCCAACAACTCCAATTTTCAATTTTCAAAGCATCACTCTTTAACAAAATAATAATAAAATCTAAAATAAAAATAAAAATCTACATTTATATAAAAAAAATCTAAATATAAAAATAAACAAAAAAAATTTATAAAATTATTTTAAATGCACCATTTACCAATCAAATTAAAAATGAAATTTGAGAATTAACCTCAGAGGAACAACTAACAAAATAAACTCAATGAAAGTTCAGCTGAATTTAAAGACTGCCAGAGATAATTTGGATAAGTCACAGCATCCACAACACTGTCTTTTTATTTTTCAATTTATTTACAGTTTTTAAAATATATATATATATATATATATATATATATATATATATATATATATATATATATATATACACAGCTTAAATGAAAGTGCTGTCATCTCCACCTCTGAATTAAAGTGATGATCTTATATCCTCTTTACCTGTAGCATGGTCACTACGTGTCTCTCTCCAGATTTGGTCCACACAGGCATCATTCCGAGTTTAACAGCCACAAGACCGACTCTCCGGCTCCCTGAGCAGATGCAGATTACAAATCAGTACTACCATTAAAACTGAAGTAGTTATCACGAGCACAAGCACGCTGCCTCTTGTAGATCTGGAGTGGAAATGGTTCTGATGGTGTGACCCACCTTCCACCCACTCGTGTCTGGGCCAGGGCTCATCCTTGAGGGGGCTGAGTTTGTCTGTGGTCTGTTGTTTATATTCCTGGGTAATGGCCTTCTTCAGAAAGGAAGCATTATCTTCAGTGAGGTGCTCATCCCACCATGTGTTCGTCCGATGCTTTCTTATACACTGAATGACAGGAGCTCTGCTGAAGACCCAGAAAACAGAGGAATGATGGGAACTGCCATGCTTTTTACATAAATATCACGTATAAAGAAAAAAAGTTGATAATGTGACACTACATAAAGTTGTTATACGTAACGCTACTGAATAATTCGCCTAAATAATAAGATTGGCTGTATTTATGTTAGATTTACATGATCTTGAATTAAAGATTACATTATTTTATGACGTTAATATTCCGTTTTTAACAGCAAATACCTCTGCAGCGCTGCTCCAGCTCGACAAACGGTTACTGGCGCTATTCTGAGCAAACCATCAGTAAGTTTAATGAACCTACACGCCAGTGCTGTCATCTTTGTTATTTACAATTATCATACAACACAACTTTAGCCCGACCGCATCATTGTACCAGACATGACAGTCTCGTGTTTGTCCTGCCGTAAAATGACATTCCTTCCACTTCCGGTGTTACACGGAAACACGGTCGCTGGTGTCTGTCGCTTCAAAATATTGTTCCTTTAAATTATTAAGCATCTCTAAGGATTTTTATAGTGTGTTATAAACTATTAGCTACCTAAGATCTCAGTAATGTGTTGTTATTTTTGCTGAGTGCAAAATATTTGTCTGGGTTATTGGTCCCAACCCTAACCCTAACACTTAAATAAACTGCTTCTCACAATGAAAGGTCGGTTGATATTGTTTTAAATTGTACCACTATGGAAATAAATAAATAACGTCTTTGTATAATTTTTTTTTAAAAATATTAACCTGTTCAGATTAATATTTACATAGCGATTTGCACAGGTTTCTTAGACTGGTTAACTATTTCCAAGCACTCTCAAAACTAATTATTATGTTACCCAGTGACATGTTGCAACATGTTCCTAACAAAACAATATAATCAAAATATGTTCTTTGCAGACATTCAATCTTCATGTGTGATAATATGTAGAATGCATTTGGTGAATCTCCTCGTTTGTTTTACGAAACCTATAATCTCTGCCAGACACTTGCAGTGCAGCAAGAACGGGTTTTCTCTCATTTAAGCAGCATTATTTGTGTATAAGTCTGTCAGAATTGACAACCTCATGCACTTCAAATGATAAACCGAGATGCAGAAAAGACATTGGAGGTGGAAGAAATGAACCTACGATCAGGAGGGTGAGGGATTTGAGGAGGACCTTAATTGATGCTCTGGTCTTCCATGGGTTTTAATTGAAGACCTCAGAACCGCTGCAGATTGAGCCCTAAACTCCAATTCAGCTGCTACCCTGGTCCTGCCAGCTGCTACTTCCATCATGCTGCCAGCTATTTCAACCCTGCCAGCTTCCTACAACCTGCCAGTTACGTTTTCCTTTGACCTGCCAGTTTCCTTACTCTTCCAGCTATCTGCCTCATCCAATCTCACATGTTGTCCAGCCCGCTGCCAATGATGTCCACACTCAGGGGTCTGAGGAGCATTACATATGTACATATTTTAGCAGCAGGTGATGATACCTTCCGGACACCAGGATAAACTGACCACACAGATTTTGGACATTTATAAGGCTGGATGAATTTGAATCTGAGTGTATGTAGTGGTACACAGTCTCAAAATAGCCTGAAAAATGAACATGCACAACACGCACACAAATAAAAATGGAGATCTAATGGGAGTCCCATAGCGATACTGCGTGCTTGTGAAATACATCCAACTTCAGATTTTATTCCACTAACAATAAATAATCTGCTGAATCTTTGACTAATGGACCTGTTGGATATAATAAAGCACATGATCTCTCTTTCTCCTCTTAACCCCTAATCTTGTCCTGGTGATCTGAGTGTTTAATTATACATGGTGGAGCTAATTAAAAGGCTGTGTGCATGTGTGGAGAGAAATGTGTGCATGTTTGTGTGTTTAGACTTCAAAGATTCCTTTGACTCAAAGAGTCAATCACGCCTCCATGCAGGACTCCATTTCTCAAGGTCTTCTGATGCCTGTTAAAGAGTCTTTACACTCAAGCTTGCCTCAAAATTTTTCATTCAGTGAATTACAGTATTGTAGCTTTAAAGAACCTCTGGATCAATATTACTGGGTGGGAGAGACCTGTGAGTGTTCAGTGCATGTGCATCCAGTGAACAAGGGTATATATATATATAAAAAAAAAGAAACAAAAGTGGGAAAAAACTTTTTTATTGGCAACATGCAAAATACAGTCCTGGTTTTAGTAGTAAGCAAGCATACATACACACACACTCCAAACAGAAGGGAAGAAAGAAAGAAAGAAATACGTAAAAGGAAATGAGAAATGTGTCTAAGACAGCAGCAGAAATACACATCTACTATTTCCAAATATCTGAAATGACTTTGATTAGGTTAAGAAATTCTGCAAAACAAATATCAAGAAACCTGCAGAAAAGAACAAAAACGAACAATTCCTAAATACTGTAAGTACTGTATACACAGAATCCATTCCACATGCTTTTAAATAAATATGCATTTGTTTATAGAGATATATACAATACACTTAATTGTATGTAACAATTGTAAGTCATAAAGGGCTCACATTAAAAATACGTTTTAAAATAAATACACTCCCGTTCAAAAGTTTGGGGTGGGAAATTCTTACCAAGCACAAACTTTTTGCAAGTCAATGAAATTAATCAATAAAATGGTTGCACTTTGGATTATAAAGGACTAACAGTGTTTACTAAATGAGCATTGGTCATGCACTGGCCAATATCTGATAATACCTTGCCTCCTAAACTATTACGCATTGGAATATTATACTGTACTGGACTATATAGCCCTTTTATAGCAGGTCCACCAAAAATAAAAGTAAATAATGTAAACAAAACAAAAAGTTAAAAAAGCCAACACTTACGAACAAATGCAACTTGAATTCAGTCTGGCATCTGAATCTAAAGGAAGACAGTCTAGTTGAAGTTTTTTATTCTTTTGGCTTTCCTTCTATTTACACAGAGTAGGTGACAGCAGTTGAAAAGGTGCTGGCAGATTGGCTTAGTTACAATGAAAGGAAACTAATTGTTAGGTTAAAGGTGCATTCAGTGATTTCAACCACATTTAACATATAATTATTTATACAATGTTTAAAATCACCCGGGTCACGGCACCAACATAACCCCTCTGGTTGTACTCTCCTTGTTCTTGCTCCAAGCGAGATTCAAACCAGTGTTTTCAGCATGGGTGGTGGGCCTTCTAACGAAGACGATAAAGGAGACTTTAACTCCAAGACCATATTAGCTATATTAGCCAGGGAATGCAAAGCAAAAATGATTGAGTGAACCTTTAATAAAACTAACAACTGCGTAAAAAATATGGACAGCTAAGGACATTTATGCCCAATGCTATTGGAAACCTGAGTGAAAAAAACAACAACAAGGATGAACCTGCTTTTTGATTCTGATACTGATACAGCAAGCTCTGAAATGATCAGTGAAGTTATCTTGATGTTGAGACGAATATGGCTGTGCGTAGTTCAGGGACTTATCCCTCTGGAAGACTCAAAGTTCGACAGGCATTTGGGCTTGATGCCTTTTCCATTGTAGTAATCCACCACTTGATTGGGAACCTCAGCCAGCACACTTTTAGCCAGCGCTGCAGGAGAGGCCTGAGAGGAAGAAAAGACGAAGGGAAAGATGAGAGAATGGAATATAGATGAAATCTCACACTCTCTTGTGCTTGAGTAGGTGATACAGGAAAGGTGTCACTCCTATTTCACTCCGTCTGCAAAACAGGTGGAGGCAGACCAGAGAAAACCCAGCAGGACAGAGCTAAAAATAAACACGTACACACACATACACAGGCTAGGTTTCTCGCCAAAGCATTCGTATCGGACAGCCAACTTCACACCTTCAGAGCTGCGCTCTATTTATGAATTGTGTGATATTGCAGAAGTTGACCTGAGGTAGCAGGTTTCCTTACAGCCTTCTTCCAGACTGTGAAGAAAAAAGCAAAACAAAGCCTTTCTCTGGAGTTTATTGCACAAGAAGCCTTGGACAAAATGTTCAATAAATCAAAAGAAAAACCTGAAGATATAAATAAGCATAACTACATCAGCAGTTACATAACAACTGAGAAAATCAAACATAACCATGAAAGAATCTGAAGAAACGAATGCAGAGATTTGGCCAAGAAGAAATAATAATAATAATTTTAAAAAATATCACAAAAATAAAACCAATCATTCTTTTCTGAAAAACTTTTGCATTGTGCATTTTTTATATTTTTGCATTGTGAAAAACTAATTATTTACTCTGTGTATATATGTCCGGGCCATAAAGAATTATGCACTGTTAGCTGAGCTGCAATCTAATGTCACTACTGTATATTGAAATTAATTATGAATCATGTCTATCCCATGTGTTACTGCCAATGTGTTATATTTTTCTTCTCACTGCTGCCATTTTTACATTCACATTAAATGATTAATAAATGACTTATTCATATTTATGAAAAAATATTCCTTCATAGGCAGGAATATTGCCAGGTTAAAGCAGGCCAAAACATCTCTTAAAAAAAGCTTTCATAATGAAGACTGTTCTACATGAATGATTTCACGCTCCTCAATTAAACTAAACACAGGCCTGTAAAATCTAAGAGCTTTGATGTTTTCCTTCCCTCTGTCCCAGCTCCGCGATGCTTGTTATTGGAGCTCAGAGAGACAGCTGTGAGAGCAACGCACTGACCTGAGAGAGCAGAGAGATGAAAAGAAACCCGGATGCCTTCAGATGTACGGCATCCTCTTGTAGTTTGGTTTCGTGACTTTGCCCTGACCAGAGTTACCATACAGTTTCTTAAATCTCCAAACCTGGCATGAAGCATTTCTCTTCGTTAGACACATCTGCGCTTCAGCTTGTTAGTAATTCAGGTTTTGCTTTCTTCAGATCCTCACAGGGGATTTTTCAAATGAATTCAAATGTGAATAAAAAGAGTTGTGTAGAAACCTTTTGTTACCATTTACTTCAAGATGCTGTTTTTAACTCACATGTTTGAAGTTGCGGAAGGGCACAAATTGCACGATGTCCCTCAGGACGGGTTCTCCTTTAGGAGAGCGGAGGATTCCATCATCACCGTCCAGCATCTGCATGTCGCTGAAATCTGCGCTGCCTATGCCCACAATGATGACGGACATGGGCAGGTGAGAGGCGTGGACGATGGCCTCCCGCGTATCTGCCATATCTGTGATCACTCCATCCGTCAGGATTAGCAGTATGAAGTATTCCTAATGAATGAGGAAAATTGAGGAAAGAGATTAATAAAATGTGAGAGAACATTTCAAAATTGAGACTCAAAGCCCTGCTATAAACAACAAATGGTTTCTTGCTTTATTTTCAGCATACACCACACTATATTGGCCAATGGTGTAAGAAATAAAATTAGATTAATATTTTCAAAGTTATTGAAAGAAGTCTACTATGCTCACCAAGGTTGTACTTTATTTGGTAAAAAATGCAGTAAAGTTGTAATATTGTAGAATATTATTACAATTTAAAATAACCATTTTCTATTTGAATACTGTATATATTTTGAAGTGTTTTTTTGTAGTTCTGTAACATAATTAATACTATATTCTCAACTAATAATAATGTATTTTATTATAATCAATGTTGCTTAATATTTTTGTGGAAACTTTGATCATTGTTTTAGGTTTCTTTAATGAACTGAAACTTTATTGAACAGTATTTAAATGAAATGGAATTATTTAAGCCTTAATATTATGAAATAGTCTTTACTGTCACTTTTCAACAAATACATTGTTGTTGAATAAAATACAATTTATTTCTTTTTTTTAAATTTATATATATTTTCATTATATATATATGTTTTTAATTGATAAACATCAATAATATATTGATAAAAATAAGAAATGCTTATTTAGCACCAAAAGCATATTAGACACCGAAGACTAGAGTTATGGCTGCTGACAATTCAGACTATGCATTTAAAAATAAGCTTTTTAAAATATATTAAAATAAAACTAAAAAGTTATTTAGCAGTATATTTTTATATTTCACAATATCACTTTTTATTGATCAAAACAGTAAATACTTCTTTTTTTTTAGAACAAACCTTCACTCAAAATTTTTTTTGATTTACTAAATTGTTTTAAAGGTAAGCGGTTGCAATATCAAAAAAATTATCTACATTTAAATAAATTTATCTGACTAACTTTCTGCTGTTTTTTTTAATTTATGATAAATTGTTGCAGTTTGGGTTTTCAAGTACATTTATATAGTAAAAATGATGTTTTAATATTAAATGAGAAAATGAGACAAAAATCCATATTAAGTGATAATTTAGCTGTGCTCTTCCACAGCGAGTTTTCTATTCCATACACATCATAAGTGATAATTTAGCTGTGCTCATGATTTTATAAAAAGGCAACAGCAGTAAAGCAGGTGGAGTCATCATGTGGTGCTGTGCAGAAACTGAGCTCCTCAGTCTAATTAAAGGTGTTCTCTCTCTCTCTCTCTCTCTCTCTCTGACTAACCATGGCCTCTTTGGTGTGCATCTCCTCGGAGGCAGAGTCGGCAACTTTCTGGATGATGGGAGCAATATTAGTGGGACCGTACAACTGGATTTTCGGGAGGCAGTTCTGATAAGCCTCAACAACACCTTGTATACCTGCAAAACACACACAGCCACTCAGGTCAATACACACATTTGTTTTTAAACATCTTTAAGTTCATTTTTAACCTCACTAAATTTTGTCATTAATTTTGTTTAAAACTAAATTTGTCAGTGTGGTATGATTTTGTTTTTATTTTTATGTATTATCTGAAAACAAGTCTTAAAACTGTTTTATTTTATGCATTGACCACTTATCTGTTTTTATAATGTGACATTGAATGAACATCATATTACAAATTTCTTTTCAGTGGTGGTCATTTACATTTACTGACCTGAAAATGTCAGATTAAAACATGACCTTTGACCTCAGAGATCAATAGAGGTTATATAGAGGGCTCGTTTATTCATGTATTTGTTCATTAAAAGTAAAGTACAGGCTCTTTTAAATGCATGAGTATTTGTTAAAAGGTGCATAGTTCATGCTTTGAAATGCATCTTCTGTTTGCCATTGAGTGTGTGCGGGAGATGTTTGACTCATATGCATTGGATTCCATTGAACGTCCTTTAGGAAAAGGCTTTTTTTTTTTTTTTTTTTTTTTTTGTAAAGGCATGAAGTAATGTAGAGTCTGATGACTCACCAGCACATTCAGGGTTGTCCTCATCAAAATTGACAGCAAAATCATGAGAAACCTGTATTGAGGAGGAAAAGATCTGAAGAACTGAAAGATCAGTGGCAGCGATGGCAGAGTGAGTCCACCGCTTTTAGAAAGAAACTTCTGTTTCAAATGGCACAGATAAACAACTCTATTGATTTAAACTTTGAACTCTGGTGATATTAGATTTTGATATTAAGGTTCATATAATATACTGGAAGAACTAAAACATTTAATTTCTTTATTTTATTCATAAGTTCTTATGGTTCATTTATATTCAGAGATACTGCAGCCAATGGAAGGGATAAAATCATGCATAAAACATGGAGCTTCCCTGTGGCTCGGACTGCGGTCAACTAAAATGCATTGTAAGAGTCACAGCCAACCACACTGCGGACGTGGTCTCTGATTGTAACATGGCAGCCAATCAGATGACCTGATTTTCAGTGATTGGCATAGATTAGCAGGAATGATGAGGTGATTATTTTAAAAGGGCATCAGCAGTTGATGAATTATTCAGAAATCTCCTGTCAGGTAACTTTGAGAGATTCAGAAAGATTCAAGAGCTGGTTTCCAATGGCAATTTATTGTACTTTATGGGAAACGTCTTGTGGTCTTAAAATCAAGCTACAAATTAATTCTGATAAATCATAGATAACTCAATCAAATCAAAAAATAAATAACAATAATAATAATATTTCAGGAAACTTTTGGCAGTCTTAAAAAAAGTTACAAATTCAGTCTGTTCAGTCTTATCTAAGTCAATTAAATCGATTAATAAAAAACAAAAATTGAATGAAATTATTTTTAAAAACTTAGTGTTCTTTAAAAAAGAACATTATAGGGGATTATTTAAATATTTGATCTTAAATGTAAATTTAATTTAAAGTGATTTCAACTTTTAAGTATGCAATGGATAACAGTCAAATGAAAACTACAATCACATTAAAAAAAGAAGTCATTTTCATTACTTCGACTAATTTTGACTAATTTTCATTTTTTTTAATGACTACTTTCCTTTCTCACCTGCAAAATTCCACATAAATACATATTTAAAAAATGTATAACTAAAAACATATAAAAATAATGAACTTACTTTGAAGTCTGGTGGGATTTGGGCTCCAAAGCCAAAAGCGGGAAACATTTTGTCGCTGGAAACAGATCAGAAGCAGAAAGGATTAATGAGCGCGCACTGAGCCCCAGAGATGAGCAATGAGGTGAGCAGGGATGTGACATTGTGAGGGGTCAAATATAATTGACTTTGAGCTTAAGTGACGTCTTGGATGAGAGAGTGATTGAAGTGTAGAAAGACAATCCTTGACATGACAGCTCTGCATCCTACAGGCACTGGCAGTCATAAGACTGAATCCTTGATTAATTGATGCAATGTATAATTGACTGATTAATTGGTTTGAATGTTTGGTTAATGGCCTGTACTGAGAAAATATCTGGTGTAAACATTTTGTGATGGAGTAGCTCTGTTAGTAAGCCCATTCAATTTCATTTGGCAAAATTAAAGGATTGACTGTTTGCATGACTAGCTGCATGATTGATTGACTGATTTATTGGTTGACTGGCTGACTGATTGAGGGATTGATTGGTGGGTCACCTATCGTAGTCCTGGCAGATCTCCCCAACAGCGATCAGTGCTTTGAGGTACTCGTTGGGCTGGTAAGGGTGGATGTAGTGGAGGGAGCAGCTGTTTCGAGGGTCCCCGTTTGAGGCAGTGAAATCAATCGCCACCTGTTAAACGGATAGTTCACCCAAAAATGTAAATTTGCCATTATTTACTAACCCTCATTTTGTTCCAGACCTGTATGACCTTTTTTACTCTCATGGAAGACATAAGGCAAAATATTGAAAAAATTGCAATTACTAGAACTTCAAAAGCTTCAGAATGGATGTAAAACACTGTAAAAGTGTATATGTATATACAACATTTATACACCATATTTCAAGTTATATGAAAGCTTAATTTAAGACTTACATTTAAGTTATTATTCTTATAAACCTATAAACTTACTGTATGAACCACTGCAAACAGATTAGTGATTGGAATTTGAATGATCCTGATTCATTCAGAATGGTTTTGTGAACTAAGTAAAATGATTCATTAAAAACCCAATGATTCACTGAACCCAAATTAATAAATCATTCATGAATTGGACATTGCTGCAAACTTGAAAGGGATAGTTCACCCAAAAATGTAATGAATCTGTCATTGATTACTCACCCTCATGTCGTTCCAAACCCCGAAGACCTTTGTTCATCTTCAGAACAAAAACAAAGATATTTTTGATGAAATTCGAGAGCTTTCTGACCCTCCGTTGACAGCAATGCAACTGACACGTTCAAGGCCCAAAAAGGTAGGACATCTTTAAAATAGTCCATGTGACATCAGTGGTTCAACTTCAGTTTTGCGAAGCAATGAGAATATTTTTTGTACACATAGAAAACAAAAATAATGACTTTATTCAACAAATTATTTTCTACCGTGTCAGACTTGGATGCACACTCATGACAGAACTGCGATATCCGCAGCATCACACACATGCATTTGTTGTACTTTCGTGAACGCTCAGTCAAGACTGATGTGAAAGAGAAGAAATTGTTGAATAAAGTCGTTATTTTTGCTTTCTTAAAGGGGGGATGAAATGCTATTTCATGCATACTGAGTTTTTTACACGGTTAAAGAGTTGGATTCCCATGCTAAACATGGACAAAGTTTCAAAAATTAAGTTGTATGTTTGAAGGAGTACTTCTGTTCCAAAAATACTCCTTCCGGTTTGTCACAAGTTTCGGAAAGTTTTTTTCGAGTATGGCTCTGTGTGACGTTAGATGGAGCGGAATTTCCTTATATGGGTCCTAAGGGCACTTCTCCCAGAAGAGCGCGCGCTCCCGTATAGCAGAGCGCTGAGAGCACAGACATTCATTCACTGATCAGAGCGAGAGCGAAATGTCACAAAAGGAGTGTGTTTTTGGTTGCCAGGGCAAGACAACCCTGCACAGATTACCAAAGAAAAAACAGCATTAAGGGACCAGTGGATGGAGTTTATTTTTTCAGAGCATCAACGGAGTTGTGCAAGTGTTTGTGTTTGTTCCCTGCTTTTCGAAGATGCTTGTTTTACAAACAAGGCCCAGTTTGACGCCGGATTTGCATATCGTTTATTTCTTAAGGATGATGCAATCCCAATGAAAAAGGGTCACGATTGTGTGTTGGAACCACAGGCGGTGAGTAAAACTGCTTCAAATATCTCTGCCTCCTTGTTAGTGCATCCCCTCCCATGCCAGAGACACGGGTTCGAGCCCTGCTCGGAGCGAGTCGTTGCTGCTGCTGCTCTCGTTCAGTTTCAGCCTCGGGATCTTATTCTGGATCATAAATAAACGGCTGAATCTGACTGTTAGCCATGGTTTGTTTTGGATGATGGTTTTTTCCTCACGGTAATGTCACAGCTTCCAAACACTCTCAACGCAAAAGCCTACTGGCGCTCGTGATTCTTTAGCTCCGCCCACACGTCACGCCTCCAGCCGGTCGTGTTTTTCCGGGAAAAATCGGTACAGACTATCTTTCTCTTATGAATATAATAAAACTAAAGACTTTTTGGAGTTATGAAGGATGCAGTACTACTCTATAGGTACTCAAGATTAACAGGATATTGAGTGAAAACGAGCATTTCACCCCCTCTTTAAGGTTGAACCACTGATGTCATGTGGACTATTTTATCGATGTCCTTGCTACCTTTCTGGGCCTTGAACATTGCTGTTACGGGTTTGAAACGACATGAGTTAATTAATAACTTATGACATAATGGCAGAATTTAAATTTTTGGGTAAAGTATCCCTTTAAAGTTTCAGTCTCTGTTAATTGTAAGTTCATGGAAAAGAACAAGCAATACTATTCTTCAAAATGTCACTTTAGTGTTCAACACAAGAAAGAAAGTCATAGGAATATGGAATAAAATGAAAATGAGTAAATAATGACAGAAATTTAATTCAAAGAATACATGATGTAGAAACATTAAAGACATGCAGCAAGAAACTAAACCACCAGAACACAATTTACAAGATCAAGGCTAGATTGACTCTTGTTATGAGTGGAGTTTGGTTTATCTTAAAGATTAAGATCAAAAAGCGGGGAGATGTCTTCCAGAACGACTTACTGTGAACTGAATCTGACATCCTCCCATGATGTAATCCAGGAAAGAGTGCATCTTAATGATCTGAAACAGAGATAAAATAACACTTATTAAACTGATAGTTTTGGTCCTGGATACTGACTGGTTAACAGATCATTTCAGGTGTACAAAAATACAGTAGTCATCATACAACATACCTGTTCACCTACAGTAGCTACTGTAAACATCACTCCACAGTACCCATAGAATTCAACTATTACACTTTATTTACATGACAGAAAGTGACCATATCCAACCCATTTAATAGATCAGATATAGTACTAGAAACACACACATACACACACACATACATTAGACATAAAGTGTCAGGAGTCCTCACCTTGCACAGAGTAAGAATTACCATTCCAGAATTTCTGTAATTCTTCTTCTTCACTTGGTACTTAGGATTAATACACTCCCACTGGGTCTGTAGGAAACATGTTAAACGTACAACAGTAAGACAATAGTTCAGCACTAAGTCATTCATTCAGCTCTTTACTGAACTCCATTGAGCCACAAGATGAATTGCCTGGGCTTGCAGACTTGCAGGTATTTCATCTGAGGTTGACTTGTGACGTATCTGTATGAGAGGAAGATGCCATCAGGCTGAGAGGCACAATGACAGACAGATGTCTAAAAGACTCAGTAAAACATAGTGGCTGCAGTTGAGCCTTTCAGAAAAGCGTGTGAGAGTGGTTGGCTGTAAGCTGGCAGTGCAGGCGAGACTTTCACAAGCATGTCACTGTTGATAAGTCACCTTTTGGCCAAGATCAGTTTGTAGTTTCTCCCGTCAGGACAAAAAAATATATGTCTATCCAAGACAAACAGTTCTTTATTCATTTTACAGTTCTAGTGTGAATACAATAGCTTAGTGATGCCAACAATCCAATGATCTGCCTCATAATCGTGATTTACAATGCCTACAGTATGCGCAATTATCTCAGCTTTTTCTAAAGATCAAAAATCAGGTCTTGAAGAGCATGCAAAAAGTTTTCTTCCACCACTAGAGACTGAAAGCATCCGAGTTTCCGGCTGAAAATGAAACACCTGTTGTGAACCCCGCTAGCAGTGCAATCAGCAGGAGCTGACAGACGAGGTATTCCACTGATTAACAAATGCAACGAGAAGCGGATGTTGAAGCCTTTGCTCCTCTGAGCATTCAAGGGTTAGGTGATTCAAGGATGGTGATTATGAAGTTAATGGAATTTAAAGCAACACAATGACTACTTATCCACCCAGCCAGTAATAGATTTCAAACAAGAGAAGTGACAGAACAGAGAGAACTCCTTCATATGCTATAGACTGATGCATAAGAGTGTATCAAGCCCAGTAACATTGTGTGTGTGTGTGTGTGTGTGTGAGTGGGTGTGTATACTCAATATGGCCATGTGGAAGTATGTGGACACCTAAACAAAACCCACTTAGATGGATGTATGTAAATGCAGTTCTTTTGAACCTTCTATTCACCTAAGAATGTCACAAATATATAATTTGCACAAACATATTAAGTAGTACAAGTGGCACAAAACCATGTAGGTTTTAACAATGATAATAATAGGTTCTTGAGCACCAAATTAAACTTTAATATTCAAATAATTTCTGAAGAATCACACTGAAGACTGGAGTAATGGCTGCGGAAAATTCAGCTTTGCCATTACAGGATAAATTATCATTTTAAATTACATTTTAAAATATATATAAAAAAACTGCAATAATATTTTACAATATTATCTTTCTATTGTAAATGCAGCCTTGATGGCATAAGAAAATTTTCCCGACCTTAACCTGTGAACGGTAGTGTATATAAGAGCATAGAAGAGTTTACTTAACAGAAGACATCACGGTTGGTGCCTCAGTCACCCAGTTCATCACTACAGAGCCCTAAACTGTCAAAACACGCCACTGCAGTCATCCATCTGACACAGCACAAATACACATCACTCTCTTTCTCACATATGCTCTCTAGTTTCTGCCTTTTCTTTCTTCTTTCTACTTTCTTCTTAGTTTATCCCTTGCTGTATCCGTTCACTCCGGCTCCGTACAGTAACACTAATTATTCTCTCTGTCTCCCTGCAGGTAATATAGTCTCCATGGTGACAATAGATCAGAATTCTCTATGAGATCAAGGACTAAAAGAAGCTCAAAAGAAACACAGAGAGAGAGATTCAGACAGAAAGATGACATGATCAATTCAGTGTCTGTTATGGCACAGGCAGGATGAGTAGAGAATAGTAGATGAAAACTGAGAAAGTGAGACATATAAAGATAAAAAATTAAGTGTTAGGCTTGTTTCACACCGGCTGCAAGAAAAAAACCACAGCGGATCTGTATGAGCTTCACACTGACTGAGCTTCCGCTGCATAACAGACATGAGGCTCTCCACAGAAAATAAAGAGATTCACAGAGTCTACAGGAAGAACTGGAAGGTAGAAAATATAATTGCTAAGGTATTCTGGGTGGACCACCGTGCTGCTTTGTCTAAGTCTGTATCACAGAACTGAATCATTATCTTAAATCACTTGAAGACCCATCAGGTTGGATAGGATGTGAAAAAGGCTTCATGTGCTAAGAAATAAGACTCAAAGGTTAAATTTTGGCCTCATCAGATCACTGAATCTTCTTTGAATTTCCACAGCAGTTCATGTGCCCCAGTTAAGATATGATATGAGTTTTTATTAATGAAGGCATTCTTCTTTGCACATATCCATAAGCTGGAGTTATGAAGTATGTATGCTATTTCTCTTACTCAGCTCCATGTGCTTCAGGGTATATTTAGCACTTCAAAAATGCTATATGTCTTTGCCCTTTTTAGATTTTTTTCCACCCAAGAGTCTTGAATCTTAGTGTTGCTTCTTGCTAATGCAATGGGTGAACAATTACAAAGGTGAAACATTTAATTTTATGAAACTGATTTGTTTTTTTCATTTTGACAAGAGTGCTTTGTTGTTGATGAGAGTTGGAAATCTTAATTTTGGAAGCAGGGTGTTTTCTGACTCTCTGTGTGTGTGTGTGTGTGTGTGTGTGTGTGCGCGTGCGCGCGCGTGTGTGTGTGTGTGTGTTCACCTGCTTCCCATCCATGGCCGCCTTCATCTCCTTGAAAGTGGTTTGAAATTCTCCTATGAAGTCATGTTTGCCATTTGAATCCCAGTCCCATACTGTACACTACAACAAGAAAAAAATACATAACTTTTTCAAATGTTTATGATACAGCCCAATAAATGAAAACATAATAATTGCCTTTCGACACACTAAACCATCATTATCCTACATCTCTAATATGCTGAGCCACATGCTTAATGCAGTAAATAAATCTGTGAATTATTTCAGCTTTGTGCATGAATGTGTGAGACTTTAGTCCCTAAAGAACTGTGTTAAATATGCTGTGCTAAGTAGTTTTCTATAGCAGTACTAAAGGTCATGTTTTCTTATACACGTACACACACACATACACACACAAATACACTTACACACACATGAATATAAACGGAAACATACAGTACAAACAAAAACTCATGCAATAATTCTACTTATGATGGCCCTGCAAAAATTAAACACGTTTGTTTTTCTTACCACATTAACATTCTAGTTTTAATTTCAAATTAGTGAGACTGATACAATGAAAAATACTATTTTAACAAATATTATTTATTTGATATTTATTTATTAGAAAAATATTTGTGTAGTATTTACTCATCCTCATGTCCTTCTAAACCTGTATTCCTGTATTGACTTCAAAAGAAGATATTTTGAAGAATCTGGGTAACCAAACAGTTGATGGTATTCCCTGCTTTCCGTACCGTGGAAAAAAATACAATGGAAGTTAGTGGCTACTGTCAACTGTCTAGTTACCCACATTTTTCAGAATATCTTCTTTTGTGTTGAACAGAAGAAATACATTTATACCGGTTTGGAAAGACACAAGGGTGAGTAAATGGTGACAAAATTTTCATTTTTGAGTGAACTATTCCTTTAACCTCCACAACTCATATTCAAACATTTGTTTTAATCTTAGAGTTGCTTTAAAAAACTACAAAAGCAGTGTCTCAGAAATGACAGATTGCTCATACAGTGAAAATGCACACAAAGTAACCACTGTGTCCAAAAACCAAGCACTGAAATAATTAATAACGCCACAAGAGCAGGCAAAATGAAAACAGCATCAGCTTTTTTTGCTACAGTGAGACTGAGTTCATTTAGAAGATCTTTTATCAAGTCACTGCTGGATCTGGAACAAGCTGAGGAGTCAAACATTTCAAGACGCGATAAAGGATCGTGAAGGCATTACACAAATGTATAATGCAAGTGTAAAGACAAACTGCAGCAGGTCATCTTGTTATCATAACACATCTTCGATTTTAATACCTAGTGTCATGTTGGTGATTTAAAGATTTAACACTCTAGTTGGTATGCTGAAGCACGTGTGTGTGTCACCGAGAAAGTGGGTGTGTGGCAGGAAGACAGCACACTGTAGCATTGCTGTTAATGAATCATTGATGCCGAGACATAAGCGGGTGGTAATCAAAATTTGAAGGCCATTTAAAATATTAATACAGTGATGCTGTGGTTGACTTTTCAGCTGTAGAAGCTAGAACCAGCAATAATTCAACATGCAAAACTCACACCTGCTTCTTTGCTCTGTATAAAGTTGGGAAAGATCCCCAAAAAATGGATGTATATATATATATATATATATATATATATATATATTATTATTATTATTAATTTGCATAAATAACAGGGCTATGTTGTGAATATGTAGATATGATCTTTAATTATATGAACAATGAGTAAGTCATGGTCAATGTTTCCCAGTTTATTTTGTGCGGATGCACTCAAAGTTTTCCTAACTAGATTTAAAGTTATAATTGCATAGTTTTTGTTGCTTTTGGGCCAGTTCCATCAATATCTGTCAAAGATCTCATATAGTGCTAACATGATAAATGGCCATATCAAAATCTGCATAAACACATTGTTTACCGCTATGAGAAATAAAACATAACTCATTTAGTATAAGTTAACTCACAACTGAACTCTTTTCTATCCTTCTAGAAAAAATGTTGTGACATAATTTGGATAAATGGGTTTATGCAATTGTTTAATGCTATACAACAGATGGGGCTCAGATATGGATGAAAAAATAAAAACAGAGAAATTCACTCCAACAAAACAGCAGAGTGATTGTGAGCTCGCAACATAACACAAAGGTTTAACTCCCTTGTCTTATAAAACTCCACTTCACAACACGAATAAAACTGCAGTGGCTCCATAACTTTGTGAATCTGAATTCAGTGTGCGTTTTCACTGCAGAGACATTGCTGTCTGTAAAGAAGTCATGAATATTAAACAAACCAGTTCATGTTTATTCAGAGACATGTCCCCCAAAATAACTGTTTTCCCATCTGTCTGACTATAGATGTCCTTGACTGTCCAACATCACCAACAAATATTTGGATTAATATTTTGAGTATTTTACATTGAAAATGTCTTTTAACCCACTTTAAATGAACATGTTGCTCATTCAGCCACTTAGTGTAATTGCCAAAGGTTTAATTCACAGTGGCTTGTTTCCAAGAATTCAAAGCATTAGTTAATTTGCTGTAAGTGGCGGATATTTTCAAGTGAAGCTGAGAGCAACAAAGTAAAGTGCCAACATGGAGCTGATCAAGCGATTAAGCTCTCAACTAAACATATTCAGACATCAGCTCTTCATTTTGCTCTCTTTGTCTCTTTCATGGCCCGTGTCTTTAACTTTCTCTAAAATGTCACCCGCACAGTATGTGAATGTTTTAGAAAAGCTTTACTTCCAAACATCTTTACTTCCTCACAGAATCTCAGGGTGGTGCGAATAATAAATCTCATCTTAACTCTGTGCCCTTATGAGAGTACAAAGAGAATAATCTTTAAAGTCAGATTATAATGATACAACTCTCCTATCCCCTCTTCTAAGAATCTTGCACCTGCAGTGCTGAGATCTGAATGTGTGTGTGTGTGTGTGTATGTGTGTGAGAGAGAGAGAGACAGAGAGAAAGAATGAAAGAAAGGAGAAGGAAAGTAATACAAACTTAGGAGTGAATAAGCAAACACACACAAACCTCTTGTATAAATGGAAGAAATCTTTCGATGCTGCACAGTTGCATTGAACAACTGCAATGTATCAACACCCTTTCATAAGTAATAAAGACCTAGGGTTTGAAAAATTGGAGTTTAATGTAAGTCTGCTTTCAGTATGGTAATTTGTTGTTTGTTTGCTTTTTTTTATTGCCATACCAGCATACCGTAATTCCTCAAATAAACAACGGTAGTCAAATAAACGCCAGGCCACTTATAGTGGCCGGAGGCATGGTCAACACGGACAAATAAAAGCCGGTCTTAAATATTTGTGCAGCAGAGCCAGATAACGAACGTATACACCCACTGCCGGAACGTTTCTCATTCTTGAGTCAAGAACCGGTTGCATCGGTTTTCGAATCACCAGTACACTGAACTGAGAACCGTTTCTGTCAGACGCGTCCGATTCGAGAACCGAGGAGCTGATGATACTGCGCATGCGTGATTCAGCGTGAAGCAGACCAACACACAGAGCGTCTGAACCCAACTGATTCTTTTGGTGATTGATTCGGAACTGATTCTGTACTAATGTTATGATCTCTGTCCACTGGAACACTATTGCTTTTAATTTAAAACGGGTTATTTAAAAGAATTACTTATCAAACAGATGGAATTAGAAATAAAGGCCTGCCTCTAATAAAAGCCTGTTACCTTCTGCAGTTCAGGTAAATAAAGGCCCTGGCTTCTATTTTTGTGGTAATATCAATGTATTTTAACAGAGTAGCATTGAAAAACAGCATCTGACAACCAGCTCACACCATTATAATAAATATTATATAAGATTTTTCTTTTCTATCTTTGATAAGAATGGAAGATTGTTCCTGGTCAAATGTTTTTGAAAAATTGCTCAGAATAGTTTGTGTTTTAATTTTAATAAATATGCTTTTTTTAATAACTGCATATTAACAACTGAATTTTAATATTTAATCTCACAATTATAATATTAATTATTTAAATATATTTAAATGAAATGTATTCCTGAGTTATAATATGCCATGAATCATTTCCTATTATTATTAATATATTAATATTGTTGTGGAAACTTTGATACATTCTTTTTTGGATTATATGATGAATAGAAAGTTTTGAAAGAGTAGTATTTATTTGTAATACACTATTTGTAACAATGTAAAAAAAAATGTAAATGTGATGTGTTTATTTGTTTATTTGTTTATTTATTTGGGTCCCCATTAGCTTCCACAATGTGGTTGCTAGTCTTCCTGGGGCCCATAATGTGCTGAAACGTATGTACAATTAAAAATACACAAATATAATATACATATAACTTACATATAACATAACCACATGTATACATTTATCCACATATACATATTCACACACATACAACATTTGAAAATGTCAATACCTATATAACAGTCACAAATTAACTTGTGTAATGCTATTAATAATAATCTATTTTAGAGTCTTCTTAAAATTACATATGTTGGATATATGCCTTGTTCTTAAGTCCAATTTATTCCAAGCAGATGACGATCTAACTAAAACTGTTCTTGTCATACAATTGGACCTTGTGGATGGAACCACTAACACACCTGAGCTCACCTGACGCGTAACATGTGCGTGACAATTCCCACTAAAAACCAATTTATCTACAAAAGATTTTGGATTGCTTTTAAATAGAGCATTGTGCATATAACAGAGAAGACTTATATGTGTGATTAATTCAATGAATTTTTCCTTAATATAATTAATATATTGATTTCTTTTCGGGGGGGGGGGGGATCATTGACCCCAAACTTTGAACAGTAGTGTACATATCAAAAAAAATAAATAATTTGCTATGTTAAATACAGAAATATTACTATTATTTTAGACAGGACGTCCATGAATAGTTTTTTATCACCATAATCATCTAGATTTTAGGTTAGAAATAATATCAATGTATACTTTAAAGGCAATTAAAAGGCCTGTAAATGTAATCATTAGTTCATTTTATTAAGTCAAGTTAGCTAATAAAATGAATGCAAAATAATTATAAAAGAACATACAGAGGTATTTCATATCAACTACACAAATAACCTTATTAAAAATGATTTGAATGCCACAACATATTCCGTCTAATCTAATTTTCTGATCCCAAATCAGTCATGTCTTCGAAAAAAACAGGATGTCTTTCACTCTGTAAAGCTCTATAGTGTTGTTTTTTACAACTAGACCCAAAATACAGAAAGTTCTCAAACCCACGATGACTGTTTGGGCTTGAATGGACTAAAAAGCAGTAACATCAATTTCTGTCGTTGGTTCCACCGTGTCTGTTCCTCTCAGGAAACTGTCAGGACCTTCCAAACAGCCAGGCTCCATTTACCCGCTCAGTAATTAGCTCACTATGAAAGATGTCAGCTGCAATGGTGAGGCAGAATGGACAGGACTGCCATTACATAAATCTGCCAAGATGATTCTAATCTAATGTGACCAAATGGTCACACTGAGACCAGAATAAAGAGCAAAAAAACCCATGCTGACATAAAAGCCTCATATGGAGCAGTATATCTTTCAAAGGGATGTTTCCTTGCTTTATGTCAGAAATAGCTCTCTATTTATCATAAAAGCATGCAAATGGTTAGGTTTCTGGTTCATGATCAATTTATAGCGGATATAGTCAAAATATCTGTCTTACCTTTAACTCCCGCTCATGGTCTCCACTGCAGAGTGTGTTTAAAGAAACTTTGAATGATTTCCAGACAGGACTGAGATTGTTCATAATGGTCTGCAAGCAGAAAAATATCAGTTACCACTTTTATTTTTCCGAATATGTATTTCATATGCATTTGTGTGCAAATACCAATCTCACCTCTGTCCTGTGCACCAGTGATGCTGTGCCATCATCATTCACTCTGAAGATTTCCAGAAATGGATCCGACTTGCTAAAAAAGTCCTAAACAAAGAAAGCATCACACTTATTCTTTTTTGTAATGTAAATACAGCATCTATAAACATAAGAGTTCTGGAAGCTCTTTTGCCAATCAAAAGCATTTGTTTTGCGATTGCATTTGGTGGGGCTAGCAGTGCAGAAATGACATAGTTGAGCTTTAATACATTTTTGATTGATGCATACATCACTCCCAGGCACATTTATTGCATAATAAATGGCCTGTCTCTCATTTACAGACTATAAATGAATGCACATAGTTTCTTGTTTTTCTAAATAATCCAGGGGTGTGTATTAAGTCTCAAAGCTGTCCTCATTTAGTAATGAAACATAAAAAAATAGCAGTATATTTTTTTATAAAATAGTAGATGATGCATTGCTCCAATCGAATTTTGGCTACTCATAAAACAGTACTGTTATCAGATAAAAACAACTGTTATCATTTGCCTCAATATTGTTGCAAAGTGCCTGTTGAGCAATTATCGAGATGTCACACCTTGTCATCCAGTTTCTTGGCACTGAAAGCGAGCTCCACGTAATCATCATTCCCAGACAGCTCTTCAGCTGTGACCTGTGATTTCAAAGAAGTCATCGCTCAGGTTATGACAAAAGAGCACACATTTGCAGTGTGAATTAATTGGGGGTGAGATGCCCGTTCTTACTGTGATAGATGATTTTCCAGCTGTGTTTCCTTGCTTCAGTAAAGCTTTGGAGAGTTTTCTCTGTGATACAATCTATGAAAAAAGAGGAGTGACCATGAGGCATCAGACTTGCATCACAATTAAATAAATGCTTTTAATTTAATTCGTATTATTTAGCATTATTTATGAAACAATCTTTAATGTTTTGATGTAGTCAAAAATGGTTTTAAAGTATTAATGCCAACAAAAGATGAAACAAAGTTAAAATAAATGATAATAATAATAATAATAATAATTTGGTAGCAGCAAGATATACATTGCCACAAGAAAGAAGACATATTAGAAATTATGTTACAATTTCATCTACTTCATGAAGAGCATGGATAATGCAAAGGCTAGAAGGAACATTTTTCCACAAAGATAGATAACTTCATTGTCAGACAGACCCACATATCTCAAAAACCATGTATTAAATATGACACCTTTACAGCATCAAAATAGTTTTTTCTATTATCTCAAGTGAGTAAATAAGCTAAGCCAAAGCAAAATGTAGTTTTTTTTTGTTGTTAATTGCCTTTATTGTTGTTTGTTTATTGTAAAGTGTCCTTGAGCTCTGGAAAGGCGCTATATAAATAAAACAAAAAAGCCTTGTCGGTGAATGTGGTTTACCTTATAATAATAATAATAATAATAATAATAATAATAATATTATTATAATTATTATTATATAATAATAATAATAATATTATTATTATTATTATAAGGTAAACCACATTCACCGACAAGGCTAATTACACATCCACATATTTTAAAGGGTTAAATTCCTACTTTGACCAATTAAAGAAGAGGAAAAGAAATGCTGGAAACAAAATCCTTCCAAAATGTACTTATCTAGCATTTTCAGCTCACAAAACAAACTCACAAACCACATAATATCCAATACTTGCCAGATGTAAGAGGTGAAAACTAACTACACAAATTGTTCTTCAGCTTCTACTGGCAGTAGTTAGTTCTCACCACTGACTACTTATCAGTTTAACAGCCTGAAACAAAATAAGTGTCTGTTATTAGCATCCAAATTCTCGCCCTCACATGAACTCTCCTTTCCTCAAGTCCTCTTTACTCTCTTATGTTCCTTTATATACAGCAGGCTGTAGCCTTGTTTTATTATAGACTAGATAAAAAGAGTTTGGAGTAATAGTCCTTCTGCCCACCAGGCACCTTTCTGCTCCAGTGAGCTCTCTGCTACCCTTTTGAATCCACACAATCCCTCTCATGTACTCATCCTCTCTCTCACGCACTCGTTCCATTCACTAGCTTTCATCTTCCCTACTGCGCTTCCTTAAGTGTGCATTCACCTGTCCGAGTGTGCACTCCATGGCGCCAAGGAAGTCAGCCTCTTTGAGTCCATTATGGTTGCCACTGATTTCATGCAGTTCAAAACGAAGGCGCTGTACTTCCTCAAAATAGTAGTCCACGGTGAAGACTTTGGAGAAAACCGGGCTGATGCTGCTGCGAATCACCTCTGTCCGGTCCACCTGGAACCAATCAGAACACAGCAACTGTCACACGCCGGCACTGCTGTTTTGATTTTATACACATTTCAGGATTTCTTCACAAATATTCTCCCCTGAGATTAATGACATCATATGCTGTCCTATTACAGGCTGATTGTTTGGATGATGGCAAGGATCTTCCCTAATCTAGTTCATATCCTGAATCAATTCGGTTCACATTCAGACTCATCTCAAATCAATGTCAATGAGCCCCAGCTGAACAGAGCTACAGAACAATGGGGTCATTGTACTTATAGTGCAAATTGAATTTGTGACAGGTTTTTAGTCGCATTAGAACAGTAGCAAACCTTTTAAAATTGTATTATACTCAATCCCAAGTATGTAGCACCAGTAATTTAGTAAATCTGATGAAGCCTGTGGAAAATACACAAAATGTGGAGTCAGTAAGATTTTTACATTAATACTTTCATTCAACAAGAACATATTGTTTAAAAGTGATAGTAACAACTTTTAAACAACTTTTAACTGTTAAAAAAGTATTTCAAAGAAACTTTCTATAAACTTTTGAACTTTCTATGACAGAATCAAGCAGTAACACTGTTTTCAACACTACTAATTATAAGAATGTTTCTTAAGGACCAAATCCAAATTAGCATATTAAAATGATTTCTGAAGAACCATGCGACACTCAAGACTGAAGTAATGGCTGCTAAACATTCTGAAAAGGCTGAAATTTGTGTATTTTTCGGATTCTTCAGAAGATATATATATATATATATATATATATATATATATATATATATATATATATATATATATATATATATATCATATATGTGTATGCCCAAGTGATATATAATTTTGAATTGAAAGAAAATCTACATTTTCCATAAAGGATTAAGCCTAAGATTTTATCTAAATTATTTTCAAGATAATTAAGCACATTTATATTTCAGTTCTCTTATTACAGTAATGCACTACTCCCGTGATATATAGTCAATTTTTATTTTGTAGCGGTAAAATAGTATTTTTAATATATTAGTATTAGTATTAGTATTAATATTAGTAATATATTAAAATCTAGTAGTATCAGTAAAATAATCACATTTGGTAAAACGATCAAATTGTAGCATATCGATTTCAAGGGATAGTTTTGAATAATGTTTGTAGCATAATTACATTTTGTTTACTGTTGACATGCACTGTACTTACAAAAAATGCACACAAAAAAAATCTATATTTAAAAAAATATATTTTATGATACACAGAAGGAAGAAATTCGTACAGTTAAGGAGCAACATGACAAATTTGTCTTTTTTTGAGTGTAGAAACCCCTTCAAAAAAAAAAAATTATTTTGACATGACAGTAACATAAATAGGAAAATGAGACTTTTGGTCACTTTAAGATAGTCGAGAAAATACAGCAAGAACGTGCTTAATTGTCTTGAGAAATCTTAATGATTCTAAAAACCTGCTAAAAACCTATATATATATATATATATATATATATATATATATATATATATATATATATATATATATATATATATATATATATATATATATATCCTATTTAAGTGAAATTTGAGCAGGACATTTTCTTGACAGGTTTTGTGAGATTTTCCATACTGCTGGCCTTCAGCCCATTTATACGGTTTCAAACACATCACTTTGTTTTTAACTTCAGTGCTCACAGCTGGAGTTCAAATGGCAGTGCCTTATTAATTATGAATCGTACCCTTAACGGTGCCAAGCAAAACCCCGGTATGCCAGAAACACCTGTTTTGTGCTGCAACTGAAACCTTTCTCTCATACCTAGCAAAAACAAACAGGCCACTACACTTGAGTTTTTGCAGCACTGCACGTTTGTCTTTGGTTTTAGTAGCAAAGCACAAGACAGTGTGACAGAGCGCCTTTTGTGATCTAACACTCTGTTTTATATTGCTTTCACATCAGCACATAGATTACAGTCTAAGAACACCTACAGACATACACACAAGCATAAAAACACACAGTCAAATAAAGAGAGACCGTTCTCATGCACTTCTGTCCAGTCCAGATTAGCATTTGTGAAATGATTATTATTGAAGTACAGTATGCTTGGGAACTTACAAGAACACCAAAAAAAAAAAAAATCACTACATGCGTAGCATTTTAAAGCGAGGAAAGGGAATTTATGATCGGAGGACATATCTAGGGTATGACACACAAACAGTTGTTTCTTTGAAATGATGTAGGAAAACATCCATTGTAAACTGTTACAAAAAGTACACGTGATAGATTCTGTTTTTGCATAGGTGAAAATAAGATGCTCCTTCATGAAAAACATCATTCTGTTTGTGCTAGACGAAACAAAACCTGAACATAAACACACCTCAAACCACTGTCCATGGGACTGCACCTTGAGGACAACACAGGGGTCAGGTTTGGACAGAGCATCTCTGTCAGATATTCCTTTACAGGCCACACGGAGCTCCACTTTTGTCAGACATGGGCTGTTGAAGAGGCCCAGCGTGGTGGCAGCAGACTCGTAGATGTTACTCATTTTGAGTTCCCGTGTTCAAGCTGTGAAAAACAAAATATGTTTAGTTAAAAAGTTAAAGCCTGACATAGAACAGATATGAGATACACTACCATTCAAAAGTTCAAAATGGGTCAGAAGGATATATTTTTTTAAAGAAACTAATACTTCTAATTAGCAAGGATGCATTACATTGATCAAAAATGACAGTAGAAACATTTACATTACTTTTACATTGCAAAAAAAAAAAAAAATGCAGTTTCATAAAATAAAATGTATCATGGTTTCCACCAAAATCAGCAGCGCAACAAAAACAATTTTTCCTGAGCACCAAAGCAATTATATATTTGAATATTGCTGTTTCATTGTATTTATATTTATATCTATAAAAAATCTGTTTATCAAAGATTCATGAAAAAAATCCATGATGGTTTCCACAAAAATGTAAATCCAGCATTAATAACATGCATTTTCCAGCAATAACACAGACCTAACTTGATAAGATCCTACCTTTTATCACTTTCAAAGACGAAATGCATTATAACAATGTTCTGTAGTTCTACATTGCAGCAAAAATACTTGCTAAACTTGCAAACAGTCCAAAAAAGTGAGCTGCAGTGCTTAAATTGCACATACAACCAGCAAACATGAATTGCATGAAACGTTATTTTAATACCTAATTATTTAAAATATTGAATATATTCTTGTTTTAATATATTTATGTTTATTTCAATATGGCATCACAAAAACCTAAAGGCTGAGAGCAAGAGCGTGTTTTTTTTTTTTTAAATCAGTGCACCATCTCCAGTCTAACAAAACTGCCCCACTTTTTGTTGTTTCACTCGATGGTTACCTTACGAAGAGGTTCCTACCTCATCTGACCCTTAAAAAATGCTTTCACTAGTGCAGTCTCATGGTAGATTCAGTTATATTAAATAACACTTTTGAACTTCACCAGTTATGTTCAGATGAAGCCCGTTTTATAGGTTAGCTGACAAAACATTTTTACTCTGTAATCTCTAGAGGACGGCAGTCCTTGAAATAATTTGAATTAATTATGTTACACCTTTGAATAGACAAGCTGGAGCATGATAAGTGTGTTGATTAAAACAGAAGACGGTGACTTGTTAAGTCAGAGACACCGATAACGTTGCTTTATAATGAATCTGCTCTTCGGTCAGGCACCATGTGGAATGAGCTCAGCGTGGTCCTCGTGGGAGAGATTCCCTGGAACACGGAGCGAAGCGCTGACCCCAATACTCTGAGACCATACCACAGAGAACGTGTATCTCTCTGTGTTACTCAATTATTCATGCCCTCTGCTTCCTTTGACTGCCACATTTTTGTTATCATTATTGTTATTTTTAGATAAAAGAGGCTGACGTGCCGTTACTGCCGGCTGAAACCCTTTAGAGCCTTCTAGCCCTGCAAGATGGACAAAACTACTGCTTGCAACCCCTAGGAGTTCTTACAGTAAGCAATCCTAAGCGTTCCAATTTGGTGCAGCATTTTAATGCACCTGTCCAGATTAACTGAGGTGACTGCATGTGAAAATACTGTACATGTACTGTTGTGCTCCCATGTGTTTGCATTGCATGTCCTGAAACAATCTGGGAAAGCATGGAGTTTTCTGCAGTGTGATGAATAATCAAGTGCTCATGTGCAGTGTGCTGCTGGACAGCCTCATGTGGACCCATGGCCTAGTTTTCATGATGTTTATTTAAGGTATATTGTAAGTACATGGAAAACAGATGCAGATCGACCTATATTATGTTATTAAATATATATTACATCAACCTTTAAAAGCTCTCACCTCTTCACAGAAAATTAATTCTAGGCCACCTGAGCTAAATGAGTCCAATGAAGGAATCATCAATAATCATCAAAAGCAGTGAATGAATGGTGTATTGCCGAGGGCTGACCAAAACTTCTGACTATACTTAGAAAAAGTAAGCAAAGTGTA
Organism: Carassius auratus; assembly: GCF_003368295.1. Lineage (NCBI taxonomy): Eukaryota > Metazoa > Chordata > Actinopteri > Cypriniformes > Cyprinidae > Carassius > Carassius auratus. The sequence continues at coordinate 27,173,006 of NC_039261.1, read as the reverse complement.
AAAATAAACAAAGTGTCCAATCTGTGACAAAAAGAAAAGAAAAGAAAAAATAAAACAATTATTTTATTTTATTTTATTTTATTTTATTTACAGTCACAAAAAGTATTTATTTTGTTACAGTGCATGCTACATTGTAACTTTCTGCATCTTGCATCATTTCTAATACATTTTTATGTCATATTATACCAAAAAAACATATCTGAGTGAGGGTCAGAAAGACAGACAGAGGTCTGGTTTTATCCAGATGTTTTTGAGAGGATGTTTCTGGACATAGAGGAACATCTCTCTCTGGGAGCTGCTACGTTGCATTTATATTTAGGTTTTAGCCATATCTTAGCCTTTACACCTCCACCTGTGAATTTGCAGTGTTTCCAGATGTTTTAATGCACATTTTCAATTTATGCATAAAAACAACTGGATGGAAACATAAATAGGCCTACTGTTACATTATGTTTAGAGTTTTTTTATTATGCTAATGTAATTAAATTTTTATATTGTTCATTCTGTTGAATTTTTATTTATTTATAAGAATACATTGAAATTAACAAAAAAATACAGTCAGGTTTTGAGACATCAGATGAAACTTAAATTTAAAATGAAATATTTAGATGTAATTTAATATTTTTTTGGCAAAGATAAAGGACAAAATATGTTTGCAATTACATATTAACAAAGTCACAATCAGGTATACTTAAGAAAAATAAGAGTAACAGCAAAAAATCTAGCTTATATTGTTGTGTTACTTTCGTCCCAACCGATGGGGTCAAAAGTAACAATGTGCAAATGTTCAAAGTGAACTTATACTGAAGTCTTTCTGCATTTCTACAAAATACTACCTGGTATTGATAGACCACACTTCTGAGTTACTGACCCCAGCAAAAAATATATCTCTGTCTACAACATGATCTTTTAAAACGATGTTTTTCTGAAAATAGTACTTTAGCACCTGCTCTCCCCTACTTGCCATCAATTCCTTATTCAAGAATTTCTGTCTTTCACTACAGCTTCTCTTCAATGTTTTGTTTGTTTGTTTGTTTTGACACTTTTTAGCTTCATATAAAATATCAGAGTGGCTTTAATGTAGAAACTGAAGTCAATCACTGATAAGATTCATTCAGATGTTTGTACGGAACGCATTTTTGACATTTTTATTTTAATAAGCCACACCAATTAAAATTCATAATATTAGATTAACTATTTAAGATCTTGTAATCGATTGTGTTGTAGCCTATCCTACAGATAATATTAGAGTAACGTTTACCTTGCGCATAATCAGCGGTACCATAATGGAATTCAAACAATACAAGTCCGATTTTTTTCTTATTTTTTAAAAAAACACTGCTGACAGAGTAAAATTTCTTCTGTAGACATACAATTCAAATGTATCCATAAATGTACTTTTTTGGCCTCGTATGCACTGACCTGTGCGGTAAAACTGTTTTTACATCTACGCGTAAAACATCAAATTCAGCGTGTTATAATATTTTCCTATTAAAGGGATAAAACTTACCCACAGTTTAAGTATAAGAACAAATCCAACGCGACGCCAGAAAAAAAGTTCCTCAGTGTTAAGATCGTGCTGAGTGCAGTTTATGCACTGGACTCATTTTCCATCTGATTCCATGCCCGAATAGTCTACGGTGATATAAGCAGCTCCATCGGGTTTAGCGTTAAAGGTGCTGATAGTCCGACCCGCAGTCTCCTCTCTCAACAGTAGAGCAGGGCAGGCGCGCGCACTGCACTTAACTCCACTATTTAATCCTCTGCTGTGAGAGCTGGAGAGGAAGGACAAGGTGCGAACAACAGTCTAACCCTGCACTCTGGCGGTTGATTCGGTAAATTACAATTGGTGTGAGATCTGGTGAGCAGTGTGACTTGGTGGATGCGAGCATGGTACTAGTTTGGGGTAAAGGGTTGGAATGATTCCTGGGGCCCAGATTGATTCCAGTGGGACTTAAGAATTATCTAGTATAATTAAATGTGCACTTTTCTATTTTGCTGACTAGTTTGGCAGTCTTGCAAAAGTTTGCATATGTATTCAATGCAGATGCTACTGTAGAAATAATCGAATTGTCAGTCAGCCATTATTTATTAATTCCGTGAGCAAAAGCACTCAATAACATGTATTACCCAGATAGGTCCGTGTACGTTTTGATAGTTTGTTTTCCAATTTGAAATGAAAACGGCCCCTTTATTCGTTTTTCGTTTTTTTGAAAAAAACGAAAAACAAGATTTCGGCTTGATTTTTCATTTTTTAGTTCAGAGGCATAAAACGAATAAATGACTTCAAAATCCGTTTTCCACATGTGGGCGGTCCTAAGACGCCCCCTTCCGCCGATTGGTCAAGCAAATCTGAGCATGTGACGTCATCAGTTGTCGCTCTGGTCTGTTCAACAAAATAATAGTCCTCTAACGTTACTATGGCTACCGATTCTTAAACTGTGCAGGGCAGGTCATGTTGGGCTTTCTTCTGTGCAACTTTACGCGTTTCACAGAAATCTTTACATCAGAAATATTAAATATTAGTCTGCCACCAGCCCGTTTTAATTAGCGGTGCGGAGTTAAATCTGTGTGGTGAAGCTGCGCTAGACAGCGCCGAGCGGGAGAGGATCAATGACCAGTGTTCGGTCAGCAGTCAGAACTTGGGTACCGATGATGGGGAAATACATTTTTACTGAAAATGACCACGCGAGTATGATTGACAGGACGATAGCGGAGACAATTAAAAGCGCAATATAACGTCTGTTAACCAAAAAAAAAAAAAAAAAAATATATATATATATATAATATATTATATAAAATATAATTAATATATTATATAAAATATAAAAAATATATTAATATAAGCGAATTTGTCTTTGTTTTTAATAAAATAATTGTGAACCACAAACCGAGCCTTCGTTTTAAAGGGCGATTTCCAAATATATTTTATTTATTTGTTATAATATGGGTATTTTATGTCACCCGTCTTATTAGTTTGATTATAGTAGGCTATACGCGATTTTTTTTTAAATTATTGTACTATTTTACTGTTGTTTTTTTTAATTAACAATATATCATAACAACTTAAAAAGATAAAAATCTACAGAAGAGATTAACAAATAACATTGGTGTTGTCATAAGTTAACTAATCAATGGGAAATTTTCCTCACCGGCACAACCCTATTCTTAATGTTGGCTACATGTTACAGATTTAATGTTGAGCACATAATGTTAAAGGCTTCTTAAATACCATCACATTCAGTTGAAGAGTCAAGAAGGATGTGTTAATTTATTCAATCTTTCATTAGTTGGTGACCCGGTGTGATTATAATAGCATAAATAAAAAAAACACGTAATAGGCTATGTATGCCAATAGACAAAACACATCTGCTTTTCCTCTAGATCACTTTACAGTGTGATGGAAATAAACTTTTCTTAAAGCGTGATGAGGTTTGGTAAATTTAAATCAACAACGTAAGAGGCTTCAGGCTGTCTGATGAACTCTGTATGAACAAACACCCCGCTTTGCAGTATAGGTGGCACAGAAACAGCATCTGACCTGGCATTTAGATGTACTTTACACACTGTCTATTGCAGCTCAAAGGAGGCACTGTGCATTTGCATTACAATTTCATTCTAAGAGGCTATTAAATGTGAAGTGACAACATGAAACACTACTTTTAATATATATATATATATATATATATATATATATATATAAAACACCAGCAGTTGGTGGCAAGTAACCCTGATAATGTTTAAATACCAATTTACTCATTTAGGCTCACAATAAGCAGATTACATAATTATACCATGAAAAAATATATATATATATATGTGTGTGTGTGTGTGTGTGTGTGTGTGTGTGTGTGTGTGTGTGTGTGTGTAAAAGCAAGAAGTCCAGTCCTGGCTGTATAATCAAACAATAAAACGAGAAACAATGAATGCAATCAAGAACATTTTTTATTCCACAGGAACTTGATCCAGTTCACTTGTTAAAGGATACTCCACTTTAAAATAAATTCTGTCATCATATACTCACTCTCATGTTTTTTTCAATCCTTTATGAATTTCTTTCTTAAGCATGAATTCGAACAAGATCAATTAGTATTTTCAAAGCATTTTGGAACTATTCTTGTTGGAAATTGACAACACGTTCATTTACATTTACATTTATTCATTTAGCTGACGCTTTTATTCAAAGCGACTTACAATTGCTATATATGTCAGAGGTCGCATGCCTCTGGAGCAACTAGGGGTTAAGTGTCTTGCTCAGGGACACATTGGTGGCTCACAGTGGATTCAAACCCAGGTCTCTCACACCAAAGGCATGTGTTTTATCTACTGCGCCAACACCACCACCTCATCGTTCAAAAAGAGACGCAATGTCAGGACACTGCATAGAGAACTGCCTCTCCACAGCAACCTGGTCCTCTGTTGACTGACATGGATTCTGCCCAAAAGTTGCAACTGGTGTCAATGAAGATCTTGCTTCACGGTCATACCAGCCTGCAGCCTCCACTGCATTTGGCAAAAGATCCACAGACACTCTCTTTTGGCATCCTCCATGAGCCAAAACATTAGGAACCCCCTTTTCTAATAATAATAAGAATAATAATAATTAGACAAAAGAATATGTATCTTATCAACATAATTTCAGTAATTTGATAAGGAAAGGGACTTTTAACAGATGATAGAAGGTAATTTACAAAATCTGAGGCATTCTTGACTCTGACACAGTCACGGCCTGTGCCATTTACATTGGCAGTCGATTGATTCAATTACATATGCCTGTACTCTGTAAGATTTACTGCGATAATTAACAGGGCCTATCATGAAATAATATTTGCCAAAAGTGTTCAATTTTCCTGAATGCGCTGTAGAATAATTTACATCCAAAGATTTTCAACATTACAATTTTTAGAGGAAACGTTCTTGAACTAAAAATAGCAAAAGGGAGACAGACACATTAACTGTCATAAATGGTTAATGAAAAGGGTCAACTCCAGATACTGTACATCTAATTGGGTGTCAACTCTGTCAATTTTTTCTGTCATAAAATTTTGTGGTTACCATTGTGCTGAAGAGTATTGCTGTCAATTGCGATTTTCACTTTGATTGAACTCATGAGCAGGTGCACATGTGTCGAATGTGTCCATCCTGAGCAAGCATTAATGGAAATTGTATGTTAAGTCAATGTAACTCAATTAGGTTATAACGGCTTTCCCGTTTTATGTTTCAACGAACTGATTGAAGTAGGTCACAACGACGACATTAGAATTTCTACGTAGAATCAGGTAGAAATACCTCCTTAAAGCAACCAGATTTAAGATCCACTGCTCTAGAGGTCCAAGATTGTATGTAATAAACTAACTTCCTTAACTGTATGTAGCTGTTGTGCTAGTCTAATTGTTTTCCTTTTTTTCCTTTTAAATAAAAAGAATCACACAATTGAAAGAATATGGCCTGAAGTAAATAACAGAGTGAATTATCCAGTGAAAGGGGCACTGATGCAATTAGTGAACCAGGAGGAACTGGACATGGAAGATGACCCGAAACGTTATTGTGCGTCTGCACTATCTTGTCAGGTTACTACAGTTGGTCTTGACCGTGTGGTGCAGTCCTGGTATGCTCACCGGATTCCAGGTAAAACAAAGTTTAAGTGTGAATTATGTAATAGGCATGTGCAAGTATCAACATTTCATATCACAGTAATTACTTAAGGTTCAAGTTTTTTAATAGTATTGCAATAAAGAACAGGTTTTAAAAAAATTTGCTTTGTTAATGACAAGTTTCAATTTTTGTGATGTATATTAAAATATCATGCAATATGGCAAAAAAAAAGTATAAGTTTCAGATTTAAGAAACAAAATTAACCTAAATAAGCTAAATACTAATTTAAATAACCCTAATGCAAACATTAAATGAAAACAACACTTTTAAAAAATATAAAATTGTGGTTGCTTGCCCATTTATGATCAATCAGATCAGCCACAAGCTAATAAATTTCAGCAAATAATTTATTATCAAAGCAAGGGAATATTCTAAAATGCTTACAGTTTTTTTTTTCAACTGCTTACACACAAATTATTACTTGTCACACAATTTCTAAAACCAATTTCTAAAGACACTCAGACAACAGAACCACACACTAAATCTGCAAAACCATACACAAATGTTTGGCCTTTTACTCAGTTTTCAATTTCGTTAAACACTTTTTGCAAATCACAACACACAATTTTCTATACAACACACCAGAATCTGACAGGAAGTTTCTTGATTTCCTTTTATAAACACAACCAATCAAAATGCCACACTAATTCATCAGTGCCTCACACTAACTCCTCACATGTGCAAACACTTGTTGCTTTACTTAACAGCAACCAATCATAACTTTAGTAGTGGTCTATAAGCCAAAGGTCAAGTAATAGCTTTTGGATAATGGATGCAAACACTGCAGACAGAGTAAGAGGAGTTGGAGGGAGAGCCAGAGGACGAGTTCGACTAAGAGGAGGAAGGGGAGGAAGAGGATGAGTCAGAAATGGAAACAAGGCTACAGTAGTCGATCATGTGATAAACCATGGTTTAACAATGAGAGAGGCTGGACTGAGAGTAGAAAGAAATTCATAAAGGATTGAAAAAACATGAGAGCGAGTATATGATGACAGAATTTATTTTAAAGTGGAGTATCCTTTAACAAGTGAACTGGATCAAGTTCCTGTGGAATAAAAAATGTTCTTGATGGCATGCATTGTTTCTCGTTTTATTGTTTGATTATACAGCCAGGACTGGACTTCCTGCTTTTACACACACACACACACACACATATATATATATATATATATATATATATATATATATATATATATTTTTTTTTTCATGGTATAATTATGTAATCCGCTTATTGTGAGCCTAAATGAGTAAATTGGTATTTAATCATTATCAGGGTGACTTGCCACCAACTGCTGGTGTTTATATATATATATATATATATATATATATATATATATATATATATATATATATATATATATATATAATATATATATATATATATATATATATATATATATATATATATATATATATATTAAAAGTAGTGTTTCATGTTGTCACTTCACATTTAATAGCCTCTTAGAATGAAATTGTAATGTAAATTCACAGTGCCTCCTTTGAGCTGCAATAGACAGTGTGTAAAGTACATCTAAATGCCAGGTCAGATGCTGTTTCTGTGCCACCTATACTGCAAAGCGGGGTGTTTGTTCATACAGAGTTCATCAGACAGCCTGAAGCCTCTTACGTTGTTGATTTAAATTTCAAAACACAATTCGACATTTGCTCGCAATGATTTTTTTTTTTTTACCAAACCTCATCACGCTTTAAGAAAAGTTTATTTCCATCACACTGTAAAGTGATCTAGAGGAAAAGCAGATGTGTTTTGTCTATTGGCATACATAGCCTATTACGTGTTTTTTTTATTTATGCTATTATAATCACACCGGGTCACCAACTAATGAAAGATTGAATAAATTAACACATCCTTCTTGACTCTTCAACTGAATGTGATGGTATTTAAGAAGCCTTTAACATTATGTGCTCAACATTAAATCTGTAACATGTAGCCAACATTAAGAATAGGGTTGTGCCGGTGAGGAAAATTTCTCATTGATTAGTTAACTTATGACAACACCAATGTTATTTGTTAATCTCTTCTGTAGATTTTTATCTTTTTAAGTTGTTATGATATATTGTTAATTAAAAACAACAACAGTAAAATAGTACAATAATTAAAAAAAAAAAAATCGCGTATAGCCTACTATAATCAAACTAATAAGACGGGTGACATAAAATACCCATATTATAACAAATAAATAAAATATATTTGGAAATCGCCCTTTAAAACGAAGGCTCGGTTTGTGGTTCACAATTATTTTATTAAAAACAAAGACAAATTCGCTTATATTAATATATTTTTTATATTTTATATAATATATTAATTATATTTTATATAATATATTATATATATATATATATATATATTTTTTTTTTTTTTTTGGTTAACAGACGTTATATTGCGCTTTTAATTGTCTCCGCTATCGTCCTGTCAATCATACTCGCGTGGTCATTTTCAGTAAAAATGTATTTCCCCATCATCGGTACCCAAGTTCTGACTGCTGACCGAACACTGGTCATTGATCCTCTCCCGCTCGGCGCTGTCTAGCGCAGCTTCACCACACAGATTTAACTCCGCACCGCTAATTAAAACGGGCTGGTGGCAGACTAATATTTAATATTTCTGATGTAAAGATTTCTGTGAAACGCGTAAAGTTGCACAGAAGAAAGCCCAACAGGACCTGCCCTGCACAGTTTAAGAATCGGTAGCCATAGTAACGTTAGAGGACTATTATTTTGTTGAACAGACCTGAGCGACAACTGATGACGTCACATGCTCAGATTTGCTTGACCAATCGGCGGAAGGGGGCGTCTTAGGACCGCCCACATGTGGAAAACGGATTTTGAAGTCATTTATTCGTTTTATGCCTCTGAACTAAAAAACGAAAAATCAAGCCGAAATCTCGTTTTTCGTTTTTTTCAAAAAAACGAAAAACGAATAAATGGGCCGTTTTCTCGTTTCTGCTTATTTCATTTCAAATTGGAAAACAAACTATCAAAACGTACACGGACCCAGATAAAATGTGTCATGTGATCTCAACATGTCTGCCCTCATGAGGTGACTTCATGTAAAACAGCTGCTACTGATATAACAAGCATCTTCAGCTTGAGGGTACATTATTTATTTCATTAAACTTCTTAATGAGACTTTTAATTCTATACTTTTAATTATGTTCTATTCTATTCTATTCTATTTTAATGTGTTCTTTCTTTTCTTTCTTTCTTTCTTTCTTTTGAATTTCGAATGTCCTCACAATTCCTTGTTGTTCCTAGCACAAAACACTTCTCTGTCTATCAAATGAATACAGTGATATTTTTATTTGAGTTTGAGTGATTTGGGTTTGCTCATATTCATCGAATTGATTATCTGAAATTGATTGATTTCTATTTGATTATCTATTTTATTATGACCTTTTTTATATTTAACTGTTTTCTATTCTGCTTCATTCTAATTAATAACTCTATTCTATTCTATTCTATTCTATTCTATTCTATTCTATTCTATTCTGATATCCCAAGCTTTGATTGAGTGTTTCAGTCTGGCTTTTTTATTTGTATTCATGGATGGTAAAAGAGGCGTATAATTATATTTTATTATATTAATAATAACTTTATTTTTTATTTTATTTTTTTATATGAAAGGTGCCAATAAATATATTTTAAAGTTGGTTCTATTCTATTCTATTTTAGTCTAGTCTATTCTGTTTCATTCTATTATATTCTAGAAAAATAAAGGTTCTAAAGGGTTCTTGCAGTGATGCCAGAATAATTATGGGTTCTTCAAATAATTTTTAATAATACATTTTTTTTTTCAAGTGTTAAGAACATTTTAATGATCTAAAGAATATTTTTCCTCTATAAATACCTTTTGTACAATATAAATATTTCATGGATGTAGTAATGGAACCACAGATGTTAATAAAAAGCCTTTTTCATGATTCTATTCTATTCTATTCTATTCTATTAATCTGAGCATCGGCAGTGATTGCGGTTCGCAGTGGTCCACGCCCAGCAGAAAAGCAACGCTCGGCTCTGTGTGACACATCCGGGGCTCATTCAGGGGTGTCACTCAAACCTGCGAAGATGGCGACGACGGGCAGAAATACACTCCTATCGGTTAGCACAAATGTAAATAACAGCACTTCCGAAAGCCAAAACCCCGAGGAGGATGACGGACAGAATTTATGGTAGGCCTAGCCCGTTCTTTTATCCCCTGTTCAATCTCGGCTGTATGTGCAGAACGCGGCTTTAGGTGGCTCAGAGCCGCATGTGACATTTCTTAGCCGCTAACTTGCAAATTGCCTCAGCCGGCAGGTACACACAGGCCAGCCTGAATCAATGATCGCAGTGATGCATACTCTATAAAGCGTTGTGATTTAACAGCTAATGCCACCCTGTGTTCCTCTGCGTTCAGGTCATCGATATTGAGTGAGGTGTCGACGCGCTCCCGATCAAAATTGCCGTCAGGAAAGAATGTGGTGGTTATGGGTGGGTGTTATTTTTCTTTTTGTCATACAAAAATTGCTGTTTCATGTCTGCTCTGTTTCAGCTTATTGAGCTGCATCTGATTTTTCATTATTAATAAATAACATACAATGCTGACTGAATGCAATGGTTTGAACGTAACGTTACTCTTTATGTGCACCGATGTGATTGTAAGTGTGCTGTTATTGTTACTGGGTGTACGTCATTGTCTCCAGTCGTCGCCGTCAGACACCGCGCGCGCAAAACACATTTGTGCCAGTCTCGTGAATTTTCCTCTGTATTTTTATAATTGGTCATTTATTTCGTCCTAACGATTTGCATATGCTACAGACTGAAGGGTTTGGTGAATAGAGATAATCCGTACTCTCAGACAGGGGCCGTGTTCTAAAGTCTATCTTACCCCCTACTTAGACAGCATCATAGGCGTGTTCCAAAGAACAAAATGCTGCATTTGAACTATCATTATTTTACATACTGAAAAGGCTGTATATGTGCCGGTGATGCCTAGAAAGTGCTGTCTAGCAGTCTATATGATGACTAAAATGCTATCTAGGTAGGCAGCTCACTAGTTTTTAAGACGCAGCCAGTGATTGGCTCATGTTTGCTGCTCAATGAGTGCGCTTTACTCATAGGGCGTCAGACATGATAGATAAAAGGCCATGCAAACTCTGTTGAAAGAATATATCTATATCTATATCTTTATTAATAATTATTTTCATGGCTGTTTTTAACTGTTTTGCCCATGTTGTTTTCCTTACCATATTAAGAAAATATTGTTTTAATAATAAACATTCTGGAGCTATAATTTCAGTATGCAGACATCTCGTTTTATTATTACTCTAAAATATATCACACTGTTGTCTTTGTCAAATATATGATTTCACATTAATTCCAGAAATTCTAAATTTTAACAGAAAACAAATATATTAAGACAGAAATTTATGAGACACTACAAAAAGAAAAAAGAAAAGATAAAAAAGGAAATCACTGCATTTTGAGTTCAAATGATACACTTTTTTTTTTTTTTTTTTTTTTTTTAATCATTTCAGCAGATTTTTTTTCCGTCTCTGGTTAATTCTTGACCCTTGGTTTTTTTAACCAAGAGATCCAGAGATCTATGTTGCTCTTCCAGCTTTATATTGCACATCAATGCGTCCTTTATACAAAACCTTAAATTTTTGATAGACTATTTATATTTTGGGAGATTATTTATATGCTTTCACTTATTTATACGCTTTAAAAACACTGCCACCAGTTCTCAGTCCCCTTGTTTTATTAATTGTATTAAAAATTTCAGTAAAAAAAAGAAGAGAGAAATGCAGTATGATTATATACTTTGTGTTTACTTTTATGTACAATCATATTCAATCTAATAAAAAACAAACAAACATATAATCATAATTAAATATGAATTATATATATGTTGTTTTCAGGATCCAAATGCACCTACATCTCTAAGTTTTTTAATTATTATTATTATTATTATTTGTTGGTGTGTTAATCTGACTTGTTTTACAGGTGAGGTGGGGTCTGGTAAGACCACCCTAGTGGCCAGACTACAAGGTGTAGAAGAGTACATGAAGGGCCGAGGCTTAGAGTACCTGTATTTCAATGTTCATGATGATGATATCGATGGTAAATATTAAATCGTTGTCTAGAGTTTGATACTGGCAATATATAAATCAGTTTTAGATGTTTAACCTTAAATGATCCACTATAATCAGTCAATACGTTAAGCTGTTTTAACTGGAGTATTTTGAAGCAATGTTTTAGTAGATTGGTATGTCCTTTATTAAAATGGAAAAGTGTAGTATGTAAATAAGAAAATATGCCAGAACTCGCACTTTATGTAGTGTGATTTGCAATTTTTTCATGATTAAGCATGTTTAAGTCAACTTGAAGCATAAATACGGTTAATGTTTTCAAAATATTTGTTTTGCCAACCCAAGCAGTCAAGTGTAATTATCAGTGACGTTTGTCATACTTAGTATAGAGGCAGCCTAATGAGCAACAGTGGGTAATTCAATACAGACATGCTAAATCTAATCGAACTCTTTTTGTCAGATCATGCACAGTGCAATGCATGGGTGCTGGATGGAGACCTGTACCACAAAGGCCTGCAGAAATTTGCCGTATCAACAGAGAACCTCGAGGACTCGCTGGTTCTATTTGTGGTTGATCTGTCTCGGCCCTGGCTGGCCCTCGATTCGCTGCAGAAATGGGGCAGCGTTGTCAGGAATTTTGTGGACAAGCTCAGAGTTCCCCCTGAAACCATGAGAGAGCTGGAGCACAGATGTGAGTTGTGTCTTTGTGTGTGTGTGTGTGTGTTTGCATGCTAAGTACGCTGTAGGAATGATCTAGTGTGGTGATGCATTTTGATCTGTGATAGTCCTTTATATAGCTGCAGGCTTTGTGCTAACAGTTCTTATACTTGCATGAATGAGTTTGCAGTTCGGACAGTAAATATCTCTGAATGTAACTGTGTTTGCATGCAGTGATGAAGCAGTTTCAGGAATACGTGGAACCAGGAAGTGACCTGGAAGCTGTGCCCCAGAGAAGAAATCCTGAGTCCGAGGAAGAGAGCGTCCTGCTGCCGCTGGGAGACAATACACTCACACAAAACCTGGGCCTGCCTATAGTGGTGGTCTGCACTAAGGTACACCTGCTCAAACTTCCTGGGACTTGCATTTAAAAGAGCTGCTACAATTAGGGATGCAGCACGATATTATCAGAACAATATCGGAATCAGTCGATAATGGCTTTAAATGTAAATATCGCCCCAATATGAAAAATTATGCCAATATGTCTTGCTGATAAGAGTAATAGGTTAACTCACATGTGCTCAGGGTGTGCTAGCAATTAGATCATGTCAGTGTAGTGGTTCATTTTTGAAGCAAAATGTTTCCTGGATGGCAACTGGATTCATTGTTTTGTATTGGTGCATTTAAACTGAGAATGCATGTATGAATGACACTCCCCCAGGTCCTAATGCCCGCTCAGCAAGGAGTTTTGATTCTGTAGGGGGCGCTACTTCTAAAAAAATAAATAAAAGCAAGATACACAAATAATACTTAGACTGGTTCTGATTAAATAAAGCAGTAATTGATGCCATAAAATCATGAGCATGTTTTGATTTAAAGGTCAGAAGCTATAGCTTGCATAAAGAAGAAGAAAAAGAAAAAAACACAAACATGACTCTTAAATTAAATAATTATATATACTGTTTTATCCATTAATGTGTAATGTTATTTTTTTTAAACAAATTATGAGCTCTTAAAGATTTTCTGAATTTTTATAACTCTTTTGCTTTAGAAAATTAAATAAAATGTCAAGTTTACCACCGCATATTACTGATAAAAAAAATGCAGTGATTTTAATATATAGTTTATTTATAGTTATTTTCAAATCTTCAATGCACTGTCATTTATAAAATAACTTTTATTATTGTTTATTTAATTGCAAAAAATAAGTTCTTGTTAAAAACTAACCAAAATGAAAAATAATTATATATTGGTATCGGCCAAAATGAGTTGAAAATGATCGACATATCTGATATTGGCAAAAATCCAATATTGTGCATCCTTAGCTACAATGGTGCATGCATTAACACACTACCATTCAACAGTTTGGGTTCAATAAGATTTTTTAAAAATGTTTTGAACAAATTCATATGCTCATGAAGCCTGCATTTATTTGACAAAAAATACAGTAATATATAACCTGCTTTAAAATAGTGAAAAATTATAGCAGTTGTAATTAGTTTTATATTTCAATATAGTTTAAAAATGTAATTTATTGCTCTGATGGCAAAGCTTTTTTTTTATAGCCTTTACTCCAGTCTTCAGTGACACATCATTATTTATTATTATTAGAAATCATTCTAATATGCTGATTTGCTGCTCAATCATTTTTTAACATTTTATTATCAGTGTTATAAATGGTAGCGCATGTATAATGTTAGTGGAAAATAAAATAACTTTTTCAGAATTCTTCGAATAGAAAATGTGAAAAAGCAACATTTGTTTGAAATACAGATCATAAACATTATAAACCTTTTACTGTCATTTCAAATCACTTTAATGCTTGCTTGTCGAAAAAAAGGATTAAATTTGTTGGGGAAAACAATCTAACTGACTTTTGAACGGTTCTGTTTTAATATTAGCATAACAGTTTAAGTCGAACGTTAACATCCAATTACGATCTTTTGTGCAATGAAGTTCACAAGCCACAAATTTGACTGGTAAAGTAGAAATGATGTTGAATTCTATATATTTTCTATACTTTTCAAAGCAGTTTATTTGTAGATTTAAGCTTGATTTTGAATCTCAGTTTTTGTTGATGTCGTCTCAGAATGTTGGATCCCACATATTTCAATGACTATGATAAACAATGACCAGAAATGGCAAGTTTATCTGCTTTTGCTTTCACCCAAAAATATCAAGTTACAAAGTAAGGATGTAGTAGTATGTTAATGGGGTCTCCTTTTCACAATTCTCTCTCTGTGTAGTGTGATGCCATCAGCACTTTGGAGAAGGAGCACGATTATAAAGACGAGCACTTAGACTTCATCCAGTCTCACATTCGACGCTTCTGCTTGCAGTGTATCCTTACACATCAGCTTGTAATGATGAATATAATTCACCCTGCACATTTAAGTCATCTGGACGCTAGGTTATTTTCATGTTCAGTTTGATCTTTAAATGTCAAGAGTGTCTTTTCTTTGTGCATCTGAATAAAAAAAAACAGAGGCTGCACAGGTAGATGTATTGAATCTTGTTTGCTTAACAGTGGAATGTGGTAACATTATCTGCTTTAAATGTAACCTTCCTTCACATGTGACCTTTCAGATGGAGCAGCACTACTTTACACATCCATGAAGGAGAACAAAAATCTAGACTTGTTATATAAATACCTCGTTCACAGGTTATACGGCTTTCCCTTCAACATCCCAGCTCAGGTGGTGGAGAAAGACTCTGTGTTTATGTAAGTGACTAACACATGAATAACACATGAAGCTAATTAAATACAAATGGGTAATGTAGTAAAATGGGTTTACTGCATCAAATGTTTCTTTAATGGTACACGTGTTCATATAATCTGTGTTGCATTTTCAGTCCATCGGGATGGGACAATGAAAAAAAGATCGCCATCCTGCATGAAAATTTCCAGACAGTAAAAGCAGAGGACAACTTTGAAGATGTAATAGTGAAACCTCCAATTAGAAAGGTAAGAGTTCAATCCTGATTCGATCTTTGCCACTGGATGTACAGTTAGCTGAATTAACAGCCATAATATTTCTTGCCATGAAAACAGCCACAGAAGCTGGAATGGCGTTGAACACAAAAAAATCTCTCTAATCTAACCGATTGCTCATTTGTGATATCTTTCCAGTTTGTACATGAGAAGGAAGTTCAAGCTGAAGATGACCAAGTGTTTCTACTAAAGTTGCAGGTAAGTGCATAAAATTGTGTAACATAATTGACAAAAATGATTATTTCTTGATTTTTTCAGCAGCCGTTACTCATTATTAGACTTCAGTGTCACATGATCCTTCAGAAATCATTATAATATGCTTAGTTGGCAAACATTTATTAGCTATTTATTAGTTTTTCTGATTTAAATATAAAATGGATCATAAGCATCATTGGCTCGGCATAAATGTGCTGTTTTCATTTATTGCAAACTGCTCTGAAACTGTGAGCTTTTAGAATGTGTGACCGCACCATTGAAATGTGCAACGCTCAAATTAATTTAATAAAATCGTTGCCTTTTGAAGTTTAATAGGAACAGGTTGTTTAGTTTTTCCTGCTTTTCTTTGCCCAAATGTAATAGCTTTTAAATTAAGATGTTTGTTATGCAATTTAAGATGCCTTAAATTTCATAAACATAATGCTTCTCATAAATATATTTTGTGTTTCGCATACAAATATTTTTACTCTCAAATGTGACTTACATGCTCTTGTTGTCAAGCCCTGAATTTGTAAGTCTAGTAACCTGAGAGTTTTTTTTTAATAATTCATGAAACTTGTTTGATAAATGAATCATTGTCAGAATATTTAAGAAATAAACGCTGAATTATTTCTGTTCTCAGACTCTGTTATCTAAACAGCCTCCAGTCACTGCAGGAAGACCAGTGGTGAGTGTTTTACATGCGCTCCATTTACATTTCAGCCCACAGCGTTACTCACTGTTGAATCATGCTTTGGATAAAGACTTTTCCTGCTACAAGACATTTACATTTACATGTATTCATTTAGCAGACACTTTTACCCAAGCCAATTTAATTATTGGAATTTTTTACATTCTGCTTTGGTCTTGTTAGTCGTCCTCTCACTCTATATTCTTTTGTTATTTTCTTAAATTTTATAATCCTAAAACATATCTTTATGTGTCTGTAACAGGACCCAACAAACAGAGCGCCCACCGGCTCACCGAGGACCACCAACCGTTCGGCGGCTAACGTGGCAAACGTCATGCCCATGCAATCAGGTACCAAGAAGATTGATCCCAACATGAAAGGTGTGTAAGAGTGGGCCATATTTAGGATGCATGCCTCCGATTCCTCTCCATCTTTCTCGGTCTCTTTCCTTCTGCATTCGGTCCTGTAGTTTCTCTCCTTTCTCTCAGCTTCTGGAGTCACGCCTTTCTAGCTCTTGGGAATTTATTTATCCGGTCTCTGGATCTGGTTTCATGATTTTCCCCACCCTGTCTTCTTGGGAAGATTGTGACTTTCAACATGAGATGCCATCCTCAAAGCTTGTGTCTAGAATCATATTGTTTGTTTTGGGCAGCGGTGATCGTGAATACACTTTTAGTGTCTCCAGAGACTGTTTCAGGATGCAGATATAAGAAGGGCTTTACTCTTATAGGTTCAAATCATAGGGAAATTGCTGCCATGTTTGGAGGAGATTAGGAGAGCTTGTTGGGATTAAAGCCAAAGTCTTTCAGACTTTCTCTTTTACACAAATTTTTTATTCCATTTTAGGGCTCAGTAGATGTTACTTTTATTTTATTTTGTAGCCCCCTGAATCTAGTTAGTCTCTGCTAGAGTTTCAGCTTGTATGGTTGTGTTAATATTGTAATTTCTTGTGGCAGGAGGTCAGACTAGTGAGGGTGTGCTGGCTAACTTCTTCAACAGTCTGTTGACTAAGAAAGCAGGCTCACCCGGCCCGGGCGGCCAACCTACAGGAGGAGGCAGCAACACACCAGGGACAGTCCGCAAGTCAGGTGAGAGATCCTCTGTGACCGAATCACTCCTCCATTCATATCTGTGTCCACTGTCATGGTGCATTTGAAGTGTTTTGACTTGGAGAGCTTGAGTTATGTATTTCAACAACTGAAAATTTATATAAACCTGTATTACATGGTATGAGGTGGCAGATGTTGACTTCTATCACTACCACGGTAGAGGAGTAAAACAAATTATTTTCACAACATCATTGACCAGTAAGAAGGGAAAATTGTTTTTAAAAGAAATGTAAAGGCATAGTTCACCCATCAATGAAAATTCTGCCATCAATTATTCACCTTCATCTGTGGAACACAATTAAATTAAGAAATGTTTGATCAAATCCGAGAGCTTTCTGACCCTCCATAGAAAGCAACGTAAATACCACATTCAAAGGCCAGAAAAGTAGTAAAGACATCATTAAAATTGTCCATGTGACATTAATTGTTTAACCATAATGTCATGAAACAATGAGAATATTTTTGTATGCAAAAAAAAAAAACTTTAGTTAACAATTTCTTTTCTTCAATGTCAGTCTCGACTGCCATTAACAAGAGTACCGGACCTCAGTCTGAACACATACTATGTAAAATGACCTTTACAACTTTTGAATCTGATGAAAATCACTCTAATATACAGTTTGAACTCTGGTATGTTTTTGAGGCTCTTCACCATTTTTCAACATCAGTTTCATAAAAGCAGTAGACCTCATCAGCATATGAAAACACTGTTTCTGTGGGCCTTGGAGTGTTTTTTTTTTTTTTTTTGGTCATGTCTTCAAAATTAATAATTTCGCAGCCCTCAGAAATAGTTGTTTTGGCACAGTAGATGATTGAGGCTTGATGTTACAAATGATGGAGCAGGTCTGTGTGATTATCTTCAAAACACTTCAAATCTTGTCTTGTTTATGTTGTACACATGTGAGGTCACTGAAGTTTGTCCCGTTCTCCTTTATGTTGTCCTCATCACCCTCCTCTCGTGCACCTTCATCGTCCCATCCCAGATCTTTGACATCAGCGATGGTAAAATGAATGGATTTGATTGTCTCCTCTGCATGTGCAGCTAAAAACCCCACTAATCATTCAAGCTGACATGCTGTCACCCTCACCGTTCACACTGCATCATCAGATTACTGAGTAATAACCCCGTAATCATGCACAAAACTCAACCGAGCAAATTAGCTTACACAACAATTATCTGTATTCACTCACCCTGGTGTTTTTCCAAACCTGTATGACTTACCTTCTTCTGTGGAACACAAAAGATACTTTATAATGTCTGAAGTGTTTTGTCCATATAAAGAAGGACAGAGGGGTTCATTTTTGTTTTGGACCCCATTGACTTTTATCATATGGACAAAAACAGTTGAATACTCGCTCAAAATATCTTATTGTGTGTCTGACAGAAGAAAGTAAGTCATAAAGGTTTCAAATGACTTCAGTAAATGATAAAACATTTTCTTTTTTAACATTTTTAAATGAACTATCCCTTTAAATTTTAAAATGGTGAAAGAATGAAAAAAGTGTTTGGCAGTAACTACATTTGTTAACATGCCTACTAAGGGTTTCTACAGATTTAACATTCACCTTACAAACTCTAAAACTAACAGCAAGTGCAGTGGTTTTATGGCCCACTCTCTTGTGTCCTTCCATATTATGCTTTTGCATCTTCATTTGTTTAAAGCCCATAATGCAGCTTGATTTTATGGGAGTGTTTTAAAGGTAAAGTACCTCATTGGCCACAGTGACCTCTTCCAGGCATAATTTTTGTTCCCTTATTTTCTTACTGTAACCATGCAACTACAGTGTGCGACTACATTCGTGTTGACTTTGCTCATCAGTCATTATATTTAACCCCTCTGAACAGGGGATGTTGGCCACGCTAAGGTGTGTGTTCAGGCGACTGTCCCTCACTTGCATCCTTTTACTGTAACCACTGCTGCAAAAAATGTATTTATTCCTCTGATAACAGCTGAATTTTCAGCATCTTTAGTGTTATATGATTCTTTTGAAATCATGGTAATATGCTGATTTGGTGCTCAAGAAACATTTCTTATTAGTATTGACGTTGAAAACAGTTGTGCTGCTTGCATTTTTGGAAATGGTGATACATGGTTTTTAGGATTCTTTCATTTTTCTAAATCTTTTGTTATAAATGTTAATTGATTCAGACATCATCATAGATTGGTTGAGAAGGTTACAAAGACTAGTGTGAATGCACCTCTTCTAAGTTGCTTTCTACTGGAGCAGGAAAGTGCTGGTGAATGCATGAATTGATTGTATTTGTATATATGTGTGTGTGTGTGTGTGTGTGTGTGTGTGTGTGTGTGAAATGCAATGTAAGTTGGTTTTTGGATAAAAGTGTCTGCCAACAATTCAGTGAAGTGTTTGTTTGGTGCCTGCACTGTAAAGGCAAAGAATCATGTTAAAACCAAGGCAATTAATTTGCTAACTAATTTAGCTGCAGGGCAAATTGTTAGCACATAATTAGTGGAATAAAAATAAGCCTTTCAACAATTATTACATTTCCATCAGATCAAAGCCTTTTGTTTGGTTTAAAGCATAATTTCTGAATTAGCTTTGTCTTATTGCGATTTGTACCTTTTTAAAGCACTAAATACACAGATGGTTAGTTAGTAAAGTTTTTAGTACATGCATAATGTTATTGTGTTGGATGGATTTTCCTTATATTTAAAAACAAATGTGTGTGTGAGTCTGTGTGAAGGTTTATTAACAGCCTTTCATCTCCATTCATTCCATCGCTATGTATTTTCTTTTCTCCTTCAAGCTCAAAAAGTTCTTATTTGCGATCTTTCTGCTTAACATTGATATAGGAAGAGCAAAGTCTCTTTCTTACTTGTGCTTCACACTTGCTCTTGTGCTAAATAGTTCACTCACAGACTCACAAACACTGACATGCTAAGGTTTTAAGTGTATTGTCATCCCTTCTCACCGATGTAGGAATATTCTGGGTTTAAACCAAGTGAATCCCGATCAACAAACACAATGTTTACTAACACAATTTATTTTTCAAGTTGTCCCTTCTTTTCTTTTAAAAAAAGCTGGTGACACTTTAAAAAAGGGAACACAAATTCCTAATTTGCTGCTTATTAATAGTTAGTAAAGTAGTTGTTAAGTTTAGCTATTAGGTAGAATTAGGGATGTAGAATAAGGTCATGTAGAATAAGGCATTAATATGTGCTTAATTAGTACTAAAAAATTGCTAATATTCTAGTAATGTGTATGCTAATAAGCTACTAGTTAAGAGACCCTAAAATAAAGTGTTACCAAAAAGCTCAAATCTGGGTAACATTAAGGCACTTGCCTCATAATGTGACCAATATGCATGTTAATATAAAGCCATGTACTGTAAAATCTCTCATTTAAATTTTATGTGTAAAGCTATATGCAGTTTTAAAATGGCAACATAACGCACAAAATCCTACAACAACCCCAAAAATGATTTGAACAGCTTTAGATTTTAACAAAAATTAAAGTGTTTTTATAGGTTTTATTTATGACTTTAAAATTTCCCAAGAACTGGTCCCATTTTTCTTCTTTCACCTATAACCCTATTTTTTTTTTTTTTAGTAAGGAATGAAATTATTAAAGTCAAAATAATTTTTGGGTAACTAGCATAATGCCACAAATCCTGTTGATAATGCCTATCTTGTATTGAAGCCAAAATATTATTTTAAAGCTTTGGCTAATACTGCTCTCAAATAACGTGATGTGAATTTTGGCTAGCGTACTCATACTAATTCAATTTGATCATATCTTGTTTATTCTCAGGCTCCAAGTTGGGGTTGACAGATGTCCAGGCTGAACTGGATCGGATCGCCAACAAATCCGACCTGGACTCCTCAGCAACCACACCCCCTGCCGAAAACGACGAATCCTGAATAAGAGGCAGGGATTATTCACTGGCAAGCTCCTCCCCTTCTCACTGCTCTCTCCGCCCCAAACCTGCCTCCCTTCTGCCACCTCTCCTCCCTTCATCTCCCTCACTCTTCCTCTTGATCTTGTTCAGAAGGGGGATTTCTTCCTGTTTATTCCTTGTACGGCCAGTGACTTAAAGCTGCATGTCAGGCAAATTGCGATTGCTATGTCTGTCTCCACACACACGCACACATGTACAGCAGACGGGTCCGTAAAAAACGTCATAGAGACAGGGTTGTCATAGAAATGAAGGACACTAGATCAGCGTTGGACTCTAAAAGAGAGGATTAGAAAGGAAATGAGGATGTAGGGAGAAGTCTGTATTAGAAAGTGAAAGGGGTTTGTGAACTTAAGTCTATCTGTATGCAAGTAAGATTTTTTTTTCTTGGCTCTCAGTAGTGAATTAACTTATATGAAGGATCCTGTTCGACTAAAGTAAAAGTCGCTTGGCTTGGGTTAAACAAACGCACTTTTTTACTGATCTAAACATCTTACTTAGTCTCATATGAACAAAAAAATGAAATCAGAATAAAGGGAAACATCAAATTTCAGTCGGAGAGCGATTCGGTCAAACGATTCATTGGATGTGGTCACCTTGTGTTGGTTTTTATTAAGTGGCTATCTTCAGGGTTCTCAATACCTGACATATTCTTAAGTGTATCGATCACAGGACCAAAACAAATATACTGACATGATTTCAATGCTTTGTTATATCCATAACCCCTTTTTTGCTGCTGTTAAACTGTCAACAGAGTCACAAAGTCAGATTGATGTGACCTGTTGCGTACAATTAAAAGTATCGAAATATTGCACTATTACACAACAGTAGGTAATGACACTGAAAAGGATCTCTTACAAAGCAGACTGTAGCAGATTAGTACATTAACTGGAGAGAGAGAGAGAGTTTTTAGCTTAGACATGGTTTATGAAGTCGTCTGTGTAACTGCTGATCAAGATTATTGATGGGACTGACAACTATGTCCAGTTTAAAAAAAAAAATGTTGTTTGTTTGTTTGTTTTCTATGTTTATAAGAGCTTGAAAATTGGATGTTGCTGTGTATGTGTGTTCTCATCTTTCAACTACAGCCGGTTATGGCATTGTTTATTAATGGATGCACTAGAGATCATGCAAACACGATCAGTATTACTGTCTTTTCATTTGTGTGTGTGTGTGTGTGTGTGTGTGAGTGTGTGCGCGGGAGTTTGAGCAAAATGAGTAAATTCAGCAGGAGATTTGTCTGTTTAGAGACTTTAACGGCTAGAAATTAGTACCAGGATGGGAAGGGAGGGGGGAGAGGCAGAGGTGGCAGGGCAGGTGAGATCTCAGATCACCCTCACCTGCATGTACAGTCATCAACCGAAACTTCTTACGAGAGGGAGGAGGAAATAAACATACGCTAATATGGTCCTGTAATTTCACAAGATGTAGTGATGTTTCTCTGGATCAGGTCTGTAATCATTCTATTAAAGTTGTATTTATTGGGAATGGCTGCTGTCTCTGACGTTGTTTTGTGTGGGTGGAGAGTTTTATGACACAGGAAGTCTGTGGTCTCCGCAAAACAGAAGTTCCAGACAGTTCAACATTTGACAAATCTGTACCAACATTCATTTTTCTTTGTTAAAGCATTAGATGAACACGTTTGGCCACAAAACCAACTAACATTACAAGATTGCTCAGGGAAATATTTTTTGTAATAATACAGTTTGTAAAAACGTAAAGCAAAGTTGAGACAATTTATTAAAATGTATGCACCAGTAAATTATTAACAGGGTATTATAAAATTAAATATTATATAATAATTATAGTATTAAAACCATCTGACTGCAATAAGCGATGCATGTAATGAGTGATATTCTAATCCGTGTAAATGTACTAAAACAACCATGCCCTAATCAATTCCCCATCCATGCTCTCCTGTTGTTGAGGACAGAAGACAATATTTTTATATTGTTGGATCTGGAACAGAAAAACATTATTTCAGATACTCCGAACATGTATTACAGATCCAGCTATGTTCAGTTTATCTAAATATGCTGAAAAACACACTGAAATCGCTCGGATCCTAACTTACCCTCAGGTTTTGAGCTGCGAGCGGCAACAAATGAAAGCAACACACTTACAACTGAGAGATATGAAGCCAGAAGACCAAACACCTGAAAAACAAACAAAGCAGTCACACAAATGGTATGCTACCTCAACCCCACCTTAAAACCAGACTTTGACGTACATTTTAGTTTCATTTTCTTTTTACCGAAATCCTTTTTTACAAGTTTAATCGACTGTAATAAAACTTGGCTAAACTGATAATCATTTACTGTAATGAATCCCTTACTGAGGCGGCAACCAGAATGGGGGTGTCATAAGTCTTCACAGCAGCTACAATGGAACCAGTGGAGATGAAGATGAATCCCAGTGTATCAAGCACAAACTCCTTAAAGAACAAACAGAATGATACAATAATCATATACAGTTAATACTAAATCTTGATTATAATGTGGGTAGCAGTTGGCCTGTGGTAACAAATATGGGAAAGTGCCATGTCTGAGTGTTTGATTTGCTATATTCCACATAAATAAATAATTTTTAAACATAACTTTGACAATTATTATACAGGTTTATCAGACGTTAGTTGCCAAAAAAAAAAAAAAAAAGATTAGTTGAAGTTTGCCACACCATACTACTATGTTGTTTACCAATTTACCATTTTTCCTGTATATGCACTGAACTAAAACCTTTATTTCCCTGGGTGGAAAATACAGCTGGTAACTAGTTTTGGATAGACTTGCTGGTTAACTAGCTGTTCCAAAAACAACTTAACATATTTGCTTGTTTGTCGGGACGTCTAAAAACCACTCGAGCTTAATCTGGGGTTGATGGATCGAAAGTCAAAGGACATTAACCGTCAACAACTGATCATTTCCTTGTGAGCTTTAATAGGAATAATGCAATTATTAGATGTAACAATACTCACGGCTATCTTCCAGTTTACAAACGATGTCCTTTTCGGAACCCCAAATACAGTCAGGATTAGAAAAACAGAGACCGTGATGCAGTAACCGAGCGTGACCCCTTCAAAGAAACCGTAAGCGTAGAGACTGTTGTACCACGTGGAACGAACGCAAGCGAACGCTAAAAGAAGAATCACCTGCACACACAAACACACAATGCTATTTCTCTGCAATTATTATACTACCTGTTACGACTCAAAATGACGAATGTAGGACATTATAATTGACAAAAATGAAACGCGGAAAGGCGTGTTCTGTTGTCTGGTATTGTCATGTGACATAGGTGTAGATAAGAAAGACTTACGAGCTGAGCGAGCTTCAGAATTCCTTGTTTTGATCGCAAGTATTCCAGAAATAAAAACCCCATCATCGTTCAGTGGATGGACTATAACAATATACCGCGAACGACGCGACGTCACGCAAGATCGCTCAACAGTGCTCGCGCGTTCAGTGTGATGTGGTCAGGAAACTGCATCTGACGCGATTTACTGCTGTTGCTCAATTCCACATCTACAAGTCATACTGTATCTTAATACCTGAGAGCATGAATCACAATTCGCTGGAACACATTATGACGTAATAGATGATAAATTCCGCATATTTCTCAGTCTTTGATCTCATAACATTCATGTACAGACAAGCACATATTTTGTGAGATGCGGAGATGGGAGCATGGTTGCACTTGTAAACTTCCCCTTCTAGTTTCTAAGATTGTGCAATTTACAGTCTATATACCAAATTTGAGACACATGATTGTGTGCAGCCAACCATATGAGTTTGGCATTTAAAAACATAAGTAGTAAATCAGATCTGCTTTCAAAGGAGACAATAGCCTAAAAATGACAGCTTTAAATGGAAAGTTACACTTAGCCCATCCTTTATTTTCAACATAATTTTTTATTATCAAACATGAACCAACATTAAAAGGCACATTCAAAGCACACGTGAAACATTGTAGATCTATTCATTCAGAAAATGAGCCTTATGAGAACGCTGCATTCAATAAAGCTAAAGTAATGTAAGCTTTGAATGTCCATATAAAATATATACAAATATATTTTGTGCATTAGACAGATCTGTGTAGATGGTTGCAAATACATACAGAGCAAAACGTAGGCTACATTTGTTTATTTTATACATTAAATGAAAAAATGCAATCCAGTGCATTTGATTCATCTCCTCTGTGCCAGGATTTGTAGCTGAAGAACGCACTACCAGTGTAACTCAGAGATACGTGGAATGCAAAGAAAAAAAGAAAAGAGAAAAAGAGGCAAGAGAAAAAAAAAATACATAAAAAAAAAAAAAGGAATTAAAGTATTTTACTTGGAAATGAAATTTCACTTTGGAAAATGTAACCACATATTCTGGGCAGGGGAGCGCAATTATAATTATTATCCCTTGACCACAGATATATATTACCCTCAAAGTTATGTTTTGTGCAATTATGTACAATAAACTGATTATTACCATCGATGATGCCCAACAGTTGAATTCATGATGACCTCTGAACACCTTATTCACCAATGTTGCCTCAACAATAGCAGCTGACGTGTACAGTACAGCTACAGTGCAATTGAAAATGAGAACCTAGGATTTCAGAGACGGAACTATTAGGCTATTTAAGACACTTAACACAACATTATGGTCCTTAACATTTAGCCACATTGTTTTTTTGTTTTTTTTGAAATCACTAAGGTAATTTGGGTATGTTTAGACCCGTCTTTCTTAATCAATATGCTGAACTATTTGTGCATGTCATCACTGTATCCTTTTACAGCTACCCTTTCACAGTTTCTACATCTTTCTAGAGACTATAGAACTGTACAGAAGTACACCTACAGGGAACATGTCAGATTTGTCCATTGGCCAGTTTGATGATGAGGATGAAGAGGGGGAGAAGCCAATAGAAGAGAGTCACAAACATCACCCATCCAAATGGGGAAAATGTGAAATATTCTGTTTGCAACCAGTGCCCATACCAGCAGGCCCAAAATCTGAAGAATAAAAGAATGACTGTTGCTTTCAAATATTTGATCCTCTGGAAAACCTAAATAGAAATGTTTGAGGACAGTGGTTCTCAACGGTTCTTAAGATACAGCAGGTTTGAGTGAGCGGAGGCCGGCTTGAGAACGGTGCCGCCAGTGGATTTGACAAAAAGCTTTACAGATTGTTACACTCCAAAGATAAAGGAAAAATTGTCCGAAGAAGTTTCATTTTTCAGTTCAGTTTTTAGAAACTGAATTCTGATTTATAGCCAATATAAAAGACAATAAAAAAATCAACCTTAATGGAATGTAACGTCATAGAAAATTCATTAATAAAAAAGGTGTTTTGGAAACATTTTAACAATATGCTAATCACGCAGTGTGATTGAGTTTAATCACAAATTTTATATTCAGCATGTAAAGAAGAAGAAGAAGTTTATTCACATTTTACACATACATATATTCATATGCACTTAAGATGAGCATGCATGTGAACTGAATATGTGAACATATTTTGATGGGCTGTGGCAAACCTGTATTGAATTTAAACTATAAGAGCAGAGTCCTCTTCTTCGAAACTGGGTTATTGGGTCGTTTGGATTAAACCAACCATAGCTCTATTACAATCTCACTTCCTCTGCTACTCATTGGCCTTATCTTCCCCGCATTGAGACAGAGAGAGTTACATTCACCGACTGCAATCACCCGCACCAAAAATGAGTTTCACTGTCAGGTTCAAGCTAGAATCAACAAAAAAGGGGGAAGTCAGTTCTTGCAGTTACACAGAAATTAATGAGAGGTTATGGCTTCTCATTAATGAACCTGTACTCAAATAACATGAACTCTCCATATGATACAAGTTTGTGATGGGGACTTTGCAGCTCACATAATGAGGGCTATACATACAAATGAGGTGTCAATATCTGTAGAAACTATTACAAAGCCTTAATATACATGCAGTGTAGACTAGAAGCACTCCAATCATTACTACTTCCTCCTGAATGCATTGGTAGGCGTTTTTACAGTTGCAAATAAATGCGCTCAAAAATCTTACTGCTATACTCCTAAGCTATTATATATTAACCTGTTGTTACTAATATGTAACCTATTATTTATCCCCACTAGGAGGTGCAGTTGATGGTAATTCCATAGTTTTCGCAAATTCTAGTAGCGCCACTACAAACTATATATACACAAATAAAAAAAAGAAGTTTATTTGCATAATGAGGTTGACTCCGCCCACAGACCACCCCCATCCTCTACCACAGTTTACTTCCTTCAGAAAACACCTGATCAGGTTAGATGCTGCATTTCCAAAACAGTAAACATGTTAATTAAAGTATCTATTAAAAAAAGGGGGGGGGGGGGTTGCTGGTGGCATTAGAAATAAAATATTTGCAGTGAGTCTTGATGGATGTGTGCTAAAGTGTTAAAGTGTTTACTGAGGGTCAGGGTTTATTCGTGCGTCATCACTGCAGTTGGCGCGCTCTCAGTTCTCCAGTAGATGGAGCCACAATCAAATAAAAGTCTAGACACAGTTTCACTGCAAAATGAAAACAAAATAGAAACGGACATACTCACACCAAAAAAAATAAATAAACGCTTTTAGACAGCCTAATAATATGTGAGACACACACCCAGAGCAGTGGGCAGCCATTTATGCTGCGGCGCCCGGGGAGCAGTTGGGGGTTCGATGCCTTGCTCAAGGGCACCTAAGTCATGGTATTGAAGGTGGAGAGAGAACTGTACATGCACTCCCCCCACCCACAATTCCGTCCGGCCTGAGACTAGAACCCACAACCCTTCGATTGGGAGTCCAACCCTCTAACCATTAGGCCACGACTTCCCCAAAAATATGCTATTCAAAAATTTTAGGGTCTTTAAAAGTAAATTGATCAAAATTGACAGTAAAGACATAATTTTACAAAGTTTTATTTCAAATAAATTCTGTTCTTTTGATCTTTCTTTAAATAAAAAAAATATGTAAACTGTGTTATGGTTTCCACAATTTGGAATATTAAGCAGCATTCCATATTCAAGATTTTCTTTTCGTCAAATACACGATTATACAGAGAATATATATCCAGCTGTTAAATGTGAGTCAGGTCCGCTCCATAGACAATTTTTAAAGAATACAACAAAGAGGAAAATATACGTACACACACAAACACACACACACACACACACACACACATATATATATATATATATATATATATATATATATATATATATATATATATATATATATATATATATATATATATATTATATATGAAAAAATTTAATAAAAGTAAATAATAAAATAGAAGATAAAATGTGCATGAAAGAATACTGTAGTCTTAAATATTAAGATACACAGGAATGTACAAGAAGCAAATGTGCAAACATGTTGTGACACTGTCAATATTTCAATATAAGGTAGAGAATGATGAATATCTTACTGATTAAGTAAATATTAAGTGGAGACAAGTAGATGTTAAGAGGCTGGTTTTAAGTATAGGAGCCTGATGGCCTGGGGGAAGAAACTCTTCCTAAGTCTCTCAGATTTACCATCAGGCTACGCAAGCACTTACCAGATGGCAGCAAAGTAAAAAGACAGTTACTAGGCTGGTTGGATTCCTTTATGATTTTAATAGCTCTGGTGTAGCATAGTTGCTTTTAACATTTATCAAAATTAGAATTTTTTTCTGAACAGCAAATCAGCATATTAGAATAATTTCTGAAGGATCATGTGACCCTGGAGGCTGCAGTAACAGCTGCTGAATATTCACCCTCGCCATCGCAGGAATAAGCCACATTTTTAAATATATTTATTAGAAATATATTTCAGTGTTATTTTTGTAGCTATTTGATCAAGTAAATGCAGACTTAGTGAGCATACAAGACTTCTTAAAAATAAATGATCAGATGGATAGATAGATAGATTTGTGTTGTTTGGATTCTTATAAACTTCCTCACCCAAACTACTGCTTCTGCACACTGTTAATAAATAAATACAGTTCTACTATCTTAAAAGCTTCATTTAAACACTATATTCTCTGTGCATGTGTGCCGTTTTAATGATTGATATAATTTACAGAAAAAAATTATTCTCTGCTGTCACATATAAATGATTAATCCATTAATGTTCAGATTCATAACCCATATTATTCTGACACACATTCATTACTCAGTCAAATACTCTGTGCATGTGACATTTGTTGTATCAAATTTAATATTCCTCTTTGCGCTCTCTTCGCTGCCTTGAAGGCAGATTAATGAGAAGAAGTCTAATTGGCTGAAATTGGATTGATAAGTGGCTGCTGCAAATTTGCATGGAGAAAGTTATGAATTTTAATCTGTTTCCCCCCTTTTAAATGTAAGATGAAGCTTCTGCTGAATGCTCTCTTAATAAAAATAAAAAAACATTTCTGCAGATAGGCGCCAGAGCGGGAATGAAACAGAGAAAGAGGAGTAGGCCTAGAAGAAAGATCCGACGAAAGTTTTGAAGCCATCCTTCTGGTTTGGAGGCGTCTGTAACAAAACTTTCACAGATGAAATCAATTTATACAAAGCGAGTGGGAACATTGGATGACAGCAAGGACAGCATTGACATTTTTTTTCACCTCAAAGGGCACGAAGAGCTCTATACGCTCTATACGTCAAGAAAACACCAAAGGATGAGGTCGAACAACAAAACCTTATTTGCCGTGCGCAGTATGTCTGTGTTTGTGTGAGGTTACCCACATAAAACACAGAGTCATGTCCTTACAGGCCCCTCTCCCACCTGTGCTGAGACAACAAAGAAAAAAGGATTTATAGGAAAAAAGATTTAGAGTCTTTGGATCTGAGAGTATGAAAATTTGTCTTTCTCTGAGATTTAAAATAGAGAAAAAGAATCCAAGGCTGAAACATGTCTAAACACACTCTAGGTGTCCAAACACATCGCACAGAAGGGCCTTAATAAAAGAATAAATCCGTCAGAACTGGTCTATAGTGTCGTATTCAAAGCTGAAGAAAGAATGAAAGCCGGTCTGATTATTGTTGTATTACTCATTATTACATTAATACTCTGACTAAATTATGAATCCTTTAGTGGCCTTAATAAAATGATTCAGATTTAGAACAAATATGGCACGACACGTCTTGAAATCGACACTAAATTTAGGGGTAGAATTAGTGCTAGAAACATTTTTTTCTGGTCCCAAAATATGAGGATTTTATTAATTGAAAATGGATGGAAAGTTATAATTTGCGGAAAATAAAAAGGTTTTGATTTGTAGTTTGTTTTGATTAAAAACATATAAATAAAAAGTCAGCTAAAAGATGAATTGTGTTAAAGGCCCCCGTGTCACAAAAATAATATAGTGTAGCTATTAACTGTTTCCCCATCTGCAGTTATCTCCTGATATAATAACATCCAACTATTTAATCAACATATGTCAAGCTTCAGTGATTTTAGTAGCTTCAAACTCAAAACATCTTAATATAAGAGCAAAGTAAAAGAAGCATAAGTAGGCCTGTGTATTGAAGATGGACATGTCTTGAGCAGACAAGAGACAAAGAACAATGAAGAAAAAAGTGATAGTTGTCTTCTGTTGATAAATGAGCAGTGAGTGATTGTTTTACAAGGCAGCAAATAAACAAAATATTAATTAATACTACTGCACCAAAACATTATCTCATTAATCCTTGGAAGGAATATTTGATAACACTATTCATATGCAAATAGGTTTAATCCATATTTAATCTGTGTCGGAGTTGAATGTGGATGAATTTTTGACTGGGGTTGCTCTTCATCAATCACTGTATCGCTGCTGTCATTCCTGTTTAGCACGGACTTTGACAAATTCAGAGGAGAAGGATGTCGCAGACATTTACACATACTCCTGCACATACAAAATCAGTTTATACTTATATAATGCAGTCTTTTATGAAGGGTAGGATGTAACTGGAGGTTTGGATTCATGATAAAATCTTTCATTAAAGCTGCCAATATACCATATACAACATTTATACTATATTAAGCAATAAAGGCAAAATAAATTAGTTTCCGTAATGGCTAATGCTCATGCTTCCATACATTGAACCACGTTGCTCAAAAGGAAACACAAGTTCAAGTCAGGCCTGTAATGCCCCAATGCTCTTTCCTTAATAATTTAATGTCTTTTTAAATTCACCAAGTGCTAAATCACCCCCTGAAATGAGGTTTATACAGTATTGTTCAAAATAATAGCAGTACAATGTGACTAACCAGAATAATCAAGGTTTTTCGTATATTTTTTTTATTGCTACGTGGCAAACAAGTTACCAGTAGGTTCAGTAGATTCTCAGAAAACAAATGAGACCCAGCATTCATGATATGCACGCTCTTAAGGCTGTGCAATTGGGCAATTAGTTGAATTAGTTGAAAGGGGTGTGTTCAAAAAAATAGCAGTGTGGCATTCAATCACTGAGGTCATCAATTTTGTGAAGAAACAGGTGTGAATCAGATGGCCCCTATTTAAGGATGAAGCCAACACTTGTTGAACATGCATTTGAAAGCTGAGGAAAATGGGTCGTTCAAGACATTGTTCAGAAGAACAGCGTACTTTGATTAAAAAGTTGATTAGAGAGGGGAAAACCTATAAAGAGGTGCAAAAAATGATAGGCTGTTCAGCTAAAATGATCTCCAATGCCTTAAAATGGAGAGCAAAACCAGAGAGACGTGGAAGAAAACGGAAGACAACCATCAAAATGGATAGAAGAATAACCAGAATGGCAAAGGCTCAGTCAATGATCACCTCCAGGATGATCAAAGACAGTCTGGAGTTACCTGTAAGTACTGTGACAGTTAGAAGACGTCTGTGTGAAGCTAATCTATTTTCAAGAATCCCCCGCAAAGTCCCTCTGTTAAAAAAAAGGCATGTGCAGAAGAGGTTACAATTTGCCAAAGAACACATCAACTGGCCTAAAGAGAAATGGAGGAACATTTTGTGGACTGATGAGAGTAAAATTGTTCTTTTTGGGTCCAAGGGCCACAGGCAGTTTGTGAGACGACCCCCAAACTCTGAATTCAAGCCACAGTACACAGTGAAGACAGTGAAGCATGGAGGTGCAAGCATCATTATATGGGCATGTTTCTCCTACTATGGTGTTGGGCCTATTTATCGCATACCAGGGATCATGGATCAGTTTGCATATGTTAAAATACTTGAGGTCATGTTGCCCTATGCTGAAGAGGACATGCCCTTGAAATGGTTGTTTCAACAAGACAATGACCCAAAACACACTAGTAAACAGGCAAAGTCTTGGTTCCAAACCAACAAAATTAATGTTATGGAGTGGCCAGCCCAATCTCCAGACCTTAATCCAATTGAGAACTTGTGGGTTGATATCAAAAATGCTGTTTCTGAAGCAAAACCAAGAAATGTGAATGAATTGTGGAATGTTGTTAAAGAATCATGGAGTGGAATAACAGCTGAGAGGTGCCACAAGTTGGTTGACTCCATGCCACACAGATGTCAAGCAGTTTAAAAAAAACTGTGGTCATACAACTAAATATTAGTTTAGTGATTCACAGGATTGCTAAAGCCCAGAAAAAAAAAATGTTTGTACAAAATAGTTTTGAGTTTGTACAGTCAAAGGTAGACACTGCTATTTTTTTGAACACACCCCTTTCAACTAATTCAACTAATTGCCCAATTGCACAGCCTTAAGAGCGTGCATATCATGAATGCTGGGTCTCATTTGTTTTCTGACAATCTACTGAACCTACTGGTAACTTGTTTGCCACGTAGCAATAAAAAATATACTAAAAACCTTGATTATTCTGGTTAGTCACATTGTACTGCTATTATTTTGAACAATACTGTATATTATGTAATCCATAATGAATGTATTTACAGTACCCTAAAAGTATTTATGCATTTAAGTATAGATACATTATTGAGATGCAACTTATGATAAAAAATTAAAATAACAAGTAAATAAATAATTAAATAAATAAAAACCAACCACCTGGATTACTTAAATTAAGATTTATCATTTTTAATCCATAATGGATGTATTATTGCAATATATATATATGATATATATATAGAGAGAGAGAGAGAGAGAGAGAGAGAGTGTGTGTGTGTGTGTGTGTGTGTGTGTGTGTGTGTGTGTGTGTGTGTGTGTGTGTGTGTGTGCTTTATGGCCTCTAGAAGTCAACGACATTGAGTCCAGTGGCAAACTTTATTAGCACTGTCTAGTGTGTGGGAGAGAGAGAGATTAGAGTCTCTTGGGGAACCAGAGATCCCAGCGGCCCTCATTATCCGCCTATTTGGTGTCACTTGTGGTCAAGCATAAATATGTATTGAAAGATCAATGTTTGTGAGGGTGTGGGTGCGGGTGTGTGTTTGCTCAGTCCCAACATCACTGCTGGGCCTTTATGCTCATTGAGACACAGGCCAGACTCTGTTTACTTCAAAGAGACCCTTGTTCACAGCCAAGAATTATGTCCATTAGTGTCATATTCATTTACAAAAAGCCATTACAGTCTAAACACTCTCTTAGGCACAAACAACTAGAGCCACAGACCCATACTACAAATTGTGTTATTCCTTAGTGCACAAATCGTATTAAGGTGCATATGTTTTCACTCAGGATCAAAGACATTTCTTTCATATGGGTGCACGCTTTCAAAAATTATACATTTATTAAACCCCTCAGTTCATTTCAGCGTTAGTTGCATGTCTTTCACTCTGTAAATGGCTGCATCTCGGCTTTTTGCTTAAAATA
Organism: Carassius auratus; assembly: GCF_003368295.1. NCBI lineage: Eukaryota > Metazoa > Chordata > Actinopteri > Cypriniformes > Cyprinidae > Carassius > Carassius auratus. Next base: position 27,138,963 of record NC_039261.1, on the reverse strand, counting down.
ACTTGCTCAATTGAGAGCTTAACCAACCATATTTCCCTTGGGAGAGACAGAGAAGGCAGAAAGAAAGAAAAAGAGGAGAAAATGGTGAGGAGGCAGTGGACTGTTTTCCTTGGGCCCCTTGCAAAATCTTCTGGGAGTTGGAGGGAGTGTCCGGTCATCAAAAAGGGGCGTGGTTGCATCAAACCATCAAAAAGGTCTCCAATCCCCTGGGCCGAGGCCTCCTGTCCAGTTCATTCGGAGGACCTGTCAGTCAAATCAATCGCCTCACTTTCAGACACTGAAGTGCAGCAGTTCTGTTACCAATTAAATGATGGACCCTCTCCTCAAGTACAACATATACATAAATGCAGCTGGTCCACAAAAGGGTCATTCATTAGTCTCCTCTTCCCGCCCCTCTGGGATTTCAGATTTGTCGAACTTCATAGCCCTGGGCCATATTCGATGAGGTGATCGAATTTGAGGTTTTTACTTTTTTTAATCCACTTGTAGTGCAATACATCTGGTAAGAAAAACAGAAGCAACCTAGAAAAGAACAAAAGCTATCTATCGAGATGGAAAATTTGAAAATTCATTTGATTATGTTTTTATGGTTAATTGATTAAAAAGTACCTGCTCCATAATATGTCTCAGATCACTCGGAAGTTGTGGCAGGATTTGTTTAGAGGCTGTTTCTGCAGTAGGTGACGATATGTGACTTTTTTATACATTGTTTTAACTAATTAATGATTCATTCACTGAGCTTATATGTTCAAAACACTGATTAATTCGGATATAAAATAATTATCTTACAATTAATAAATATAAAGAGAGTCTTTGAATCTTTCACTCAACAAATTTATGCAAAAACACAAATAAATTCAGGAATGAATAATGAATAAATCACTGAATCGTTTAATCAACTGATTTGTTCAAAAACACAGATTTATTCGGGAATGACTTTATGAATGCGTCACTGATTCAATAAACCGATTTGTTGAAAACGACTGATTAAATTAGGAATGAAAAAAGTGACAATATATGAGTGCATCATTAAATCAATTAATCAACTACTTTGTCCAAAAACACTGAGCCATTGAAGAACAAAGCAACTTTATGAGTGATTCACTGAATCATTCATGGAGTGATTCACTGAAGCATTAAATCAATTGATTTATTTAAAAAAATATTAATTCTTTCAGGAACATAACAAGTTCCTGTATTTAAGAGTGTATCACTGAATCATTCAATCAACCGATTTATTCAAAGACACTGATTCAATGAGAAGTGAATCAAGCATCTTTATGAGTGATTCACTGAATCATTAAATCAACTGATTTGTTCAAAAACACTGGTTCATTCAAAATCGAAACATAACAACTAGGTGTTGCTCTGAAAGATCAAAGGTATGGTTAGTCATTTAGAATCATTTTCATTGGCAGAGCAAAAATAAACAAAGACCTGGCAATATTTGCCCAAGGGTTTAATTTACTCAACATCAACCCCTTGTATTAAAGTGCTTTGTTATTGAAGCAATATCAAACTCGCTATCTGATTTGGGATAGGTTCTTTTAACTTGAGCCAGTATGTAATATCCTAGCAATCTTCCAACACATCCTAGCAACTACATGGATATGTATATGTAGTAAAATGACTCCGAACACTTTATATGCAGTAGGACTTTTTGTCTGATTTATACGTGTCAAACACAAAGCTCAAGACAGACATGAAATGTTTCACGTATGTTACTCATGCGGATTACTTTGTAAATTGAGCTTTCATTAGCAGTAGAGATTTCACTGGAGACTGAAGGATTGTCAATCACAATGATCTCTGCTGTGAGAAGCACACATTGTCTTTGCTCTCTCTCAAAGACAAGCACACATAACCGAGTGGCTTATTAGAGCAGATAGGGGAGTCTGGGAGGTCGTCGGGTCAAGAGATCACAGGTTACCTTGTCTGATTTCCCTGTGCACTGTCATGGGTTGGAGGGGGTGTGGTTTGTGATAAACCTGCCTCTGGCTCTAAGACTGAGAATCTCTCCTAGCAAAGCATGATTGACAGCCCTGCTGCCTCCAGCCTAGCGCGAGGGTTGTGAAGGTCACGTATACAGTATGTTTCAGAGAATCAATGTACACACACACACACACACATACACACACACACACACTGCTCAAGGCCTGTCAATTGTCCTGGAGGTGAAGATGCATTGGGAATATAAATATGAATATCATTACATTATAAAGAATTTACATATCTCTATGAATGATTAAGACTTCATATATGAGATATGATCTAGGAAAAATCTTCTTTGTGCTACTGTGCAAAGGCAGGTGATATTCTAGTCTCACTTCTCTGAGGACCCCTTCAGCTGTTTAACTGCAAACTGCCCCCATTTTCTTTTCCTTCATTTCAGAGCAACAAAGAATCTACTTAACAGATAATTACAGCCCTAGGCTCGGAGAGATTAAGAGACACTGGGAGAAAGAAAGAGAGAATATTAACTGAAACTGAGTTTTCAGATTTTTTTGCCAGATATCATTTTTTGATCAAGGCTTATTCTTCTACTTCTTCTCATCATAATTTTTTTTTATTTCCATTACTATTAATCTGGGGCATTATTATTATTGTTGTTGTTATATTATTAACCTGGGGACATTATGGAGTATGAAAGTGAATGAATTTGTGCAATAACATACTTTGGGAATTATTATTATTATTAATAATAATAATATTAATCTTTGTGTGTTACTTTTTTATTTTATTTTCTAATAATAATAAAAATCGTTATTATGTAATTAATTAATTTATTAATAATACATTTTCTGTATTATTTTTCATTATTTTTTATTAAATCATTATTATATTATTATTATTTGTAGTAGTAGTAGTAGTAGTAAAACAGACAGTAATAATAATAATAATAATAATAATAATAATAATAATAATGATTATAATAATAATGCTTTACCTGATTCCCAAAGTTCAATGTTATTGTTCAAATTGATTCAATTTCATACTCCATTATGCCATTATGAAAATTGAAACAATCTGACATCACAATAACAGTATAAAGCTAAGAAATAACAGTATACAAAGTTATAAAAGATAAACATTCTTCTTTAAATAAACAAGATCATTTTGTCTTTGATTTGTTGAGAAATAGATGTTTCAATCAAAATCTCTGACCTTTGATAGACTATGGTTTTGTGACAAATGTTTGAGACATTGGTCAGATCTCTTGGAGCTCTAGAGGTACATTTTTACTCAAATCAAGTCTTCTTATGTTTGCAACTCTCCATTTAATCTCATTGCTGTCTAAGAAAAACAGCTGCGATATTACAGAGATCTCGTGTGATTTTTCTTTCCGGTGGGTTGCTACTGGAGCGCTGACATCATTACAAACGACATCATACTGCCTCAGCCGATCTCTCAATCTCTCTTAGCACAGATAATGAAGCTTCTCTCCTCTCATTCTTAACTAAAGCTCTTGTACATCAGCAGAAAACTCGGCGTCTCTGGGTTTATCTCTTAGTTCATCTCTTTTATCTGAGTAAAAAGCAGGCTTTCATCTCCCTGTTTCTAGTGTGCGTCTGTCCCCACCCAGCCTCTCTGCTCAACCAACAGACACCTGCACGGATGTGCACGGATGTGCGTGAGCGCCAGAGTGCCTGTAAGTGCCTCTCCTGCCATAAAACCCCCTGGTTGCCAGGCAACAGGCCCCTTGCTCTTGTCAGAGAGGCTGAATAAGCATGTCTATGCGTGTGTGTGTTTATGGGGCTTCCCAACCTTTTATACATTGCAAGCAAATACTTAAACTGCAAACAAATGATGAATCAGCCAGTGCTAGGATTGTAGTGTCAGCTAATCACTCACGGGAGCCTGGCAGTATATTGATGATTGTTAGAAAAATACTTTTTGATGGTAGTATGAATTGGTGTAGTAGAGTTTCTTTATGAGAGCTAGCACTGAATTAAATTACATTTAATGACGATAAAGAGAGAGATATTGATGGTGCAAAACTGGCAGGTTCCAGGGTATTACTGTGTGGTCGCTATGGTGTTCTGGGAGGTTGCTAGGTGGTTGGTAATTGGAACAAGCCGAAAATGACTCCAAATCTCTATTATCACGATATCCTTTAATCAAAGTCTATGGGTTTTTAAAGAACTTTGGTCAGGTAGGTGATTTTAAACCTTTTTACTATGGACAAAACATTTGAAGTTACCATGTTACCATTTAATGAATGAGACATTTATCTGACAAACTGCAGAATCTAATCAGATGAAAATCTTACAAACCTACACATTACATTAACCATTGCTATTGCTGTGAGAAATAGGCAAAGATGGTCTTATTATCAAATGTTTATTTTGTACGGTGGCCGAGAGAGCTCAACATGCTGCAACTTCAGAAAACACGTGCAAACAGAAAAAACACCAGCAAGTTAAGAAAACACCTTCATCAGTTTGACAGCACGTGCTGCAAAAACTCGCATTACAACCAAATACAAAACATGCTGAAAAACCTCACAACACAAATATGCTGAAGAAACTACAGAAACGTGCAAAACAAAAACAAAATTACCTCAACCAAATTAAAATGACCAATGGTACATATTTGGGGTTGGGGATTATATTTGACAGAGAGGGAATCTTAACCGTGTACGATTCGCTGATCGAGTTCAATAATTCACACCACTAACTCATGAGTCACGAGCGAGGCTGTGTGGTGAATCTTTTTGACTGACTCATCACCCGCCGATTCATTTTTTTGCGAAGCTTTAATGCACGAAAGCAGCATTGTCTAAATAACTCAAACAGTAAGCCTGTCCTGATGATATCTGATAAATCGCGCACACAAAGGTTTCCCGTATTTTCCTGCTGACCTTTGCAAACATTGCTAATAAAGAAAAACATTCTCGTTACAGTTCACGTTTGTGTTGTATCTCCTCACACACTTCATGTGGCTCCAGAGAAAGAAACATGAACTGCAGTGAACTATTGTCTATAGCTTGACACTTGCCGTCTTCACAGCGCAGGGAGTGACAGACACTAGATCATGATCCGTCTGTGAGCTTTGATCTCGCGAACCGTCTCTCTCAAACACACAGGTGTGTCGCCTCGAGGTAAGGGAGGATGTGGGCGGGAAGGCCAGAGAGTTCTTGGTTGTCTGTAGGCCATCTCTCTTCAGGGCAGCCAAAATCTGCTGTATTCTGTCTTACCTTTTCTTTTTAGGATCTGACGATGTGACTGAAAGCGTTACAGTTGCGTAACATTTTATTTGTTTCTGTGAGCGTCTGGCCGATGGGTTTTGGCTTTGTCTATTAAAACACACGTTTAACAATTTTATTTTATCCGCTTAACATTAATTGTCCAACAGCGGACATACATGAATCACAAGGGAATTCTGTCATGTATCCTTTTTTTTCTGGAATAAAGGTAGCGTTCCTTTGCTCTGAATAAAAAGTTTTATTAGACATGACACAATATAAAAAATATTTGGTTCTCAAGTGATATTTACACTGCCGTTTAAAAGTCTGTGGTCTGTAGTTTATTTGAAAGACATTAAAGCTGCGGTAGGGAACTTTTGACGCTCTAGCGGTTAATAAACAGAACTGCTTGCGTCTTGCGGAAGAACATCGTAGCCGGAACTACTTCTCTCTGTTTATGTCTATGAAGAAAAAATAGTCAGAATATAAAGACTTATTATAGGTGCACCCTAATGATTCAGGACAAGCCAAAAACATGGTTTGGAAAATGGATTCATGGTGAACTCGCTTATTATATACATTTTTCTACATTTTGAACACAAACGCAGTTACGGACCGCAGCTCTGATTGGTTATTTTTTACCAGGAGCGATGGAGTTTCTGCAAATGGCAATAGGACCACTAAGAGGAGCTTGATTTTTTCACAGATTATATGTCTCATATTCTACTGTCAGGACATAATGACAGGTTTAATAAATATGTAAAAAATATTTTTTTACAAAAGTTCCCTACAGCACCTTTAAAAGTTCCTACTGGCTACTTTTATTCAGACTTTTATAATGTTACAAAATATTTTCTATTTAAAATAAATCTATTAAAATAGAAAAAAGCTATTTTAAATTGTAAAAATTTTATGTTAAAATTACGGTTTTTAGGCAACTGTATTTTTTTTTAAATCAAATTAATGCAGCATTGGTGGACATAAGAGACTTTTTGAATGTGTTTATTCATTTACTTCACAAATCATGTCTCATATTTTATCTCATTTTATTAACAATGTTGTCGCCCACAAGTACACCAAAACAACTTCATTAGGGGTAAAAAAATGCTGGATGCATTGGAAAATGACAACACAACTGAGAAAAGTTGATCATATTTTCATGCCAAAAAAAAAATAAAAAAAGTTTCCAAGACATTTTTAATGTGATGATTATTAAGCCATATGAAAAAAAAACATTTAAATGAACTTCAGTTTTATTGAAGTTAAAGAAACACCTACATAGTCATTGGGTCCTGTACTTTCCGAAGCTCATATAAGTCCATTGTATAGACTTGTGGCCCTGCCTCCTGTCCAAACTGGGCAAATTCACCCCCCTTTTTTTTCTATCTGAAGTGGGGGATGAGTGTTTTTTGTGGGGGCGGTGAGGGCTGCTCAGCACAAAGAGCTCTGGCAACACTTCAAACTACAGCCACCGTTTGGCAAAGCCTCAGTGAAATTCCTCTCCCAAAAAAAAAAAGTGGAGGAGGCAGAAAATGGAGACGTTTATAAAACTTTCAGAGTGCGAGTTAAAATGCTGATGCTTTACAGCTCATTTAATGGTAAAACTATTTTTGTATGGATATCTAGCAAACAAAAACCATGCAAAGAGCCTTAAATATAGCCTCAAATATAAAATTATGTACTTGCAGCTCTGTAAATGTGATCTATAAAAGGGTAACTCTATAAGGGGCAACAGACAAGCAGCTTCAACAAATCAATTAAAAAGCACATCAAACATGAGATCAATGCATCACACCAGGACTGCTGCTGTCGGAGTAAATTAAATCCAAAAGCATTGAATCAGCCAAGCTCAAGACATCCATTAAGATAAACACGCTCTCTGATCCTAGGCTCATATGGATCCTATTTAGAAAAAGGGGGGTTGCTAACAAACCCATATGCGTGCACAAGTGCAGATTTCATCGCCTGCCCTCGTCCCCACACATTCAGATAAGAGAACGGAAATCATCTCCACCCCTCCAAGGCTGATTCACTGATAATGAATCTTTAACTGGGATTTCACACGGACATAAGTGGCCTCCAGAGAAGTGGAAATGAATGGCAGGGAGCAGAGAAGGCAAACTCTGACCCACTTAAAACACATTTACATTTATTAGGCATCTTATAACTGCACACAGTCGGTATGGATTTTACTTCATAGATAGTACTTTAAAGATTACAAATCTGCTGAAAATGTACTCACCTTCAGCCTCAAGCCAAATTATATTAGGTTTTTAAAATTTATTTAACTTTTCCACTACAGACACCAACATTATGGATGGAAGACTTGAAGTTAAAGACCACCTTGTTACTACAAACACAGCATTCCTTTTCACATGGTGTTAATTACTTTAAGTTATATTTTTGGGTCTTTTTATTCCTTCATTTAGAGCAGTGGAGAGTTGACAGCAAAGTTTTGGGTAGAGGGAGGCGAGCGGGACCAGTTTAGGACCTTGAGATGGGAATTTAACTCAGGTCCCCGTGAACCCAGCTGCAATGTATAAGTCTAAGTTTATGAAAGTCACAGTATTTGCCTTTCATATTTAGGTATCACACAAAACACAATGGAATAAAAGTCTTTTATTGGTTAGCCATGTCATTATCCATGTTCCCAAAAGAAGCCACACAGGCTAACAAACAATGACGTTGCTTCAATAGAGAGACTACCTCCAGATAGCATAGAAAAGATTTCTGTCTCTGTGTATACCTCATAAACCCCATCTAAGCCCCACCCACCCTTGCTGCATCCACACCCTTTTTGGAACAGTGACACTGAAAACTGCTTCTCCTTGCTCAACTTCGTAAGAATGCATATAATTTTTTGTACTCCCAACAACCACCATTTTAACTGATCATATAAAAAAAAGCTACACATTGTTACACTTTCAGTCAGATTACATAGGAACTGAGATTAGTGTTGTACACTAGCACGTGATAAAGATCCAGAAACCAATGGAGGCAATTCCACTACAACTTAACACTATAGAAAACATACAAACAAAGAAAAATATGGAATACAAATTAAAATGGCAGAAACAAAAAAAGATCAAGCTAGGGTCAGTACCATGATAAGGCTAAGTAAAGGAAAAGGAAAAGAAAAAAAATAGTTTAAAAAAAGTTCCATCTTAAAAGATCCTTTTCATGTGCACTCATCAGCATCCGCATCACAATCCCTCTGTACTTGCATTTTTCCATCCAGGGCAACAAAAAAAATTAAAAAAAATAAAAGAGGGGTCGTAGCAATAAAAGGAGACTCATATCCACCACTTCCCCATTAGATAGGTCTCTTTCGTCTGCGACAAGTGCGTGTTGTGTGTCAGGCACTTTCTGAAACACTAGCCCACCCTCTGGCAAACCTTCCACGACTCTTCAAATCACAATGCAGATTCATTCAACATACAGCTGTGGAGAGACAGAAGTTCATTAATGTTCACTTCATTCAAACTTAAGCAGAATACAGTGAACAAGTTTTGGAAGCTCATCTTACCATCCATACTTGTAGACCGTGAATGTTTAGAGGTCCGTGTCGAACCAGGCCAGCTGATTGGAGTCTGTAGGGGGCAGGCCATCCATCAGGTCCTGAGTGTGGCCCAAGTCGGGCAATCCCTCTACGGGGTACTCTGCTCCAGGATGGTGGCCTACCATCTCATGCTCCAGCATGCCATCCATACCCAGACCATCCTGACCATAGCCAGAGTGGAAAGAACGATAGCTGGGGTCTAAAAGGGATGTGAGATTGAGAGTCTGGTTTAAATAAAGGGCTAAATACACAAGTGTGTTTTCAAATATATGAAATGCCTTCAAACACACAAACAAAAAAAAAAAAACAAAAAAAAAAAAAAAAGTTTACATAGCATGTACAGTGCATATTTATTATGCATGTATACATTTGAGAATTTACATTTATACATTCAAGATTTATATATGATCTACATTATGAATACAAATGTCACAATTTTCAAAATTTATGGTGTGTATTTATATACACAATACACAAGGATGTAAACAAAAACATTTTGGTTGCGATTAATCGTTTGACAGCACCAACGTATACATGTATATACATAATCTATTATAAATACACAGACAAATAATTCATTTTTATTTGAAAGACATTGCATTTTAAACTAATTCATGTTATTTATTAAAGTGATTAAAAATCAAACTAACTTTTGATAGTTAAAAATAGTTTAATAGCAAAAACTATTAAAATTACAATTACAATTTTAAAACACATTAAAATTACAATCAAGAAGTTTTAAACTTTAAATCAAACATTTACATGAATAGATTGATGTGATTAAATTGTCTTAACTTGAATGATTTTATGAAATGATAAAAAGGTTAATAAACCACTGAATTTATTTATAAATTAGTGTCTTACCATCTGGTCTGTATCCAAGAGGCTCTCCCTGAGCACCAATATCAAGGCCTAGGTCACCAGTCTGAAAAAAAAAAAAAAAAAAAAAACCCAACGAGGATTTTTGGTTTATAAAAGTGGATTCATAAAGATTAAATGATCTTCATATGAGAGCAGATGAATGTTTGTACCTCGTTCCAGGCCATGGGCTCCGTTCTGAAAAGAGAGCTGGTAAGTTCCACAGAAAGACGTTTCTTGTAGTCCTGAGGCTTATCCTCAGACATGCGGAACAGAACTGCTGCAGCGTATGTGGCTACACAGAGATAAGTACACAAGAGTCAAGATTAAAAGAAAGCTGTGTCCTAGACCTCTTACACCCTTCAGTTAGTAATATAATCCACACCAAAGAAAGAAATTGGTAAGATTTGTCCACTGATATGAAGAGACTTTTTTGTTATAAAGCTGTATGGTGTCTGTCAATAGGGGGCAGTCACTCACCCACTCCTTCGTTCCTGGAGTGCAGCAGCTCTGTGAGAGGAGCTGTGGCTCCTTCTGCCTCAATGGCCTCTGCTGCCTCTTTATCCTGAGCCAGCTCACACAACACTCCTGCTGCTACTCGCTGGATATTCTCAATAGGAGAATACAGCAGCTACAGAGCAAAAGAAACACTTTGAAAAACCTCGCAGGTTTATGAGGTCACAACAGCAGCCATCTTGTATGTAGAATGGCGGACATAGGCAATCAGCAAGTTAGACATACTTGTACGAATAAGGGGATGGTGTTGAGCCCCCTGATGACGATTCTGTTGTGTACGTCTCTGGCCAGGATATGAAGTGCTCCAGTGCAACCTTCAACAATCTCCTCCATGCGAACTCCCTCCTGAATATTACAAGCAGACAATTAGAGGAAAATTAAATGTTAAAAGTACAGAAAATGCCCAGAAAATCCAAACTTAACGTACCACAAACTGTTGCTGTGTGCCACCCATTGAAGTGCGCCTTTGGGTGTCCTGGTGTGCCCTCACCAGCAATTGGACCAACCGGGGAATTGCACCCTGCTCACGGAGTGGTGCGTGATTGGCTGGGCATAATGCCAGATTACGGATCAGCCCGACTGTGGCCTAGAAGAATGTGGGAAGATTTGTTAAAATGTGCAATATTTCAAAAGACCACGCACAGAAAAACTGGCCACATACCTTAATTAAAGGCCAGTGTGAGGGTGGGTGCAGCAGTTTGACCACTACAGGCAGGCCGTAGTGAAGACGCACTGCATTCTGGGCCATCTCAGCATCTTGGTGTCTGGATGTTAGATGGCGTAGCGCACAAACAGCAGGTTCGGTGATGTCCTCTCTGTCGCCAGCTCTGAGAACAGTACGGACCAGGGCTTCGATTCCACCCACTTGGCAAACCATCATCTTGTTCTTGTAGTTGTTACACGTGAGGTTGGAGAGTATGCCGGCGGCACATGTGACCACATTGATGTCATCGGAAGCAAGAAGCTGAACCAGAGTGCCAAGAAGTCCTTCCATTCCTTCCTACAAGGCAAAATGTTACTTTAATAAAAGTTGTGCAAATATTCAGAACACAAACAGTTAATGGTTTACATGAATTTACCTGCTTGGTGGCAGCATCTGACAAGTTTCTGAGAGTCCACAGGCAGTTTTGAACCAGACGCTGACTGGGATCAGTCAAGTGAAGGCCAAGAGCCTGCATACCACCTAAAACACACATAGAAGCATAATATAGGACCTTGATATAACATACATGAACACATCCTTAATCGGGACAAGCAGAGATGAACGTACCAGCCTCAACAATGGCGGGTTTGTTGCTGGAGCAGACAGACAACACCTTCAGCACACGACTTGTGGTCCAGAGCAGTTTCTCATATGTATATGTTCTCATGATGTTGACCAGAGCTTGAGGTCCTCCACTGGCCAGGATGATCAACTGTGGTGGCAAGAGGGGAGACGAATTAACATGAGAACATCTAGTACATTATTCCCCCCCAGTTAGCAAGACCAATTCATGCAATATATGTACCTTGCTCTCCTGGTTGCCATATGCCAGGATCTGCAAGCAGTCTGTGGTGATGGCAAGGAATTTGACATTGGTTTTGTTGAGCAGGGCCACCATCTTCTGAAGTCCTCCAGCTAGACGGACAGCCATTTTAGCACCTTCCTGATGAAGCAGGAGGTTGTGAAGGGTGGTGATGGCATAGAAGAGCACACTATCAACAGGGGACCTGGAAAACCAATAATTTGAGATCCATTTAGTAGAGAACTGGTACAAGCAAGACAGCAAAAGGGATTAAAGCTTTAGCGTGATGTTCAAACTGACTAGTAAAACACTAAAGCATCAGTGTGCCAGATTTTCTACTTTGGTGCTCTTACCCGAGCATTTTGACAAGGGCAGGAATTCCTCCTGACTTAAAGATAGCGAGGAGGCCCTCTCTGTGATGGGACAGGTTGTGTAAGGTGCCGGCAGTACAACGGGCAGTCTCTACATCATTGGTGTTCTGCATGGTCCTCACGATTGCCGACACCATCTGGGGAGAGCGCATGATGGCGTGGCGAGAGGCCTCTTTCTTGGAGAGCTGGTTCACCATCACTGCGGCTTTGTTCACCACCACCTGGACAGGAAGAGTGAATAGGAGGGAAGTGAGCTTGAGCAGATTTGAACTTGCTTGACATTTACTTGTCATTTAGCAGTGCAACTGCAGAGAAAATCAGGAGTGAAGGGACTAATTTGCTTGTCAGATGCAGAAATCTTTCAAGGGTCACTTCAAACCAGTGATTTTCTCTACCAATCTCAGATCTGCCAACAGGAAACCACTAGCTTGTGCAAATGACGACATCCAAACGCAAAACTTAAGGGGATTCAGACAGAACTGTCATTGCTTCCCTATATGGCTAAAAATAATCTTAATGAAGGCTCTTTTTGCTAATAGATCTTCCATCTTTAGGTTTCAACTGCAAATAAACGTGCCCTGAAGCAGGAAAGCATGTCTTGTAAAAGAAAATCACATTTTTGATTGCTTAACAAGCATGAGGTATGGGACTTTTTTCTAACCTGGTCCTCGTCATTGAGAAGTTTGGTGAGCTCAGGGATTGCTCTGGTGGCCAGTTCAGCATCATCCTGGTAGTTAATGAGATTGACAACGGCATGTTTGAGCATTTGGGAAGGCTCGGCCAGCCGCTGCACATTGGTGGGGTGCGTAGAGTCAAACTGGGTAGAAGTAATCTGCATGCCCTCATCGAGAGTCTCAGGAAACATGGCAGCACGGACACGCTGTGCACGGGTCATGGCATACTGCCCATCCAGGTCTAAGAGAGCAAGTTTGTGATCAGCCAGAAAAAGGGCAAGACTAAAAATATCCAGTTAGAGGGGCTTCCGTTCTTAACTAATGCAGACACCACGTGTTGGAAGCAAATATAGCCACATACCTGGCACCTGCTCAGGTGTGAAGGGCTGGTTGAAGCCCTGCTCCCACTCAAAGAGCACCTGGTTGTCCAGATCCTCCTCCTCAGGGTTGCCTTTGCCTGACAGAGATGGTGCTGTGGTGGTGGCCCCAGAGTGAATACCTGAATCCAGGTAGGACTGCTGCTGCCAGTGACTGACAGCAGCTTTACGATCCTGCTCCATGGCCATATCAAGCTCCATAAGGTCAGCTACAGGACATAATACATCTACGTCAAACATTCAATTTAAAGTTCTTCCAAACTATTTTCTTGTTTAATCTACTCTAAAGTCTCATGATCGTGCAATATTCTTACACCTCATTGAATTTGCAGTTAAGATATTCAATATTTCAACACCTGCAGCTGCAATGCCCTCTATAAAAGCATTGCCACTATTTTTTATTGCCATATCAGCAAAGGCTCTCTTCATGAATAAGTTCTACACCATTACAATTCCAGTTCCATTGCAGTACAAACAGTATTTGGTATTCTTGGCGATATATTGGGTCTGTGAGGGTTAACAGAAATAGTTCAGTAAATAAACCAGTTCTTTATCAGTTCATCTGTGTTTGTGTCCGCGTCAAGCTTCAGTGATTGGACAAACTTGTTAAACTGACAGGTTAACACACACACACACACATATACATACATACATACATATATATATATAAAAAAAAAAAAACTCACACTGGGTAGCCATCGTTGTGTCAATCCCTCAGTCTGAGTGACGTCCAAACCTGTTGAAAAAATATAGATAAATAAAATTAAACCAATAAAAAGGACAAAAATGTATCTACATAACAGAACCAGTCAAGTATAGAAAGGTCCAGAAAGAGCTCCATTTTACAAATCAGCAGCAACATTTGTCTATTCCCCCTCAGACACCAGCTGTTTTACAAGCGAGAAAGAGGCTTTAATCTACATTACAGACCCTAAAGGTAGTGTTTACTGTGGGGAAACTCCCCTCATTTAATCTTTAGGGTGTCACGCGAGAAGTCGAGAGAGGGAGAAGGGACTGTGAGTCATCTTGGCAATGCCAGTAAAAACATGCTGAGGGGGTTAGTCAGCTTCATTCATCCAAAGCTGATGAAAACAATACAGCATCAAGCACCACAAATTATGTGATTCTAAACAGCCAGAGGAAAAACCAACACCGATCTAAAATTGCTTATTAGGATCATAATTTAAAATCAGATTTACCACTTTCACCATTAATGCAGCAAATTTCACTATAGGTTCCAGACCATTATTCTGGGATAATGGGATGGACCAAAATTACACAAAAAAAACAAAAGGAAAAATGAAAACAAGCAACAAGTTTCAAAAAAATGTGTTACCAAATTGACCTTTTTGGGTTATAAGTAATCAGCCATTAATTTAAAGGTGACTCAAGCTGAAAACTCTCCCCCGACTGTATATTCAGGGGGTGGGGGGTTAAATCACTACAGAAACATATGTAATTTATAAACAACTGAAATACAATGAACATACCCTAACAAGTAGGGTCACACAAAAGTAGTGATTACAAGAAAGCAAAAGTGCATGAAGTAAATACTGAACCACCAACTAGACTATTTACTCAAGTTGAGTAGAGTAGACTATTTACAATTAAGCATGACTTATTTAAAAAAACTAAAAAGACAACAGACTTTTCCTAAGGGTATTAACAAGACACATTCTTGTTCAAAAGCAGCTGGATTAAGTGCAACAAATGAACAGAACACAGGGACCTCAAGACAGGTTTTAAGTTGGACTATTTTTAACTTGACACGCTGTCAAAAAAAAATGCAACCTTCATGTTGCAAGATGCTTAAGTGTAAATGACTGCGACGTTTCCGAGAGGATTTTACGTGACGGAATGCTGACAGCATTATTTTGTGCTTTAACTTATTTAAAGAATGCTACAGGAGAAAAAAAAAAAAAAAAAAAAAAAAAAAAAACACACCCAACCAAAACCTTTGGTCAGGAAGCTTTTGTAATGGTTAAGTCTCTTGTGCTTACTAAGGCTGCATTCTTTAAATTATGATTTCATGTTACTAATATTACAATACTAACAATAATAAAAAGTTCTTATTTTTAATCCATTTTTAAAATGTGATTTCTTCTGGTGGTAAAGCTAAAGATTAAGTAACATGATCCCTCAGAAATCATTGCGATATGCTGATTTGGTGCCCAATAAATTTCTTCTGCGTCAGACATACGCCGTAGCCTCTATGCCATAGGATGTACATCGGTTTCCATTTATACTACCGAGTTCATTGTCCGCGTCAGTGTGCAGTACACATGCAAACCGCTAGCCTGCAGTGTCCACGGGCATGTTGCTCATGTAAACGCAGACAACGGCTAAAGCTGAAGCAGCAGCAGTTTGTTGGAGAAGCATCAGCCGTAACAGCGGGAAATAAAGACCATTTAAGAAATGAATAAAAAATAAAAACAGCAGATGGCATTCTTTCAATCTCCACAAGGAATTGTAACCATGGCAGAACAACTGTTTGCCGCAGACAAAGTAATGTAATGCTACATTTTATAATAAGTGATGACACTTGTTCTATGATTTTTTTATTTTGTAACATTAAAATATATTAAAGCGCAAAACACACAAAATGCAAATACTTATTGAGGGAGGGGTACTAGCAGACCAATCACAATAAGCACGGTGACATTTTTGGGGAGGGGCACGTCAGGCTACGCCGCAGCCTGCACGTACTACGCACAACCTACGGCTTAGATTCGATTCAGAAGTATAAATCAGCCTTTGTCAACAATGTGGGTCTCCATGCTGAGTAGATCTTCGTGAACCCCAAACCCTTGAATGGTAGAGTTTAAACCATTTTAAAACGGTATGCATTTGCTAGAGAAAATGTAGGTGTCTGAAGTTAAATCTGGCTATAATGACCTCTCTAAAACTCAGATGCCTAGAATTCTCCAGAGTCTCGCGCAGAGCCTCAGGCTAGTGATGCCAGTTCATGGGGTAGAGGACACATTTAGAAGCGTGAAAAGATGCCACAACGAAACGAAAGCTGCCAAGCATTTAGAACGTGAAAGTTTCCTAATGCTGGCCTCAAACCAGAGCAGTCGATTTTTCTTTCCATAGGAAACTGCTCATGTCTGCTTCAGGGATTGTCTTCCTTCCTGCATGAGCCTAAAGCAATTTAATCAATTAAATGAGCCTAACATCCCTTCTCGGCTCAAAAACAAAAACAAAAACAGAAAAAAAAAAAACACACTAAAAGCTAGTCTAAATCAACGCATCTCTCAGTATAAACTCTTCCATATAATGAGGTTAATTAACAGCCTTACTGACTTGAGGGGACATTTTCAGAGAATAAACGTCGAGAATTGGACAACCCTGGGAAACGGAAACTTTGACAAAACTTGTCTTCCTGCAGCGGAGAACATCAGCTTTCACATCCTGCAAGCCACAAAAGACCCAATATGCGTCATGATATCAGGGTTAAATGTAAAGTACATACTGCGACAACATGGGAAGAAACCGAAAGGCTCGTTTCCAACTTAACTACACATTAGGCAACATCAATCAGTGGAGTTAACCCGACCACAAACAAACATCCGAAGAATTAATTTGGTGCCGTGGAAGGAAAGAGCATCACGTGGCAAAGGGGATCAGTCCATGTTTACAACTATGAACACAGTTCAAATCGTTACAAATACAACCTAGTGCTCGACCAATATGGATTCTTGGGTAGCCAATGCAGATATCCTTCAAGATTAGTAAAAAAAAAATCTAGATGTTTGTTAGATATTCAAGGCCTTGTTTAGTATAGGAGCATGCATTTGCTGAATACTAATAGTGAATGAGGAATGACATTTGCACTATTACTAAATCAAACAAATTTTTTTTTTTTTTACACAAGTTTACTTTAACAGTTTGAATAAGGACAATTGTTAAACAGATACAGTGAACTAATGCAAGCTCATGGATATAATTAAAATTCCTCCGGATATCATCAATACAGAAAAAAAATCCCTAATATCACATCGGCTGACCACTAAGAATCTATGCAGTGTCACTGGGAACAAGTGTAATAAGCAACAGGAAAATTTGCACACCAGTAAGTGCTTTTAAAGCTAGAACATTATTATTGTAATCATAAAAATAAAATCTGTATTAAATATTTAAAAATCGTTAAATTTAGAGGTTATTTATGACAAACTTAGACTCACTGAATTGCATTAGGTACTTTATTTAAAAAAATTTTTTTTAATAAATTTAAAGATCTACATAAGTATATTTGGAAATCTGCTTACATTTTTGGTAAAGATCTGCAAAACCTATTTAAACATTGTAAAGTGTCTAAAATCAGAAGGTTCAACAAGTGTATTTGCAACTGAATTAACGTGTAAAGAAATTCCAGAACTTAAAAATTTTACATTCGAGGACACTGCAGGTTATTCTAAAATGAATAAAGTTGTCGTCAAGTAAATTGAACTTCTACAGATGTCCCACGGTCACGGGTGCAGAGACTGTGTGAATCAGAACACAGCTCAAGTCACATGCACTCCAGCTCTTGTGCTAAATTGCAACCCTCTGCAAGTAGGTTAAGTGCTGGTTCTCAGCTGGATGAGCATCCAGGCTGTCTGAGTGAGAACCGCTTTTAATGATGAAGCTGCAGAATCACAGTGTCATCCTTCACAGTCACCAAAAAAAACACCTTGGTACGTACAGCATTCTAAAGCACTACTGTAGCAGAAAATTTAGACATGACCCTCCAAAATATAACATCAAGAGCTGCTTTCACATACAGGCATTTACAGAAAACCTTGCTTATGATAACATCCTGCAGTCAGCGATGGACATTCCTTTCCTGTGTGTGTGTTTGTCTGCATGACACAAGATACAGCGCTTCAAATACAGGCCTGTACTGAAAGACCCCACTAGCGGGAAATAAGTCACTGTGAAGTTGTGCCAATGTTAATAAATTAGGCTTTTTAAGGGTGCATGTGAAGGCAGAGGGATGATTTGAGAGCAAACAGAGGCAGCTGTGGTAGTTTATGCAAAATGCATGTGTAGTCCTCCACAGTGGTGAGACTGACCTGGAATTAATTTACCAGACAATAAACACTGAAGGGAGTCAGACATAAATTTACAGGGTTTTCCTTGCAGCACCAGTCAGCATTCCATACAGGCGCACGGGAGGCGGACGTGCAGACGAATCACTGTGTGATTATGGGACAGATTTGGAAACTGAACCTTCAAAGTAAAGGAAGGCCTTCTGATTAGCCCTCTTGATGGGCTCATTTAAGGTTTAGTCACTGTATCCTGTTAACAGAATCTGAAATGTTGCTGCACAGGGCTGGTGCAAAAAAAAAATAAAAAAATAAAAAAAAGGGTTTACAATTAGTGCAAATGATGAATCATATCCAAAATAAAACTTAGTTTAAATAATGTGAGTGCAGTTTGTATATTTATTATATGTATAAATACACACGCTTGCACACATGTATATTTAATAAAAATGCTGCTCATTAAATATTTATAAACAGTGTATATTTATATCAAGATGTATATGTAAATATTTTCTAAATATATACGGTGTAAACGAATATACACCATACACACACAAATATTATGAGCACAAACTTATTTCGGATTTGATTAATCGTTTGACAGCATATTTACAACAAGGATTCAAGAAGTGGTTCTCTGGTAGTTTTGAGTGGACTGTCCCTTTAAGACCATTTACTTCATTACAAACTCCTATTCGGATTCACAATCGTAGGGTTTCTTAATAACAACAAATAACCGATATTAAGCAGAACTTGCAGCCCTTTTCACACTAGAAAGCTAACTATTTATTATGTATTCAATTCCACTGAATCTTTTTCTTTTTCCTCAATACAATGAAAGTGAATATACTACTTTTGGCAAAGTCATGCAAGTTTGAAACATAAGGGCGAGTGTCAAGTTTTGTTTTTGGGTAAACAAGTCCTCTAAACAATCTTGTTGAAAGCATTTGATATAATTTACAAAAGCAAACACGTATGTATATTAGACGAGCAATATCTTAGGTTTGCTTAAAGCAGCATGAAGACATCCTTAGTGAACAAGCCCAAATTATGTTCCAGATCATTTTCTTTTCTTCGTCCATAAACCCGGCATTTATGCTCATTATGGGAAACCGAGTTTGTTTTTAAACAGACTTCTGATGGTATTTCCCACACAGGTAAGAAACTCATAATACACTCGCCGCTGAAAACGCGACCACACGCGTAATCGTGGAAAAGTTTCGACCTTCTTCAGTTTCCAGACCACACGCTGCCGTCGGACTTTAGCCCCGCCCACACTTCCTCCAGCGGAGCTGATCTGAGGTCAGCTCTTACCGAGCCTCAAGGTGGGGACGTCTAACTAAAGTGTGTGAAACAGCTGCCCCGGACTCTGGGAGCAGATAAACCCGAGTCGCTCTTGAAAGCACGCAGGAATTCGGCCACCAGGACCTTTGTTTCGAGGAAGAGTAATGAACCCTGAAATGTTTCGACTCCGATCTATCGGACAGAGAAATGCGATTATAATTCATCAAACCAAATCCGTGAGGAGACGCCAAAACCAGGACAATTCATCTTCATCACAAATCACGGTTATCCTCTCAACAAAATGAATTGACAATTTATCCAGCAACACCCTTCAAGAAAACCACTTTAGATACGTTAACTCATTTCAACCTAACGTCTGATCACTTCAAACTGAATTAGGGGTT
Organism: Carassius auratus; assembly: GCF_003368295.1. NCBI lineage: Eukaryota > Metazoa > Chordata > Actinopteri > Cypriniformes > Cyprinidae > Carassius > Carassius auratus. Next base: position 27,119,203 of record NC_039261.1, on the reverse strand, counting down.
TCCATTACACTCTTTTAAGCTGACGAACACGTAACTTACATAGTTATGCAACAGGACTGGAAAGATTTTACAAATAAAAAGGTAAAACTGATTTTCTCCATTCTCACGAATGGATAAACTATTGATTTTCTTGCTGACATACTTTCACCCGACTGACTTGAAAATCTTACGGACTACAACGATCATAATCGATCGGCTCGGTTTCCATTACTATTTGTAAAAGACAAGCACAAATAAAAGTTCCCCGGTACGATACTTCTGACGACATAAACTGTTGAAGCTGAGGAAATTAAATCACGATGCGGTTTACAAACACAAGTGTAACGTTATAATATTAGTGTGAAAACCAACACGGAGAGTCCCAGGTGAAATCATGTGTTATTACCAACACTGTTTATCGTTTTGAGATCTGCGGTTAGCTCGCTGCTCGAGCCATAGACCTGAATGAAAGCTAACGTTAGCCAGTGTGCGCGGAGCTAACGTTACAGTAAACAAACACAAGAGTCAATGTGCGGTGTGTATAAACCTGCAATTTAGATCAATACAAGCATAAAATAAGAGTAAAAACCTAAACAAGGCGAATTTAAGTATTCAGCTCGCGGAAGGTAGATCCAGCCTCAGGTTGAGCATGGAAAACCCTGGGAAGATCCTCCCGATGCTCCGATCTCAAAACTACTAGGAATTGTATCATTCCGCGTTTAAAACGCTTAACGTTACCTGAAATTATAAAGATGAACTCCTTTGTTTGGCCGGCGAAGCCTGACCAACGCGTCGGTATCCGAGTAGGAATGAAACAGCCAAGCCAGCCGGTGAGATTCCCGGACGGGTCGCGACTCTCTTGCGTTAGCGGCGCTGCAAACCTTCCGCGCTGATGTGAATATAGACCTTAAAATGGCGTCGCTCAGACGCAGCTCTTATACGAGGAATGCAGTTCATGTATCCTACCGCATGCGAAAAACTAGGGCGCAGCAGCGGCTTAGAACAGCATGAAGCTAAGCGTTAGAAATATACATATATATAAAGTGACATGTGATAATCATTAAATACTTTTTTATGTTCCAAGTACCTCGTCTGAGATCTAGAAGTTCTTTAGTCGACACCGGGAATGTGATATGCGCGGAGTAATATAGCAGCTACAGGAAGGGCGAGGTGCGTCCATTAGGTTGGAATGTGGGTGTTTTGAATGGGATGTCGGGAGCAGCTATACAAAGGTAACAGTTGTATTAGGGTTAGAGCAAACGCTGCTCGTGCTGCAGGATGGTTAACTTGAGTTACCCCATTTTGTATTATAACTACGTTTCTTGAAACATTTTATAGCCTACTGCTTTGTCTTTGTTAAAACATTAGGACTAAAACGGAAAAAATAAACAATGTAACAGTTTTGCTCAAGCAGTAAACCTACATCTGTCACTGTACATTTTGTTGTGGAAAAGTAAGTAGCTGTTACAGAAATAAATAAATAATAATAATAATTAAAACCACCACTATATTATTTTTACTTTAGCAAATAGCTGTTTGCCTTTAAGTTTTTGTGTGTGTGTGTGTGTGTGTGTGTGATTTTACCTGACCTAAGTAGCCTAAAATAATGTGCATTATTTCCTGTTTTCAAAGGCATTTAACAATTCAAATCCAACAGCAGATATAAATTAATAAAGGCATAAAAAAGCTCACATGCTATCTAAATATCTAAATATTCTGGATGTTTTTATTATTTTAACAATCAAAGATAAACAGAATTCATGTCCATCTGAAATTCACATATCATGTTTAAAAACTGGCAGATTAAAATCTAATGATTATAGAATAAGGAACACACAGCAGACTCCAAATGAGAAATTAACAAATGTATTAAATAAGATAATTGAGACTTACAGATTTAAACAGCAGCTGTCTAACACGGTGATTAAGGAGGCAGGTTTAATCACTATGTATTCTGCAGATGTTTTTTGTGTGTGTGTGTGTACAGTACTCATTCATGACACTATTCAACATGCAGAGGTAAAAAAAAAAAAAAGTTAGCCTATTTAGCGCTTCTGACAAGAAAACATAAATTTCCCTTAATATAAATGTTAAACAGGTGATGACAAGCACAATTACATTCAACAGCAAGTAAATATTCATAATTTTAATAGGAAAATGCCTTGGGATGGATGCAATTTAGAGATCCCATTGTTTTATAGAGACAAACACTTAATATCTGTCAGTACATTCATTTTAAATCCAGTATAACAAAATACCTGTGAAATGTCATCAGTTTATTAATTAAAAGCATTAGTGTTTGTAAGTGCTTGTGTGTGTTTCCATATCACCCTCCAATGGTAATTGTGTGTGCAGATTTTGGGGAGTGGCCACACTAAGTGCTTCTGAATGGTGGGAGTGCCCTTAACAACTTTAAGTGCTTTATGCCTTTCATCAGACCAACCCCCATGACCCGCTCCCAAAACAGATAGGATCTCTTATATTATGGGCCTTTTCACCTTAAATAAATACATAAATAAAACTCTATAGGGCATTATTGCATTATTATTAAAATTATTTGGAAATGAAATCATTAACATGTTGCTGTTACATAATGGAATATAAATGAAAAAAGTACATGCAGCTTTATAGTAAAAAAAGAAAAAGAAAAGAAAGCTTTCATTTTTTATTTAGCCATTTATTTATTTATTATTATTATTGGTAAGAGGTACACCTCACTTTCAGTTCATGCTGAGAGTACCAGGTGTGAGGTAGTCAACTAAAAATCGAACAGTCATATTTTAATAACCTCCTCCTGTTCCCTATTTCCCTAACACGCCATTCCCCAGACTTGCCAAATTCACTGTGACCTACAGAATCTGTCTGTCTACTGATACAGAAACTATACCCTAGAAAAATATTGATATTGTTACATCTTACAATTTTGCTTTTGAGAATTTTAAGGAAATTTATTTAATTGTTTATTTTATATTGGAGTGGAACTGATGCCATTTTAGCATTACGCAAAAACATATTTTTTAGCATTAACCATTTTAACAGTAAAGTAAGTAACTCTGGAGTTTAAAAAGCATTTAAAAACCTAATCAACAATTTAAATATGAAATGTAAATCGAAACTGTGTTATAAAATGGCATGAAAAATAATCCATGATTCATTCATTTTTTAGGCAATAAATGCCGTAAACATATTTTCTATAACTAATTATTTCACTGTATAAAGATTATTTGTTTGTCATAAATTAAAGAATAAAAAAATACTATCTATTTAAGGTTTTCTTTGTGATGTGGTTTATCAGACAAATATGGAACAAATATGAATTCTAATATTGTTGTCTTTTTTCTCATCACATTCTTTTTTTTATGTAATGCAAATTACACAATCCCACATCGACATTGTGTGTCCTTAGGAAATCAGTGAGACTGAGGCCTTTGTAATGAAGATTAGCAAGCACAGATCGATTGCAGATGGTACGCAATAAAAAGAAGATGAATTATCGATATTGATGCCAAGTTAGCTTCACCTTAAATCACATTTACATGAACAGCATAAACGCCACAGAAATCGAAGGAGCTGGCTCCTCGAGTCATCTTAAAATAGACTCCATATCTTGTTCTGCTTTCACAGAACTGTGTTTGTCTTTTACTTTTTTTGAAAGGATCTTCTTAAAAACCAGAGCACACCTTAAACCTAGTAGAAAATCAATCAATTCTCATCTCCTTGCCTTAAAAGGTGGAGATGTGTGTGCGTGTAAACAGCAGAGCAGATGTAAGGAATCGGCCTCTTCGTATAAAGCTTCGACAATGCTGCGCTTCACTAAATAAACTCTTGTATGTGGTTGGATTAAACATTATTCATGCAATATTGTCATCTGCATGCTTGTGAACATGTAATAAGGTATTGTAATGAACAAACAGATGCAGTTAGGATTAAAAAACCTCTCCGTCTGTCCTTTTTTGGCATGTATTTTCCCACTAAGCATATTCCTAATGGAAGTATAGTCTATATGGTCAATACACTATACAGAGACTTTCCCATTGGTCTCATTTATACACTGCTTGACTATTGTCCCTTTTCCCTCTCATCCTCTCTAAATGTATGATCTAATCCTTTCCTTCTGCTCATGCTCAGTTTGCAGACATTCATATACTCTCTCTCTCTCTCTCTCTCTCACACACACACACACACACATGCACTAGTTTTTATTATATCTTCTGATATATATTTTCCATCCTATAGCTAAATAATTTTAATCAAAGCATCCTTTAGTAATATGTTTTTCTCATACAGACCCACTGACTGGTAAAAAATAAAACAAGGGATTTTAGTGTTTTACTATTATTAACATTTGGTCCTCAGTGCAGTCACAACCTAAGCTTCACATTTTTATTCAATATAATGAAAATTCAAAAGTGCTCAAAATAATCATTCAAAGTGCTATTTAATCAGTCTTAAGGAAATCCATTTCATTACTTTATATGCAAGCTGAATCCATTTTCATCATTTCATCACTTTCATCACCAAGTTCATTTTGCCATCTTGGTTTCTACATCACATGCTGCATTCCAAAAATATGCCATATCTGTTGAACCTTTCATGGTCCACTCTTGAAAACTGTGATGCTCTTGAATAAAATATCTTCATCTTTGATTTCTACTCCAAACCCACAACAGCAAAACATGAATGTATCGAATGTATTCAAGCAAAATCTTACCCATAATAAAGTGCAATTTCTTCCATTCTTGATGGGTCAGATTCACATATAAGCAGCCCAGATGTTCACCTGCAGTATATAAAAAAGAATTTGATTTACAGCATATAACCCAAAGTGACTGTGGTTGCTCACGTTCACCATCCGCAGCCATTTCTGATTTCATCTCTTGTTTCTCCTGGGATAGAAGGGGCATATGCGCGCTCCAGGAGGGGTGGGTTGGCGGGGGTGGCACCCTGAAATTTTAAGCCTAGTTTTCTAAGCTCTTTTTGTCGGGAAAAGACGCTGCAATCTGGGCCTCTTCTCCCCAGGAGCCATTAGGCATGGTTTGGTGGCCAGTGTGAAAGGAGTACAAGGACTTGGCACAAAAGGGAAAAAAAACTTTATGCTCTTTATTGAAAAAGAGGGCTTCAGATAGATTTTTTGTGCTTTTTGGTAAATGACGCAACCCTGGAGTTTTGGTAATGTGTGAGCGGAGAAGTGAGGGGGCTCGGCTGGCATCGCAGCTCTTCAAATGAACAGCGGGATGTTTGGCCAGAAAAGAATGCAGGATTATGCTTGGATAAGGAGTCTGTCTATAATTTCTATTTAGCAGTCTCTATTCATTATATTTATCACTCTTTTACCATCCATATTTTGAACACAAGCCTACAAACAAATGCACACTCCTCTCTGCACGGGATTCATGATATTATATGCCTTTTTTGAGGCCTGTTTTCACTAAATGTTTTCTTGTGTTTGGAAAAATCCGAGATGGATCGGAGCAGAATTATGAACGGCTCATGCACAGTACAATGAATTTGCCGAGTGATGGTGGATGTTCACATAAAAGCAGCGCAATGTTTAAGAATGGAAAAAAGACAATGTCTCCAGGTGAATTTTGAAAAGCTGAACTTCTTTTAACTCGACATGGCATCTTAAAAATGTGCAGGACACTGAAGAATAGAGAGAGAAAAATGACAGTCAAAAATGCATGTCTAGCTCATGTTTACATAGAAAATCAATTAAAAAGCAGCATAGTGGAACACAAACTGTTACCAGTCAAAACCAACAAACACAAACATTTAGAAATGGCCCCATTGTTCTGTTTTATACACCACTTTAACCCGTTTATGGGGGATTTTTTAGCTTAGTTAAAACTGAAAAAAAACTGAATTAAGAACGTGAGGGAACGTTTGGACAACAGAAACCACAAAGTAAGCAGATATTGTTCAATATATCTGAAATGCATTGTTTTGCAAATATTTAGAAATTATGCATTATTCGGTGTGTTAGCTTTATGCAATTTACAGTAAACCTTATAGTCACTTCCTGTGGTTTTATGAAATATTTTAACCAGTGTCAATCTTGTGAAATTTCTCCTTTATTTTCCCTACAATAAGTCATCAACAGTTATGCTGGTAATTAAAAGCATACCAGTTCTGCTAAAAATAAATTAATTTCCTGGAATAGCTCTTATGTGCGTGAGTGAGTGAGTGAGAGAGGGTGAATGAGCACAAGCATTGTGAAAGCTATATCGCTGAAATTATTTATCTCCATTTCACATCCTCCTCCTCCTCCTCCTCCTCCTCATCCCTCACACATAATCACATCCAGAATCAGATCTAAACTGTGCATGTGTATTTCTGTCTCAGAGAATGAAATGAAGCCTGCTGCTGGATTTTACTTCAATACAGCATAACTAGATGTTCTTCCTCTGATCAGCATCATTCACACTGCCGCTGTCGGCTTTCACAACGCTTGTATATGCGTCAAAAAATAGGACATCATCCTGTGACAGATGCTGCACTTTGCATTATTTATAGACTGTAGTAAAAAACAGATGCAATTTTGCTAACAAAATGCAAATATTCTGTATATCGTTTGAAAGAAGCCTCTCAAGGCTGTAGACTTGAGTAAAACAGCAATATTGTGAAATATTATTATAAACTAAAAGAACCATATTCTATTTTAATATATCTGAAAATGTAATTAATACACAAAACTGTATTTTCAGCATCATTGCTCCAGTCTTCAGTGTCACATGATCCTTCAGAAATCATTTTAATATTCTGATTTGCTACTCAAAAATAAAAAAATAAAATAAATACATAAAAAATATATATATATTTATTATCAGTATGGAAGTATGTGGTACTTATTTTTCTGTAAATCGTAATACCCTTTTTCAGGATTAAAGTACAGCATTTATTTGAAATTATAAATGATCTGTTTATAAACATTATACCTACATATTTAATTATTATAAATATCTAATTATAAACATTCTGAATATAATTACTGTCACTTTTGATCAATTTAATGTGTCCTTGCTATTTAAAAGCATCAGCTAATTAATTTCTTTGTACATTTTTGAAAGAATCTCCTATACCCCAAATTTCTGAATGCAACGTATCACGTCTCTGTTAGATTTTTCTAAGAAAATAAGTATAATTTTAATTAGTTGTTTACACATGTTCACACACATTTAACATCAATGTGAATAGGCTTATTTTACAAATGCTACACTCAACATGAGCTCGCATGGAAAGGTTAACAGAATTGCTGGGGAATTTCCTATCTTTGTTTATTGTGTGTGTTGATTAAAGAAGGGGGTAAAGCTAAAATCTCGTCACACATACAATCCTCACTCACACACTTATACTGTCAGCATAACCTTGGCATCAAGACGTGTCCATAAGACATCCACGTATCTTCAATATACACACAAGCTTTCTTAGCCGCTGCTGGAAAGATGACCTCATCTAGCGCCAACCTTGACAGGAAAAAAGGGCTGGAAAATAAATGAAAATTGATGTCTGTGCCTTTTCAGATTGTATTATACCATATAAGAATACGCAGTATAGCCCATCACTTCAAGATGCCCTTGGACTCAACAGCCTTTGAGATGAAGGCCTCATTTTATATCAAAGGAAACATAAATTCCATTTTGCTGCCTGACTTTATAGATGGACAAACAGTTGATGTTCAGTTCTGAGTGAAAATGTAGGGCAACAGGATCAATTTAGATGAATAGTGTTCCCTACAGCAGGCTTTTATTTTTATACTAAATGTGCTATTTTGTCTGACATTATTCCAATTATAGCTGTGGTTTTCCTTGATTAATCTTAATGCTTCAAAAGGGTTGCATAACCTGTGGTACGAAATGAACTAAATTATTTTAATTATTCTGCTGGTAATTATATTTCAAATTGCACCTCTTTCAAGCCAGCACAGTTTCAGTCTCCCCTGCACAATTCTGATTGGTTAGTAAATCACCTAAACACATAATAACAGTTTCTGATTGGCTACAACATTTGTTTGTATGATTCAGAGCTGTAGGCGCAGGACATCGTGTGCCTTAATGTTAGACATTCACAAATGAGAAAAATGCAGAGATCAAAGCTGTGTCATTCTTTAAATATAAAATCACGTAGACTCCCAATATTATGCTGTCTATTTTCACATGCAGCAACGTAATTGACAAAATTATATAACGTTAAATTGTTTTTATTACAGTCTTTCTATTGAAATGTTTTATGTTTGAACTGGGGGGGGGGGTTGTAAAGAAAATGTCAGATCTACTCTGTATAAAGATTCAAATTATTGAGGTGTTCTTCGTTGCACAGAAATAGAAGACCTCAGGTGGGAGATAAAAATGTTTTTAAAGAGAAACATCATAAAGCCATTTATTCTTTTGAAATATCAAATGTTAATGTACAGTAATTAGTAACAGAACATTGCACACTTTTAAACAAGAATAAGTGTGTATATATATATATATATATATATATATATATATATATATATATATATATATATATATATATATATATATATATATATATATATATATATATATATATATTACCTAATTGGTAAAGGCAATTTTTTACATGTATTAAGGCAGTTACATTGTTTGTCACAATACATTTTCTATTTTTGAAATCAGTTAATACGCAGCAAATTACATCAAAATGCAAATCAGAATAATTGTTCAGATTAACACACAGAATGAATTCATGTTGTACTGAAAGGGATATGCAAGAATTTACAGTTCAATACCCGTAGAGCTCCTGTTCAGGCCCGTGTTTCATGTGAATCTGTCTTATACCAATGTTCTTGTGTTCCTTCTAGATTGATACGATGGATTATAAATTGTCTTTCATCTAATAACAGTTTGCATTAAAGCCTTGTAATCATCCTAAACTTATATAATGCAACGTGTAGCGAAACAACCCATTTCATGCAAGCACAAAGATACTACAAAGACTACGATTTACAATTTGAATATATTGCACTCACAGATGCACTTCTTTGTCATGGTTTCCTTTTCACCTAGCTGAGGAAAGTGTTTTTTTTTTTTCTTTTCTTTTTTGAGGGGTTGATTTTAAATCACAGATTTAGACTAGAGAAATTTCAAACAATTTAGCCTTGTATTCAAACCCATATTCATGTGTTCTGAATAGGTTGTAAATTTAGTTGCTGCTAGGCCCGCAGTGACTATTATGGTATTTTCAGCATTGGCTTCCCACCAAACCAAACATCCCAGACTCTCCACTATGGCAAGGATTTGAACTCGAGCCAACAAGAATATGAAAATGAGAGCATATGCTGACTTTAAATGGTATTTCGCCACAAAGCTGCTCTTATACTGCACACCCAGAGAGGTGAGACAAATATTGATCAGCTTCTAACAGCTGTACGATTCTACCTCAGGTACCACATTGATCGAATTATGATGAATCTCCTCGAACCCATTTTATCATTATGCTTCCATAATAAGTGGGAATCCTCAAATATTAGCAACTCAATAGCGTTCCGTTACACAGAATTAGTTATGACTGAACCCATGAACCCATAACTTTACATACCTCAGATCTTCATCTCATCCTCAGAAATATATATTATTCCAAGCTAGTCGTGAAATGGCTGGAATATCTGCATGTCGATTAACTCAAACTAGATTCTCCTGTTCCGGGTTTGACGTCCAGGTCCAGAAGGACATACAATTACGTTAAACTTAAGAAACTTAAGAAAATTAGTAAGCAGACCAAGACCGTGTTCAGTTCTCAATGGCTTTGTAAAAAGAAAGTGAGGCTGGAAGACGAAAGATTTCGCTTTTCTTTCCCTAAATAAGTGGCTGCTGGAGCTTCAGGCCCCCCAACTGTGCACAGCATGGGCCTAGAGCTGGGAAAGCCAGAAACAGACTCCCTTAGCACAGAAAATGATATAAGGAGCATTCGTTTTATATTACATAAAAAGAAAAATATATCAGAAATATTTAGGCCAACTTACAGGGAGAATTCCAGGTCACACCACTGGAGTAGTCCTAATAAAATAAAGACAAATTACTTAATACACTATATTTTAAAACATATTACATTATTATAGAATTAAATGACTCACAAACAGCTTCAATATGCATAGACTCACAATTGTAATGTCATGCATTTTGAAGTGACAACCAGTAATTAGGTGTGTAATGCTTAATGAAATCTATATTATATCCACCTAAACATTTAATGTGCTTTCCAGGTATAATAATTAGCATCATTGTAATATTAAAGTGTGTTATTAGGACTAGAAACACATTTATTGATCTACACATGCCCAGTATTATCCCAAAACCTAATAACATGGTATCATTTAAATGCACTTGCTCCAGCACTGCTTTTGCACACAATATAAAAACAAAGTATCTCCTCGCTACATACAGTCAGACTGTAACATTCGGTCTTTTCAGACTGAGATAGCAATGAAAGGACCAGTGTAGCTTACACACTAAACAAACACACACACATACACACACACACACTCTAGTCTGTGTCTGGAGATAATATCATGTTAATGACCCTGTGCCTAAAGGCTGCTGTGCATTAAAGCGTTTGTGAGTGGCCTGTCGGTCGCTTTAGAGCGGCTGGATTAGGGAAATAGTGTGGCCCCAGTGCTCGGCTAAAGAAGAGCGGGGTCGCAGGACTAAAGGGTTTACTCTGCACATGGACACAGACCGACACTCTCTCTTTCGGCTGTCACATTGACTCACCTCTGCGAAGCTCCGCACCCTCTCCTCACAAAAGCGTCTCTCTTGTTTTCTTTCTCTCTGCAGCCAGACGCTTCTGCCTTTGTCCACCCCCAGCTTCCTTTTTGTTTTCTTTTTTGTCATCGAGTCTTTATTTTTTTCTTGCTTGCTTTGTATTCATCTATGTTTTGTCCTTTATTGTAACCTGATATTCATTGCAATGTTACATTAAAAAAATTGGTAAAGCACGATTGTTTAAAGTTTTTTTGGTTTTTTCAAATGCCATATTATCATCAATGGTCATATTCATTAAATAGATTAAAACATATTACAATTATAAAAAATATGTAAAAGCGCACTGCAGTAACTATAAAATTATGCAGTTTTATATTTGAAACTTTTTCAATTTTCACATTTGAATGCAGAGCAAATATATTAGTGATGGGCATTCACAAAGATGAATTTTTAGTCACATCTTATTCTCTTATTTCTATGCTTTTTGCAACCTATGAAGCTGATTGGCTGATCTGTCATTACTTTTTTAATAAATGGAAAGGTTATCTATTTATGCATTTATTAGCCTAGAATGCAGACACATATTGCTAATGGGATTCAATAGGAGGCACAGAGACTGCGGAGCGCAGTTCCGTGGCTTGCTGTTATGCCATATGTTTTGACATAACAGGCCGTTTTCCAAAAATATCCTGAAACATGTTTGTTGGTCATATTCAAAACTACACAGAAGGCCTAAATAAACAATATAGCTTAAATGAAGTACAACGTAAAATACTTTTGGCTCACTGAGGCCTTTAAATGCACATACTGCAACAGGCTCTTTGTGACAGAAACAAACACAAGCGTGCAACAATCATGGCATCTCAATTGTGAGCCCTCATATGCTTTCAAACAAAATGATTTTTAGCTTCAAAGCTTATTCCAATGGTTCAAGACTAACTGTTGTTATACATATGGATTGTGTGCTAAAATATATAGAGATCAGTAACTGTGTAGTGATCTACTACAAGTTTACAAGTAATCGCTCTGCATACTGTAAGTATGGATACAATACATTTTTCGTGAGAGCAAACTGGCAGAAGAGAATCAAACACATGCCACCAGATGAATACTCATTTAAAATAAACCAAATAACACTGTATAATCTTCATCATGCAAATCAGGCAGACTATAAATGCAGACAGACAGATGTTTACTTGTAAATTTTAATTCAAATTGTCCTAACCCACACAATCTATTGAGACTTATGTTTGCGGTCCCAGAAACCCAATGTTAATTTCTAATTTATGGTAACAATCCAACAGCAATTTCAAACAATTAACCTTATTTTTTCCATTAAATGATTATAAGTAGTTACTCTTATCTAATACCTTACAAAAGCCATTAGAGAGATATTACTGAAGCCTTAACCATCTGTTTGAACAGTTCTGTTTTTTCTGTTTCGATCACAATGAAAATATGGGGTCTCGGATACCAAACATAATTATGTAACATCTCATAGAATGCGCTGAAATGTTAAGATTAATATTTTTTTCCCATCTAATTTAATGGATATTTCACCTAAAATGTACATTTCTTTAATCACTAACACTCTCATGATGTTCCAAACCTGTAATCATTCATTACTTTATTTTGTGGAAGACAGTTGATATTTTGTCCACACAATAATGGTCAATAGGGTCCAACAGTTGACCTATTCTTCAAATATCTTATTTTTTGTTTCACACAGTAAAGTAAATGACACCAATTTTCATTTTTGGTTGAACTAACACTTTAGGCAGCAGAAACCAGACATTTCACTGTATTTTGAGCTATTAAAATTGAATCTTTGAGACCCCAAACAGAACAAGGGGATTAAATCATGAAGACAACATAATATCTGAATTGAAATTCTTATTGCGTATACTGTAATATTTGCACATCGCAACTTCACTGGAAAATCATTTGCATTTGCAACCTTAGCCTGCACTTCCACAACACCATTTCTACCGGCTGCTCGAAGAGATGTCTAAAGTAGATATTTGAGTATGTGTGTGCGTATGATAGACAGGAACACTGTCTCTTATGTTTTATTATCATTCCTGTTGCAGACCCTCCATGAAAGAGCAAAAATCCAGAGATTTATGAGGCGGCTTACCCCCCGCAGAGCACACCATCAATGCTCTGCGCTTACCAGACTAACTCACAAAACACACACATATATACTTAGACTCTTGCTTTGCCCTCATCTATGTCTAAACCTTCATATGAGCACATACACAGATGCTTCATGACGTTTGCATACTGACAGACAGCACTGTATAGGGAGGCTTAAAATAGTCCAAGTGCACACTGTCAACGGACTATCGCGTCGTGTCTGGACGTGTCTGCACGTGCAATTGGTAGTTTTTTCTAAATAAGAGACATATCAAAGTGTGATTCCTGCTGTGCGGGCTAGTTAGAGCGAGCAGACAAGGGAATTAATTTTTCACAGGCTAGCCTCTCTTCCCCAACACACACACACACACACACACACACACACACACACACATACATACAGTCCCATTCTGCTTTAAGTCTTTTTCATAAATAATAGTGTGTGCAATTTGAATGACAGTGTGGGCACAGGCAGTACAAATACTAATTAAGTTTCACAGCAGGGGGTGGAGCTGTAAGACCGATTACTTTTGACAAAGAGGAAATTAAACTCGCTGCACAATAACATAATTTGCATAGATATTTATTCACAGAGATATGCTATAGATGGTTTGAAATGGACTGTTAAGCGAGAGCTTAGTTCTGTCTGCAAAACAACTAGTCATTTCTAGAAAGATAGCCCAGTGGGTAACTTGGATTTTTACTTGTTTTCAAACTACTTTTGCCATTTAAATTCCCTTTTTGAGGACCTCATGAAAACTGTTTGGGATCTCAGTATTTGTAATAAAAGTTTGCTTTTGCTTTCGAAAAATGTGTTCTGAAGTAAGGCAGATGTGTATCTATGTGTGTTACAAACACAAACAAGTCTGCCAGGTGACTCACCTCAGATACTAGTGAGGTCATGCACGAGGTGAGGGGGAGAGAATGACCTCTTTGGATAAAAAGAATGAGTCATTATGAGTAACCCTACACGTGCTGTCATACACACCCACGCACACAGTCCCGCGTATCGGGTTAAAGAGCTAGCTCACGCAAAAATGAAAATTATGCCACAGTTTAGGCCAAGAAACGTTTGGAACATACACAAGCGCTTGGCCAGTGTCTGTTCCGTTTGAACATGTCTAACGTTACCTGGGTTTAAACTGGTGTGTACCATAAATGTATTATCTTTATTATGAACACACTGGTTTGTACCATTTATGGCACTTGTTATTCTTCTCGTTATTTTCCTAGCGGCTAATAAAGCGGAAGTCTCACATATTTACAAAAAAAGGCTTACTTCTGCGTTGAAAAATAAAGTGGATTTATTTATTTATTTATAATTTTACTTTTTATGTAGGTAGTATATGTTTTGACTGCAGCCTACACTACTAAAAATGTGTATTTCAGTCTGTTACTTACATAGAACTATCGTATGGTTTCAAAATATAGTGAAAATGTTGTATAGATCACTTTTTTTTTTTTTATTCTGGTCGCTTCAGCTTTCATTTTATGGAACTGAGCAGCATGAACATTCTTCATAACATCTCTTTTTATGTCCAATCAAAAAAATTTTTTGGAATGACACGAGGGTGAGGAAATTATGAGATAATTTTTATTTTGTGTGAACTATCCCTTTAATTTGAAACATTTGTAGTAGAAGTGATTGTACTGATCAGTCTCCAATTTCCTCTTTTGTATATGTGTGTGTTTGAGTTCTTTCACAGATGTTTTGTTTCTTGTCTTTAAGTATAACTGTTACCCCGTGTAATAAACGCACACACATGCTATCACATACAGGAAAGGGGCCCCACCATTTGATGCTGACTTCCTGCCATTCTACTTTACAATCAATGCAAAGTATTGAAAAAAAGAAAGAAAAAAAAAAACTTTGAGTGTGCTTGTGAAGGCCAGGTAGTAGTTTGTGAGAGATGTGTGTGGGTGGATTGTTATTGGCTGTGAGAAATGGGGACAGTGTGTTTATGTGCGTGTGAGCAGAAGTGTGTGTTCAGTCTTGTAAGTCACTGCTGAGTGAAGCACAGTTTTTGTGTGAGCAGGTGAGTTTGCTCACATTTGAAAAGAGAGCTAACATTGGCCTAGTTGTAAATTCTGCAGAACCATGGTTGGGCGTGTATTGTGTGCTTATATGCCAGCTTTTTTTACTTTCTGTGACTGACATTTCATTATTTATCAAACACTGTTTATGTTTTAATCTTATGTCAAAGGATAGAATCCTTCTATTATATCTGACTGCTGTGCTGGTATGGCGTCTATTATTTCTGAGCACTGTGCTGTACTGCCATCTAGTGGCATCTCTGCAAATTCATGTAGTCTACCATTTTTATATTATAGACTAATAATCTAGTTAATAGAGTAATACTTGCTTTAAAGGCTACGAAACAAATATTGAACAATTCCACTATTATTATACTATATGAGATTCATACGCTGAGGTTTACACGTTGTGAGTAGAAGTTGTAATAATAGAAACACACTTGGCCTCGTTGTAATAAGAATAGACTACAATACCCAGTGCGCAATGCGCGAAGTGTACGGTTGCTAAGCAATGCATTCAGACGAATATGGACGCTTCCGAGACGCTAACAGATGAACTTACTTCACCAGGTGAAATAACACTTTCTATGCGTTAATTCGACTCAGAAACGATGTGTTTTGACAAATACTTCATGTTCACGCAGTTCTTGTGCAATTTTAACAAAATCTAAACGTTTTAACTGTAGGTCATCATCATCCGTAAACAAACTTGACATCTGTTTGTCCAACAAACAATTACTGTCGCGTTGAGAAATATAAAATGTTAATTGATTAATACTTATTATCACATTCATCTTATATATTTTCTAATTTGTGTGTCAAATGCTTAATGAATTCATATGAAGCTCCTGATTTAATGGAGTTTTTATTTCAGAGCAGACAGTGGGGGTTGAGGAGTGTGATGGAAACCCTGAGGAAGAGCAGAAGAAATCGATCCCAGATGACATGCATTACAGCTATGAGGAACTGTGCTCCAAACCCTTCATCACTGCAGACTCCAACATCCCACAGAACCTGCTGCACCTCTCGTATCCGCAGCAGATGACATAAATATATGAACAAAATGCATACTATATATTACTTCATGTGATGTTGAAGATGAATTTCCAGCAGACATTACTTCTGTCTTCAGTGTCACATGATTCTCCAAAAATCATATGCTGATTCATGAATCATTTTCAATGTTGAAAACAGTTTTTCTTGTGGGAACCGTGATACACATTCAAAAGTATAAAAATATTTAAAAAATAATATTCAGTTAGGACACAATAAATTAATCAAAAGTGACATTAAATACATTAATGACAAAGTAAAGACATTTATCATGTTACAAAAGATTTGTATTTCAAATAAATGCTGTTCATTCACTTTCTATTCATTAAAGAATCCTGAAAATGTGTAAAGGTTTCCACAAAAATATTAAGCAACAAAAACTGTTTTCAACAATGATAATAATAAGAACCATTATTAATAATTTCAGAAGGATCATGTAACACTGCAGACTAGATTAATGGCTGCTAAAAATTCAGCTCTGCCATCACAGGAATAAATTACATTTTAAAATAAATAAAAGATAAAGCAGGTATTTTAAATTAAAGCAATAGTTTACAATATGACCGTTTTTGATCAAATAAATGCAGTCCTGGTGAGCGTAAGAGACTTTTTCAAAAACATATAAAATGCAGTTATTACAAACATATGACCTGTAGTAGTTTGTTGCCCTGTGAAGGGTGGAGGATTCATGAATATCTGCTTATTTCATTTGATCCTTAAACTGAGCCCAGACATTCATTTGGCTATGACTGTGGTCGGAGAGGAAACCTACAGCTGTTGGATGAGCATACGTTGACCTTCATAGCTGGGAATCTGCTTATCCTATTGGATATGCACACCAAAAAACAGCATTACATCCGCTCTAGCAGCGGGGGAGGAATCGGAGCCATTATGGTATATTAATACTGTTATTTAGATGGCTATATATGTGAATGATAACTGCAAGGGCAAATTAAAATATCAACAGCAACAGAAAAAAATGGCCTGATACATGAGTGTATGAGCGACATGAGGAAGGTTGTAGCACTTATCAGGCTTTGTGGACCTGTTCACCTAATATAAGAACTAAAATATAATTTCTCTCTTCAAAGACTCATCCAAGTAAGCAGTATCTTGCAGTGGCAGAGAAAGGCCATCAGCCCAACATCATCATATATGAGTATCCATCCCTGCGGCCTTACAGGATCCTCAGAGGTAGGACATCAGAGGCAGCTCAGATACAAGGCCTACAACAGCATTACTCAAATATAAACAGGAAATGGTTTGAGATAGAAGCATACAAGCATCATTTTAGTGTGTTTGTGTTTAACTCGAAGGTGGCACAGGCTGTGAATACAGCTTTGTGGATTTTAATCGGGATGGCTCTTTACTGGCCAGCGTGGGTGGAGCTCCAGACTACATGCTAACGCTGTGGGACTGGAAGCAGGAACAGGTGACACTGTGCAATAAAGCTTTCTCGCAGGATGTCTACAGGGTCACCTTTTCACCCGACAGTGTTGGACAGCTCACTACATCTGGCACTGGGCACATTAGGTTTGAAATGCAGTCATTTTTTCGCTTATGTATTTGCATTTAATAACTTTACATTTTTTTATGAAAACATATTTTTTCTATATTAAGGTTGGAAGGTTTGGGGTCAGTAAGATTTTTCTTCTTTTTTTTTTTTTTTAGAAATTAATAATTTTAGAAACATTCATGGTTTTTGTAAAAAATATTTATTTCAAGGAAATGTTTGTTAATCGTCATCAAAAAAAAAATGTCAGGTTTCCACAAAAATGTTAAGCTGCACAACTGTTTTCAACATTCATGTTTCTTGAGCACTAAATCAGTATATTATTAGAATGATTTCCGAAGGATCATGTGACAGGCGTTATATGGATGCTGAAATTTCAGCTTTGCCATATTCACAAGAAAAAAATTACATTTGAAAACATATTCAAGTAGAAAACAGTTATGTAATAATATTTCCACAGTATTACACTTTGATCAAATAAATGTATCCTTTCAAAAACATTATCAAATCTTACAGACCCTTGTGAATGTTAGTGTATACATGTGTTGATAGAGGTTTTTTTTTTCAGATTCTGGAAAATGGCTAATACATTTACTGGTTTAAAGTTGCAAGGGTTGCTGGGAAGTTTTGGAAAAACGACAGTTACAGATATAGAAGGATATGTGGAGCTTCCTGATGGAAAGGTTCAACGGCTTATTATTTTCCATGTTTACACAAACAAATCTACACACTTTTTAAATGAACAAGTTCTTGAAGTGAATTCTCCGTCTCTCAGGTTGTGTCAGGATCAGAGTGGGGTAACATGCTGCTTTGGGAGGGGGGTCTGATAAAGGTGGAATTATGCCGTAAAGGTGGACGCACTTGTCATAGCGGCCCCATTTACCAGTTTAACCTGGATGAGGGAGAACTAATGAGCATAGGATCTGATGGAGCAGTCAGAGTAAGTGAGACCGTGCTACTTCACTGATTGTTGCTATTGCTAAAAAGTATAATCTTATTTGAGGCAAATGATGAGGATGTTTTGTTTTGGAAAGTTTTAAAAGCGAGTTCTCTATCATTTTCTCAGAGCTGGAACCTGGAGACCATAGACACGGCAGATGCAGTTGATGACAGCGGTCTGTTTGAGATTGAACCCATGAATGAGATAATAATCGGCCGTAATGTCAGTTTACATTCTATGGTCAAGAGCTCAATCCCAGAAACCTCCATCTGGTTTGCTCAGGTGTGCAATTTATTTTTATTTTTATTTTATATAGAACTTGCTTTTTATTTATTTTTTGTCAATATTTCAAAGCAACTATAAGGCCCAGTCTGAATATTTTGTGTGTTTTTTATTTTAACAGGACTCTAATGGCTGTATTTGGAAATTGGATCTCTCATTCTCCAACATTGTGAGTCATGTTAAACAGTTGCTTAATCTTTTTTATTTTTTACCATGGTAGGTTCGATAAGATTTTTTTCTGTTTTGCAGACCCAAGATCCAGAGTGTCTCTTCTCATTTCATGCTGGTGCCATTCAGGGCATGGATGTTTCTGAAAAGAGCCATCTCATGGCCACTACAGCCTTGGACTGTAAGGAAGATTGAACCCTGACCAAACATGCACCCACATACACAGACCAATGATGTGCTTTATGTGAACATTGACAAATACCTTTTTATCTTACCCAGCCTCAGTCAGGGTGTTTGACTTTCTTTCAAAGAAAGAGCTCACGATATGCCGCTTCAAACAAGGAGGGACAACACTCACATGGGCTTCAGACATGGTAATGTAAATCAGTATCAAATAAAATAAACAAAAACATGCAAAATGTTGCTTTGGTAACCAACTAAAATAAATAGTTAAAGTACTAAAATTAATGAAACTAATACTGAAATAAAAACAGAGCAGTACAGAATTTTTTTTAAACAATAATAAAAATGTCAAAAGCAGATAACAACATTTCCAGAATTGAAACGAAAAATGAAAACAATTAAAATATAAAAATAAAATCGAACTCAAAACATTAATTGAATTGAATGCTATAGTAATAATAATAATAATAATAATATTACATATGCCAAAGTCAATTTGGGCACCATAACATTATAATGTACAGTTTCAAAATATAAATTTTGGAGATTTGCTAAAGATTACATTTAATAGTGTTATTAAGTAAAAAAAAAATATATATATTTTTTTAAGTAATTCAATATAACATTTTTATTGTTTTTTGAGATTAACTTTAAGTCAGAGCAATTTAAATGTAAAAAATCTGACCAAATAAAAATAGATATCAAATCAAACCATCGATCATTATTATTATTCGAATAATATCGAATGATGACCAGTATGGTACCAATTTTTGATGCATCCCTGTGTGCTCATATTGTTTGTCTGTGCAGGTGAACACTGCCGGGGGTCTGCTGGTTGTGGGTTTTGAAGACGGCGTTGTACGTCTCTTGGAGCTGTATAACACTCAGAGTCTGCACACGGTTGCAGGACGCACACGCTCTGGAGATGCTGAACTCCGCCTGAGACAAGCTCTCAAGCCCCACAATGCACCTGTGACCGCCATCGCCTACGAGAGAACTGGAAAGATCATGGCTACTGGGGTAGGGGCTGAGTGAGTGAGAATGATTTGTGTCTCTATATTCTGTTGTGTTAACATGATTTACATTATTTTGCACTCTCTCTTTTTAAGAGCGCAGACAGCACTGTTTTCTTCTTCACGGTGGGGGAAAGATACACACCAATAGGGTTTGTTACAGTCCCAGGTCCTGTGCAAGGTCTGGAGTGGTCACCTCAGTCACATGTGAGTGATGATTGGTAGCAGTGAAGCTTGCTTAGTTTCATGTGGTGACCATATCCTAAGTGATTTCTTGACACTGAAGATTTGTGCATTCGTTTAAAGGAGAAAAACACTCTGCTGATCTTCTGTCGAAATGGTCATGTGGTGGAAGTTCAGTGTCCTGATCCCGGAGCTCAGACTGGTGGAAACACCTTTCAACTCTCAGATCTTCCCACAATGCATTTCTGCTTCAGCAGCATCAAGTCCCGAATTAAGGTTAAGCCCTGACTCTCTCTTTGACGTTCTCTCTCTGTTTCTCCTAAAGTGTATTATTTCAAAATAAAACCTTTTAAAAATAATATTTAACTTTTATGGGTTTTTTTTAAAATGATTCTACTTATTGGCTTTTATATGAATAAAAGTGATTCTTAATATCAACTGTGAAGATACACACACAATTTACTATATTGCTAAATGATCTGCTGCTGAATGCATGTGTGTTTGCAGAGAGATGCAGAGGTAGCACTCAGGCAGGCCAGAAAAGAGGAGAAGAAGAAAGAGAGGGAAAGACGCTTGAAGAAATTAAAGGAGCAGAAGCCAGATGCCACAGAGGAGGAACTACAGGAGGAAGAGAAAGAAGAGGATGAGAAGGAAGAGGAACTGCCGCCTCTTTACATTCCATCTCCTCCCAGTCCTCTACACTGCGGCTTTTACTCAACACCAGGGTCATTCTGGCTTTCTATGGTACATACATATTCACACAGACATGCATTACCGTATTTTCCGGACTATAAGTCCAACTTTTTTCATAGTTTGGCTGGTCCTGCGACTTATAGTCAGGTGCAACTTATTTATCATAATTAATTTGACATGAACCAAGAGAAATCAACTAATAGACATAAACCAATAGAGAAAACATTACCGTCTACAGTCGCGAGAGGGCGCTCCATGCTGCTCATTGCTCCTGTGGTCTACACTGAAAACATAGAGCGCCCTCTCGCGGCTGTAGACGGTAATGTTTTCTCTTTGTTCTTGGTTCTAAATAAATGTAGTGTAACTTGTTGTGCAGAACATGTGTCACTGTAATGCCTCCCTCTTTCTCTCTCAGGGTGGCTATGACTCAGGGTATTTGTACCACTGTAAGTTCTCTGAACAGCAGAGCGATCCATTAGAGAGGACAGATGAGCCCTTTTCCTTCATACCTGTGCATGATGCAGACAAAAACCCCATTCTCACCATCACTTTCAAGTGAGGTTCTTCTGACTCTACACTAGTAGCCTAGGATTGAGCATTAATGATTATATTCCTGATTTGATTTTATTTCAGCTTTGAGTCAATATTGTAGTTGATAATTACCTAATAATTAATTCCTTACTCTTCTTGTCTTCAGTTCGAGCAGGCAGTTGTTGTTATGTGGCATGAAGGATGGCAGTATTCGGGTGTACCCTGTACAGGCCTCGGACCATCAGCTCAGCTCCATGCAGGTGTACTGGGCCCTCAGCGTCCATGACAACCACTACGGCCATGTGCGCCACGTCCGCTTCAGCTTTGATGACACATTTGTCCTGACTGCAGGAGAGGATGGCAACATCTTCTCTTTCAGCTGCTTGCCAGAGGAGGAGCTCCAGAAAGCCATGCTCAAACATGCCAAAGTGCCCTCTCCACGGGTCAGTGCATGTGTTCATTTCCAGAGGGCAGTTGTCTACTTGTGTGTTTCAACTCTACCGTCTTACTCTGTCATGAAAACAGGTTGGGCTGGAGACGGAGAAAGCGGTTCAGGACATAGAGGATCCTTCCGCGTACAGGTGACTATGTGCATTTGAATAAAACAAGTAATAAGGGTCAAAGCGAGTGCCTTTCTATTTTGTGTCAACAGAGGTACTGCATAAGGGCTTTCAATAAAAATTTTTTTTTTTTACATAATTTTATACAGAACATAGAACATTGTAAATATTAATATTTTGATAGACCTGTATACATCTGATTATGCATCTTAATCATCATGTTACATTATAGATAACAGTGTGGTTTAACTATCAGTTTCATTTTGTGGGCCAAAAGTTTGGCCCTGAATAGTGTCATACCGTATTTTGCGGACTATAAGTCGCACTTTTTTTCATAGTTTGGCTGGTCCTGCGATTTATAGTCCGGTGCGACTTATTTATCAAAATTAATTTGACGTGAACCAAGAGAAATGAACTAAGAGACCTGAACCAAGAGAAAATGTCTCCAGCCGCGAGAGGGCGCTCCATGCTGCTCTTTGCTCCTGTAGTCTACACTGAACACATAGAGCGCCCTCTCGCGGTTGTAGACGGTAATGTTTTCTCTTAGTTCTTGGTTCTAAATAAATGCGACTTATAGTCCAGTGCGACTTATATATGTTTTTTTCCTCATCATGATGTATTTTTGGACTGATGCGACTTATACTCAGGTGCGATTTATAGTCCGAAAAACATGGTATTTATTTAAGTTGTTTGTTTACGAAGAGCTAATTTGCAAAAACAGACAACTCCGTTTTTAACAATTTTCAAAAATCATGTTTTTTCATTGTGCATTCCAGTTAATCTCGATCAAACTGCAGTTAGGTTATTTTGATTCTTTTTTTTTTTTTTTTTTTGCAAATTAACTCTTCATATATAAAAATAAATAATGATCACAGCAATAAAAACTTTCTCAAGATTCAAGAACATATTAATCTTAAGAAAAGAGTCTCATTTACAAGATTTTTTTTTTTTTTTACATTAAATGCACTTAAATATGGGATTAAACATATCACATAATATAATAATATGAATATGAAAAAGTAGATAAATATAATAAATATAAAAAATCAGATTTAAAAAATCTCACTGTTCTTGATTTTAATTCAAATAAATTGTACAATAAACAATAAACAGTTTAACTAATTAAGCATTTACAAATCGAAAACTTATATTTCCTAAATATGAATACATTGTGATTTTAAGCTATGAGCAGGAGAAAGAAAGACAAAAACAGTATTTAATTTCAGTTAATTACAAAAACAAGAAAAGCTATATATTTTTATCCATCACATCATACAGCTTCAGAAACACTTTTTTTTTTTTGCATTTTTATTATAATGCATAGCCGGAGCTTGTCTATTTATCATAAGTATGTGTGTGTGTGTGCAGCATAGAAACAGCTAAACAGAAGCTGGAGCTGGACCGCATGCATAAGAATGCAGAACAGAGGAAACAGGAGCGGCGTAAGAGGCTGGCGGAACTGCAGAGTCGATTTCAAGCTTTACTGGAGCAGAACCAGGGTCTTCCTGAACACATCCGCCTCCATCGCTCGGTGCATAGATCTCACACCTCCTCGTTCACTCACCGTTCTCAGTGTAATGATTATACAGACACAATGATCTTACATAATGTTTTATGGGTGCTTGTAGGAGTTTGAACTGGACCCGAGCTTCCGTGAAGAGACTGAAAGACAGACAGAAGAGAGAATGATGGAAGTCAGGAAAGAACTGGCCTGGGAGGAGGAGAGATACCGCATCGGTCTTAACAAACTACAGTCAATGTACTATATCTCCATCCAGAGCTACTTTTCTCCATTCTTTTTCTGTTACACATTTTTTCTTCTTCTCTAAAGAACAACTGCTTTTCTTGAAGTTTCATTCACTACCAGTCAAAAGTTTTTGAACTATAAGATTTTTATATATTTTTTTTAAAGAATTTTCTTTTGTTACCAAACCTGCATTTATCTGATCCAAAATATAGCAAAATAATATATTTTAAAATGTAATTTATTCTTGTGATCAAGACATTGTTTTCAGCATCATTACTTCAGTTTCCAGTGTAACATGATCCTTCAGAAATAATTCATATGCTATGTTGCTGTTCAAGAAACATTTATTATTATTATAATTATTATTACCAATGTTTAAAACAGTTTTTTCATGATTCTTTGATGAAAAGAAAGATCCATGGGGGGGGGGGGTATTATAGAAATGAATACTTTTATTTAGCAAGGATGCTTTAAATTAATTAAAAGTGATGATAAAGTAATCATAAAATAAATAATAATAAAATAGATGATTTTTGAGTAGCAAATCAGAATATTACAATGATTTCTGAAGGATCATGTGACTAGAGAAATTATGCTAAAAATTCAGCTTTGAAATCACAGGAATAAAGTACATTTTAAACTATATTCAAATAGAAAACCGTTATTTCAAATAGTACAACTATTTCAAAATGGGACTGTTCTTGTTGTGTTTGGATCATATAACTGCAGGCTTGGTGAGCAGAAGAGACTTCTTTAAAAAACATACAAAATCTTACTGTTCAAACACTTTTGACTGGTAGTGCTTATATATATATATATATATATATATATATATATATATATATATATATATATATATATATTTATATATATATGTTAAAAAAATGTACTCGCCTTAATGTTGTACCAAACTTGTTTGACTTACTTTCTTCAGAGGAACAAAAAACAAGATATTTTTAGGAATGTTTCATCCTTTTTTGTCCATACAATAAAAGTCAGTGAGGTCCAAAACAACATGACGTAAAGTAAATAAAAAAAAAGTAATATTGTTTTTAAATGAAATGAGTGACCTATATACAGTATTTAAATGTTTCTCATAAACCTTATAAGGAAAATTTTAAGTAGATACAAATTAAGCTATTGTAATATAGGTCTATAAAAACAAATACTACAAAATACTACTCAAAGCCTGTTTTTGTAAATCTCAATTTGCAGATTTAATTTATTGTCATTGAATTGTGGGAAGAAACGATTGAGCATCACTGCTCTTCTATTGCTGTTGTCTCTGTAGGTTCTGGGAGTCAGTGGTGGAGGACACGATCACGGTCCATGCGTTTAAGAGTGGACATAAGGTTTCTAACTACAGGCTGCGGGCTCTGTCTGCCATACAGATGCACCTGCACCAGCATGGCACAGCGCCATCTCAGAGCGGACACATGGAACAGGATCACTGGCAGAGCAAAGCACAGCCTGGCAAAGAAGCCAGCAACATTTCATGTGAGACAGGATTAGTGTGTTAAAAGAACATTTAGACTTGTGTGTGTGCAAAGTAGTCATGCTTCTCCTTCTCTCTAAGCAGTGCAGGATGAGCTGGTAACAGATCCGGTGATGCAGTCGGGAAGCATGCAGGCAGGGTCTCGTAAACTGGCCAGCAGAGAGGCGGAGAAACTCCGGAAAGCTGCCGAGAAGGCAGAGAAAGCCCGAGCCATGATAGAGAAGAGGAAAAAAGAGTGGGCAGAACTGTAAGTACCAGTGTGTGTGTATCTTTCTGTCTGTTTATATGTGTATGTGTGTGTAACATTGTTAATGCTTCCTCAGCTATTCCTCTAAGCCTAGTGAGGACTATGAAGACCCTAAGGATGTGGAAGCGATCCGATTGGCTAAGGAGAAAATGGGCGACTTTAAACTGAAGTCAGCAAAAGACTTTACTGTTCCCGAGCACCTGCGGATGAACGTGGAGAAGAAGAGACTGCAGTTAGTCGAACTGGAAAAAAAGGTGAACGATACAAATGTATCACCAAATATGAGGCTTTCCATAACAAAGACGTAATACTGTATCAGAGTGAGTGAACAATATGACAGTATGATTGATGTTGCCATATGTGTTGATAAACTTTGATAATTTTTACTTTTTTCATATTTATTTTAATAATTGTTATTTTCATAAATCTTTTAATGTTTTTCAAAATAAAAGTCTACACTACCATTCAAAGGTTTAGAAGTGAGATTTTTATAGATTTTAAAAGATTTATTTAAATTAAAATACAGTTAAAACAGTAATATTCTAAAATATTATAACAATTTAAAATCAGCAGTTTTTATTTTAATATGTGAATGTAATTTTATCAACTTCAAACTTAGAGTACATTTTCTCCTTTTTTGCACATTTTTGTCAACAAAATTGTTGTTTTCATCAGCAGAAGAAAAAAGCATTTTAGTGAGATTACAATTTTTTGAAAATGATCAAAAAAATAAAATAAAAAAAAAATCATTCTGATTTGTTTTTTTTTTTTCGACAAATGAAGTAAAAAAAAGTGGATCCCATAACAATAATTGTCTATAATTGGTATGCAAAATCTTTATACCTCTTTTTGTGGCTTTTTAACTAAAATAAGCCGAGCTGTTATGATCTTTGCATGTGGTGATCTATGTACTTTTCTATATTTGACAGATCTTTGAAAAGAAGTCTGAGATGAACTCCCGTGTGATGGCTCTTAGGGACAGTAAGATGGAGATTGTGTCTCAGCTCCAGGCTCAGGTGGAGCAGTTACTGGAGGTCCAGCAGCACCTGCCACCTGAGAAGCGTTGTCCACTGCCAGCTGTACCCGTCTTAATGCCAGAAGAGATGCCAGAGAGGAAACACAGATACACCCGGGCCACCCTGGAGCGTTACGCCACTCTTAGGGACAAGATGGCTTCCACTGGCCTGGAAGAACAACAGGATGAGCAGAATATCCTGGAGCTGCTTGAACAAGAGGAGCAAGGCACACACACTGAGGCTCAGGACACACACATTGAGAACGAAGATGAAGAAACGCACTCTCATAAGCAGGAAGAGGAGCTCACAGAGCTAGAAAAAGAGATGAGAGATATTGAGGAGTTCAGAAACCTGTGCCAGCAAGACCAGCTTCTTAAAAAGGTGAGTTTGGTGTGTTAGGAATCTCAAGGGGAATTTATTTATCATAGTCTTTTAAAACATCCTTCTTTCAATCCTTCTGCAGATGGAAGAGGCAGTGTGGCGCTTCGACGCCGAGTTGTGTGTGTTGCGTCACGAGAAGCAGGAGATGGATGTGTACATGAAACTTGCTGATCTGAGACATGTGACGCTTTTTGAGGAGCTGCTGCTTCTGAAGGAGTTTGAGAAGAGGGAGGACATACTACAGGAGCGACTGACCACCTATTTACAGGAAGAGGAAGAAATCAGGGTGCGAGTGGTTTCATTTGCACGTGTGTTTAGTGTATCCAGTACAGAAGAGTTTCACATTCAGCATTTTGTTTTGCAGACCAAGATGCACGAAAATAAGAAGCAGATGGAGCTGAAGAAGAGAGACATCCTGAGACTTCAAGGAAAGGAGAAAACAATCGCCGCCACTTTTCAAGCCTCACTGGGGGAGAACAACAAGTTTGAGGAATTCCTCACCAGAGTGTTTAAGAAAAAGATCAAGCGTACAAAGAAGAAAGAAACGCAGGGACGTGACGGTGAGCTGCAAGTGTTCTGTGTATTTTACAAAACCTTTCTAAAAGTCACATTTCCAAAACTATATTTTGCATAAAGGAAATGTGTTAAGATCCTTGGATTTTGTACTTTTTTAAATTAATTAATTTATATATATATATATATATATATATATATATATATATATATATATATATATATATATATATATATATATATATATATATATATATATATATATATATATATATTAGTGCTGTCAAAATTAGCGCGTTAACGCATTAGATTAATTTGAAATATTTAACGCGTTAAAATAAAATAACGCAATTAACGCGGTTGCAGTTTTTTTTATTTCCAGTTGTGGCCTATGTGTGTTCAACGTGCAAAGAAATATGGATAAGACCAAGGAAGGACTTTTAGACGGAAAGTTTCAGTATAAAACTCTGCCGGATTACTCTTCAGTCTGCCACAAGAAACATTATGACTGTATGACTGTAACAGTGCGTAAATCAGACCTTTCTGTAACGCTAACGTTAATAAGCTTAAACGAAAATAAAGAAATAATTGTGTAGCGGAGTATTTTTTGTACACAGTGCCGCGAACTGTCAATCACTCCTGTACGCGTGCATCACTGTCCTCCTCGCAGCTGCAGCAACTTGCGCTCTCTCTCTTCATCAAGCTTTAAAACAAAAAGGGGACAAAAATATCATATTGTCTTTGTGCATAGGCTATAGATTAATTAGATAAATTAATATCTAAATTTGTGCCTTGCCGTCTACGGCATTTTTTTAGAACTTCGAAAAAAGATGCTGCAGCCAATGAACAGCCAGCGGGGGCTGCAGGACGACTCAGCCTCCGCAGACAGTTTTTAATGTTTATCAGACAATAAATACTCAAGATTTTGCTTTAGTATAACTCACAACGAGTTTCACACACCTTCTCCGGCCACGTTGAGTTGTTGACACTTAACAGTGGGAAAAGCGATACATGCGCTATTCACTTGTATAACTTAAGGGTGAATGGGTAATGTAGTTTCTGCTCTGGGTGGGATGAATTAGGAAGCTTACATTGTGAAGGGCGCTCTGAAAATCGGCAGTGCAGGTAAAAGATTAAAACCTCTATTAAAACAGATGTCCAAATGAGCGTACCGGTACGCTACAAGCACGTTCTGGGCGCACGGAGAGGTGGCGGTACCCTCAAGAGCTATATTTGGAAGTGGCGGTACTGAGTACTGGTGCGTACCGGCCCACTTAAAGCACTGGCAATGACTATACTTTGGAATTTTTTTGCAGTCCACTTAGAATTCAACATGGAAATCATTTTTGTTTTTTATTGGCATTGATTGTTTTGAAATTCAAATGGTACTTACATGCCTGTGTTTTTATTTCTGTAATAAATATGGCTTTCAAGCCAACAGTTAATTTGGAGGATATTGATGGTTTATTGCAGGTATGTTGTTTACATGAGAAAATCTGTGTTACAAGTTAAACAAAAATTCCAATAAACAATCATATTTTGAATTAAAATAGTTTCTTTGTCTTGACTTTACATTAATTATTTACATTTTACATTTACATATCCAAAAAGTTTCAGTCTTTTAATTGCGATGGAACAGATTTTAAAAAATTGTGCGATTAATTAGTTAATTTTTTTTAATCGATTGACAGCACTAATATATATATATATATATATATATATATATATATATATATATATATATATATATATATATATATATAAATATATTTCAATATGATTAAGCAATTGTCATTACTGTCTGATATTTGTCTTCCTATTATTTTAAATGTTTGCAGTTAATAATAAACAGATTTTTTCTTCTTCATAAATTAGATACACATAAAATTAGACTCCATTTTTTAAAATGATTATTATTTATATCCTAGTATAGTTTTTATTATTTTGAATAAGCTTTTATTTAATATTTGTAGTTTTTGCTGTGCTTTTTTAAAATTAATTCATTATTTTTTTATTTATATGTATCTTTAAGATTCATTTATATTTTTGGTTAGCAAATGTAGTGCTTCTTAATTCTAATTAATTTAATTTTAATTAAAGTTTTTGTCTAATATTTATGTTTTAATCCAGCTTTATTTCAGTTAACAAAATGTTTATAAAAGGTTTAGTTTCATTCAAGTTTTTGTTCATTCAAATGTAATATTCGTTTTGTTGCTCCTTCCATCAGGTGCTGATGTGACGGAGGAGGAAGATGACAGCGATGAAGACTCTGATGAAGAATCAGACGGGGATAATGATGAGGATTATGATGACCCTGAGACTGGAGTTCCTCTGGATGACAGTGTGTGTCCACCAAGTAAGATCAACAACCAGCTCCTCAGAGAGCAAGTGTCTTCTTTACACCCTGTTGTTCACCTGTGCATTGCACGTAATATATAACATACATTATGTTATGCACAATACCATTCAAAAGTTTGTGACTGAAATTGGCATCAGATGTTCCCTTAAATTAATACTTTTATTAAGCAGGGACACATTAAACCATTCAAAAGTGATCGTAAAAAATATTTACAATGTAAAAAAATATTATAAATAAATACAATTCTTCAAAGAATCCTGAAAAAAAGTATCACAATTTATAAAAAAATAAAAACAGTTTTATACATTGATAATAGGAAGAAATGTTTCTTGAGAACCAATAAAACAGACACGTACTGTATATAAGTCATGAAATATATATGTCCTGTGTGTGTGTGTGTATCAGACTGTGATCCCGAGCTTTTAGAGAACACACTGAGGTTGCGTGAACATCGTCTGGATGTGGAGGAGCATCTGCAAGAGGAGATAAAAACGGTTGACGGTTTAAAGAAGGAGTATGACACACTGACCAAGAAAGTGAGAGAAATTGTTCTTTCCACTCCTCTCTCCGTTCTTTCCAAACAGCCTAAAGAGACAGTACCTTTGTTTTCGTAGGAGAAGATTGTGCAGAACAATCGTAAAGCAGCAGAGGGTGATCTGGAGCTCATTAACCGTGAAAAGCAGCAGAAGCTGAATGAAGTGGATGTCGTGGTGCCCCTCAGACTGCATCAGGTGGGAACATAATTACGTGCTGATTATCTTTTGTGTTATATTGTGCAATTAACATCCAGTATCAAGTCTCTGTCTCTTTCTCTCTGTTTGAGCAGATTGAATATGTGAATAATGGTCTATTACCGGGTAAGCTTGACTCAGCATTAGTCCTGAACACAGCTGATCTACAACATCTGGAGAAGCGCATTAAAGAGCTGCAGCAGGAGAAGACTGAACAGCGAGAGCTCTATAAACACGCCAAGCAACAACACGTACAGCTCAGACATGACCTTAAAGACATGGAGGCCAAAATAAAGGGTCCGAGACTATTTCAAATCACACACCTGCTGCTAGTTGTAAAATGCAGCTGTAAAAAATACTATAACCTGTTACTTTCACATTGAGGGATGAGATTATATTTCCTTAAACTTGAGTTTCAGTGGATGAAGTGTTACATGAAATATATTTCTTTGCAGTGTCGGAGGTACGTTGCGAGCAGCTGATGCTCAAGAAGTTCGGAGAGCTGGTTGATCTTGAAGTTCTGCAGACTCTGTCAGGAAACAGGAGAGTAGAGGAGATGAGACAGGAGATCAGAGAGCACGACACCAAATACACTAAGGAGCTCAAACACTGGGAGGTACAGTGACACTTAGCCTACCTTTGCCTTACACTACCATTTAAAAGGTTTGAAATGCTTTTGAAAAAATTATCTTATCAAAAATGCAATAAAACAGTAATGAAATACAGCAGTGAAATATTATTATTATGATATTATTATCATCATCTTTAACTGTCTTCTTTTTTAACCCATAATGTCTCCTAAAAACACAAAAAATCGAGGTTTGATTTAGTTGTTCTAAAGGTGTTAAAAATTACTGTTTATAAGGCTCAATATATATATTAAAATGGAATTTATTTCTGTAATGGTAAACTGAATTTTAGGCAGTCATTACTCCAGTCTACAGAGTCATATGAAATCATTCTGATACACTCATTTGATGCTCAAGAAAAATTTATTACTGGTGATTTTTTTTTTTTTTTCACTTTTCTTTGGTATTTCAGTATTCAGTGAATTTAAAGTTTAAAAGAACATCGTTTATTTTAAACAGAAATCTTGTGTAATATTATAAATATCTTTCCTGTCACTTTTGATCATTTTAAGTCTTGCTGAATTAAAGTATTACTTTCTTAGCAGACTTAATATGTGAATAATGATCTATTGTCACGTGAACTTCTAAACACTCATATATGTAATTAAACCAATTATGATGTTAAATTGAACAATCTAGAGGAATTTTTCATGATCATGTGTTTACCAGGCAAAAGTTATAGAAGCAAGAGAGGCACTGACAGAAATCACGAAACAAAACACAGAGAGACTACGTAAAATGAACAGCCTGCTCAGCCAGAAAAAAGCATTGGATGAACAACTTAATGCCAGACAGCAGAAGACGGTATTTTCATTCACTATACACATTTGATCAATTTCTTTATTGAATTCTTCACACATTTGTTGTTAATGAAGTCATGCTTCTGACATGATTTAGTTTACTCAATTCCAGTTTGAAAAACCATCTTGAACGGCTGCAATATTTACTGCAGTTTACTGCAGTGAATGTACAGTGTATGCAGGACACTCCTCAGACATTCAAAACGTGTGTGTGTTTGTTTGTTTAAGGTGGGTCAGTTCCGAGGCCGTCTGGTTGAGAAACAGGAATTGCAGAGGCTGCAGCAGCTGATAGCAGCTCAAACACAGGACATCGAAGCTCTCAGTGATGAGATCCGTGCTCTTTCATGCAAAGATGGCCATGTTCTCCCTCCGCTCGAACCTGTCCTGCCTCCCATTCCTACCCTGCCACACAAACACACAGCAAGCAATTCTGGTGTACACAGGAAACTTAACCTCAGCAGCAAAGCTGTGAAATAGATCCACACACACACTTTTACCCTAAGTGCAAAATCAGCACGTTAGCACACAGACCTCAATCTATCAGTCTGTTCCTGTAGACATGTACGACAGGCTAAAAATGCAATTGTCTAATTGTAATAAATTCTTTCCTTGGTGATTTTAATGTGTGATATGTCTCCTTCTTGGGGGTTCCTATTTAGAAAATGCTCTGTAACCTTGGGGATTTTTCCCATTATTTTATCATCTTGATAAGGCAAGTGTCAAATCTAGAAAGATTGCAATTAAAGTGCACACATTTATGTTCTGAGAGTGTGACAAAGAGCTTTTAGGCCTGAAATATCACCTGTGGTGAGAACATAAATGTCAATTTATACTGAATAAACAAGCTTTCCATTGATGTATGTTTTTTTAGGATAAAGGAAAATATTAGGCAGAGGTAAAACTATTTGAAAATCTTGAATCTACTGGTGCAAAAAAAAAAAAAAAAAAAAAAAAATCTAAATATTGAGAAAATCCATCATTTCGACTAATACAATGTGTTGTTGGCTGTTGCTATAAATATACCCATGCTACTCATGACTGGTCTTGTGGTCCAGCATCACAAATAGCCCAATTTTTCTACTTTTGGAGCTGTGCTGTGAAAACTTTCTTTTCAAGCTTCAAATCTAGAATGTGAAAGCAATACTCAAGCATATAATAGAAATATAAAAAGAAACATCTGTATATAAGCAGTTAGAATGTGACAACATTGTGCTGTAGTTTGACATGATATATGTAAAAGACTTCATTTACATTCATTATATGTGTGCTTTTTGTGAAATTATATTATATAAAAGAGACTCCTGACCTACTTAAGTAAACTAAGTAAAATTATAACAAGTAAAAAGGTGAACAGACAAGTAAAAATTTGATAAAAAGTTAAATATGACAACATAATTGAATATTATTAAAATAAATATTGACATCTAAAAATATAAACAGATTTCATAAACAGGTGTCATTTCCAAATATACCTTCTCCTGTTTCTAGTATCAATGAATAAACACACACATTCAATTAAATTACGAAAGCTATTAAATGTAGCCCAGTAATCGTATACAGAGAAACTATGTCACGTCCTTTGTGTGACATTCTGGTGTGTTGTGAGTTGCTGCAGTAGCGCGAGGTTTGCGCGTTTGACGTGTGACGTCACAGACATTGCGGCGCTCTCAGATTGAGAATGAAAGGAGGTGATACAGGAGGAAAGGATGATGAATAGGATGGGCAAAATAAGAGGAAATAAGAAGTAAGGTTCAGCGGTTTTAGGAGATTCGACGCCTGCTGTTGAAGACATCTGTAACAATCCCGTTGTAACGTTAGTGAAACAATCCGACAATCTAGGTTATCGGTTCTTTAGAGACAAAAGCAGAATTGAAGACTGTGCTTTATGGTTGACGTGACTAACGCCGTCCATTTGGAGAAATAAGTTCATCTGTGGTTCATCTGCGCGTATTATCCGGACGACGATAAATTAATTAACGTTAACGCTACATGATTTCCACACGAACTGGAGTTTCCTTACTTGTAAGTAAGCAGATTAATCTATATAGTCACTATCACAGTCATGACATTATCTTGTTTGATAATGTGTACCAGTAGCTAAAATGTGGTCTACAGTGAAATACAGATGTTCATTTTAATGACTTAAAATCTTGTTTACGTAAGGTGTAGGTACCGCAGAAGATACGAAGGAACGTCATGACGACACATGCGTACACACGCCCATTACAAAAACAAACCACGTGATCTCGCTTTACAATTCCTGTATGAGAGATGTTC
Organism: Carassius auratus; assembly: GCF_003368295.1. Classification (NCBI taxonomy): domain Eukaryota; kingdom Metazoa; phylum Chordata; class Actinopteri; order Cypriniformes; family Cyprinidae; genus Carassius; species Carassius auratus. The sequence continues at coordinate 27,085,016 of NC_039261.1, read as the reverse complement.
TGCGTGATTTATAATCTCTGACTGTATGTGCACACTGCCAGAATCTGCAATATTTCCTGTAATTCTCTGTGATTAAGATGATGCTTTCATTCTACAGGGATGTGTGATCTGAGGATTTAAAATGTTTTCTAAAATGTGTGTGTGTGTGTGTGTGTGTGTGTTCTTGTTTATGTTACATTGTGGACCAAATGTCCCCACAAGGATAGTAAAACTGACATTATTGACGAGAGGAAAAAAATATATAAAAAAATATATATTAAAAGTGTAACAATGAATGTTTTCTGTAAGAGGTAGGTTTAGGTTAGGGATATTTTATTTTTAATATTATTTTGTAATTATAACAGACTGTATCTTTTTTCTATGCACTGTTAGTTTACCTTAAAGGATCCTCCTTGCTGCACCTGGTGGCCTGTCAAAAATTATGAAAATGGATTTAAAAAAAAAAAACTTTACAAAAACAAATACTATCCGGCCTACATGTTTGTGGTTGTTAATGAAATGATTTGTCTGCAAGATCCTTAGATAACTAATACCAAAGCAGGCCTAAAACAGCATATAGGCCTACTTTTGTTTTTTTATAATCTTTAATCTCATTGGTCTGTGTTGTTTACAGAGGGGCAAAGCTGGGCATGTTGTAGTATCTCACTGAGAAGTTGCCAAGCTGGACGAGTCCAGTTCTGAGTGCTCAAGATCAGATCCTACAGAAGCTGTACACCTTGGACCCATCCCTGAAGAGCAGTATGTAGGCGAAGGAACTGAGGAACCAGTGCCTCAAGCGCCACACGCCTGCTACAGGGACGCAGAAACAATCACAGGTCAGAACGCATGTGAATGTGTGTTGTTTCATATAAGTGTTGATTTGCACATCTCGGTCTCTCTCTGTTGTAGATGTTTGTAACAGCACAGAGCTCCCTGAGGTGGAGATTATCAGTCTGTTGGAGGAGCAGTTGCCAGTCTACAGGCTCAGGGCAGACTGTGTGTACGGCTATGAGCACGACGACTGGATCCACACACCTCTCATCTCGCCAGACACACGCATAGACCTCACCTCAGAGCAGATCGAGGAGACACTCAACTACTTTTGTGAGTGAAACAGGCTTGTTATCATTAGAAAGAATTTTGACCAATAACAGGGGTCCTGCAGGCCTTAAAAAGATCTTAAATTGGAACAAAAAAATCATACATTTATGTCATTAAATGTTGCATGTGCTGCAGTAGTATCTTCCTTAATATTTTTACTTTGTTTTCCAATGCAATTATCTAAATATCCTTAAATTAAAATGCATGAAGTTTTGTTTTCTGTGAAAATAAGCAAAATGAAGTGTGTTTATGTTTAAAACCAGAACAAATATCTGTGAGTGGGGAATGAAAACTTGTTTTCCCTTGGAATTAAACTGGCTTTTCTAAGACCACTCCCTTTTTTATTATTACAAACTCATTTGATTTTGATCAATTTCTCAGAAAACAAGACTTCTTATGTAATTTTCGTATTTAGATTTTTTTTATCTTTATACATTTGCACATACTTTTGATCTCTGTTTGATTTTTTTAAATTTTAACATTCAACGATCTTGTGCATTTCTGCATTGTGCTGGTTTTAGAAGCATGGACATTAATATTAAAAAATAAATACATTTAGTTAATAAATGCATTTTATATTTCATATAAAATGCATTGCTAATAAAGCAAAGTTATATTTCGTGGTTTAGTTGGCAGAAAAAAACATTACTTTTGAAACTTTTGTAGCTACCTGAATAATTGCTAGACTAGAGTTCTGCAGATTCCTCTTCTTTTTATCTAATGGAGTGAGATCTGCTCCGATATTTGAGGGGTTTTTTTCTTGCCATATAATATGGTTTTGATGATTTTTCCATTTTTAAGGGACCTAGATGTAACGGAATATGTAGTGAGGATATATGAAGGTCATCGTGAAAAGTGAATGGTGTTGTTAGTGATATGGCTCAGCCACTAGATGGCGCTGGTTTCTTTTGTATCCACACTTGTTTGGTGCGTGAGCTACAGAGTTTAAAATAAAGTGAACTGGTGTAAGCCCATATATATGCTCAGTCAGACTACATATTATGTAACCAATATATGTCACCATTACTGTTTTACACGCCTCTGTGAAGTTTTTCTTGTTGTTGTAATGTGGCTTGTGAACTGTTTTGTAACATATAAATATCACATATTAATGTAGAAGTGTTCATAGTAAAAGATCAACTACCGTTCAAAAGTTTGGGGTCAGTAAAGTTTTTTAATGTATTTAAAGTAGTCTCTTTTGCTCATAAAGGCTGCATTTTTCTCCAAATGTGAAATATTGTTACTGTTTACTGTTATAGCTGTTTCCTGTTTGAATACTTTTAAAATGTAATTTTGTCTTGTGATGTCAAAGCTGCATTTTCAGCAGTCTTACTCCAGTCTTTAGTGTCACATGGTCCTTCAGAAATCATATGCTGATTTGGTGCTCAAGAGACATTTCTTTTTTATTATCAATGCTGAAAACAGCCGAACTGAGCTGTCTAATATTTTTGTGCATACCTTGATTATTTTTTTTTCTGTCACCTATGACAAATGTAATACATCCTTAAAGTTAATTAATAATAATTAAAACAAATATTAATAAAAAAAACCATACTGTCCCTGTTGAACAGTAGTGTATGTTTTTTCCACTATAAATAGGTTACAGAACGTATTTCTCTTATTTATTTGCACTGGACCTAACCTTATCACTAGCATTCTGAGAATTTGTGTAATTAACCTCTCAGCAGCCTTCATTATTTAAATTGGTTCTGGTTACATAACTGTTATAGATTTCCCCTCCAGGGTATCAGACATATTGGAGAGTCTGACGCACATGCATCCGTGTAAAAGACTTTAACGCACAATTCGAAAGTTTCACTGATTGGCTGCTGCATGTGCTAGTGTGGAAAAGCAATAATAAGTCGACACACTTTTTAGTTTAAATGTTTCAAACGGGTTCAGTTGGATAATTGTGTACAGCTCTTGACTCAAGCCCATCTGAATAGCTCCTACTGAGTCATGTTTACTGTCTGAATCATGCCTCATATCAGCTTTCTGTGCAGACAGAATATTAATATATACTGTCAAAGACTAAGAAATCAGCTCTGCCTTTGCCATAATGAATGATAATGTAATAAGTAATCTTTTTCTGACAGACTGCAACGGTATTATATTTCAATTATATTACAGTTGCTGGACAGTTAAGGAATTATTCCAGTCCAGTGGAAAACTGCATTTAATTAATCTTAGAGGGAATACTAGGGTGGTTTCTGTTATTCATTACCCTTTGAATTCTATCTTTTTTAACTATTTCGATTTCTATAGAATATTACAGATTTTCAGAATCATGCTCTGGTCAAGCTCAGGCATGTAAACTGGTTTACAAATAATTAAAAGACCAAATAAGACATTTAATAAAGGATTATAATGATTATTTTACATTTTTAAATACATTTTTAATTGTCATTTGAAATTTAGATATACAGTATCATATATCAGTTAATCAGTTAAAAGGTCACAGAACAAGGGATGCAATAATTTGTCCGGAAATGCAGTAAAAACAGCAATATTGTGAAATACTGTTAAATTTACAAAAAAAGAAACATAAGAATAATTAAATGTAGTTTACTCCATTGATGGCAAAGCAGAATTTTCAGCATCATTACTCCAATCTTTCAGTCTCACATGATCTTTCAGAAATCATTATAATATTCTGATATGGTGCTCAAGAACTTATTTATCAATATGAAAAAACCTTTTGTGCTGCCTAATATTTTGATGTGAACCAGTATACGTTTCAGGATTCTTTGATGAATATAACATTTAAAAGAACAGTAATTATTTGAAAATACAAGTCTTTTGTAACACTGTCAACTTCTTTATTGTAATTTTAGATTGGATTTTCTTAAAAAATACATTTAAAAAAATTATTATTACCGGTACTAAATACATGTTTCCAAAATAACCCCGACTTAACTAAATAAGAAAAAAAAAACCTTAAAAAATGATATTTTATTGGATTATTTTATGATGATCATGGATAATATTGCATAGTCATGTGACAGAGGAATAGAAATACACTGAATCACATGAATGACCCTCTAGTTCACATTAGATTATAGTCCTTTACATCTGACCTTGTGATATCAACATTACCTTCATGTCCCACATCCCCCCACCACTACAGCCTCTCTCTCTCTCTCTCTCTCTCTCTCTCTCTCTCTCTGTCTCTCTCTCTGTCTCTCTCTCTCTCTCTCTCTGTCTGATTCCTTCCCTCCCACAGTCTCTCTCTCTCTCATCATAGAGTTAAATATAGTCACTCTCCTCTTATTGCTGTAACTGACCACACTCTCAGCATCACTCAGTACGGTTACGGGAGGAAGGAAGTGTAGCGCTAACGCTCGGTCTGGTCCTCTCCTCTCTGCTGAGTGGAGAGGGAATAAAAGGATGCACAAGATCATGGGAGCAGAAGACTTTGAGCTGGAGTGGTGCTATGAGCAGTATGCTGATGGTAAAGTCATGCATTTGTAGTTCCTGCCTTTATTTCTCATTATCAGGGGGTGTTTTTGAGCATTTGAGGCATTTCTTTTGCATGCTGTGGGCTAGTTTTATCTGTAAGTGTTTTGGATGAGATTCAGATGTGCTTTAAAGCTAATCACATTCTCCTTTTTACCCTTTCTCCTTTTTGAGTGTAGCCTGAGGCCTCTGGATATCTTTGTGTGTGTGTAGAGAGGACGGCATGGTTGTCTTATTTATTGCTCTGTCCAGAGTCTGACACTATGACCTCATAAAACTTTCTCATCACTAGTCCAGAAGCGTTTTAATATCTTTACAGTCAATGTCCCGAGTTTGATTGTAGATCTACAGTCCTCATTAAAGCAGGCTCACTGTGGATGGGGTTGCTGAGTAACAGCACCATGGAAACAGTCGCGGGGCAATCATGCATGGTTTGTCATTGATGTTATTGTAAGAGCATGATGGTGCGAGGTCAGCAAGCCAGGAGCTTTTTCCCCTTCTCTTTATCTACTTAAACTGACATTACATGTCTGCAAGCTTGAGAGTTCTCTTATCAGGGTCATTTTTAAGGTCAGGATGTAGGACTTTTGCCTCATTGTACTGAAATTGTTTAAGCTGGTGTAATGTACTCAAGTGTTTTTTCGGTCTGTGTTTCAGTACTATGTGCTGAGCGAGTGGGCCAGATGACCAAGACCTACAATGACATCGACGCTGTCACAAGACTTCTGGAGGAGGTGAGGTTTAAAAAGATATTGTGTGTTTATTATGATGCTAAAGTCTGGGTCGGTCATTAATAAGAAATAATGATTTTGTTCAACAAGGATGCATTTAATTAGTTAAAAGGGAAACTAAAGATACATTTAGTGCAACACAACAGTTCTATTTCAGTGCTGTTCTGAACTTTCAATTCATCAAGGAATCCTGAAAAAAAGGAATCATGGTATTTACAAAACTATTATGCAGCACAAAAAGAAATAATAATAAATGTTGCATGAGCAAGTCATTATATAAGAATTAATTCTTGAAGAATCATGTGAGGAAAATTTGCGTTGCCAAAACTACAGTTTAAATGACATTAAAAAAAACATTTTTTGTTTCAACTGTTATAATAATTCACTTTTTCTACTGTATTTTTGATCAAATAAATGCAACCTTGGTGAATAAAAGAGAAGCATCTTACCAACCCCAAACTTTTAAGCAGTAGTGGATTTTCAACTCTTTTTCTCAACTCTACAGAAAGAGCGGGATCTGGAGCTCTCCGCCCGCATCGGTCAGTCCCTCCTGAAGAAGAACCATGTTCTGTCAGAGCAGAACGAATACCTGGAGGAACAAGTGGGCACCATCAGGGAGGAGGTACTTGAACAGATTCATTTCAAAATTTTCTCCCCGCTGGGAATTCAGGTTAAATGAGTTACATGAGTTCACTTCTTAGTCAATTTGGCTCTCAGTTATCAGAAGCTTTTTTTATGGTTGATCTCAGTTCATGTCTTTAATACTGTTAGTAATAATATGAGAAATTCTAATTAGCAATGAACGAATTCTTGCTGTTTAAATTGTGTTTATATTATTGTGCACAGGTGGCTCAGCTGCACCATGAGTTGAATCTAAAAGACGAGCTCCTGCAGTTCTACACTAATGCAGCGGAGGAGAGCGAAGAGGGGTCTGGATCGCCCACGTCAGTCCACTGTTTTATAACACTGTCCTCTTTTACCTATCGCTCAAGGCCAGTGAAGCCGGTCCTGTTGGCTTCAGTTAGGATATTATTAGCTCAGACTTCTCAGCTCTAGTTTTAAATGTATAATGTACAACAGTTTTCAACAACCTCAACACTTGTTACTTCTGTTGAATCAGACAGTTGTTCAACCATGGAAATAAAGAAAACAGAATTTCTTAGTCATACAGTCTTTGGTTTCTGGATCAGGAGTCAGCAGGGAAGGGCAGGAGTTTCTGCTCGTGGTGGTTCCTCTCTGGACATCCTGCAGCAAAAACTACGAGACCTGGAGGAGGAAAATCTCTCTCTCAGATCAGAGGTACTACATTTAGAAACGCATTACCGTTCAAACGTTTGGAGTGGGTACAAAGTGGAAAACATAGTCAAAGTTTATTGCAATTTTGTCGGTAATTGTATTTGTTTTTTCCCCTAATTTAATATATTTTATATAATTTAATTTAATCCTTTAATGTCTAAGATAAATTCTTCTATATATCAGACGTTTCAGAAGTGCAGGTTTTACTGGAAGTAGAAAACTTTTGTAACATTATGAACGTCATCCCTGTCTCTTTTGATCATTTAATGGGTCCTTGCTGAATAAAAGCATTGATTTCATTTAAAATGAACTACTAACTGGCAAGACTAAGCAAAAGCGAAAGAAGACATTTTGGCCCCGGGCAATGTGTGTGCCTCTGCCAAATTTCCATGCGTGAATAGAAAAAAGAATTGATTTCTATTGTGCGTGCATGCTGCAATCACAGTAGATTGAGAATCTTTCCGAATGTCTATAACCTCTGTTATTCAGAGTCGTTCTGAACACACAGTGAACTATCATGGATGGGATTTCCGTGTTTCTGGAGGTTTATGGACTCCACTATACAAAGATTGCAATCGTTTTACTTTTATTAAATGCTCACCTTGATTTGATGATTGGATGTTCTTAGAAATGACACAGACCAGAATGAAACAGACTTCTTAAAACACACTTGCTGTTTGTCCTCAGGCAAGTCAGCTGAAGTCTGAGACTGAGTCCTATGAGGAGAAGGAACAGCAGCTGGTGAACGACTGCGTCAGAGAGCTAAGTGAGGGAGATGTTGTTTTAGGGATTAAGTGGAGGTGTATTGCTCTATATTTTGACAAAACAAGAATAAGTCCACCCTTTCTCTCCATAAAGGGCAGTCCAGCATCCAGATCTCCAGTATAGCAGAAGAACTGGCCAAAAAAACCGAAGATGCCTCTCGCCAACAGGAGGAAATCACCCACCTTCTCTCTCAGATAGTGGACCTGCAGAAAAAAGCCAAAACCGTGAGAACCGTTTCATCTTTTTTTCTTTAACTTTATTGGTGAATGAATTGTACAATATGTGAGATGTTCTGAGATGTATGTGTTTGTGTGTGTTTTGGACAGTTTGCTGTCGAGAACGAAGAACTTTCTCAGCACCTTTCAGCAGCTAAAGATGCTCAAAGACAGCTTACAGTTGAGGTACTTTATTTAAGACATAATAAATCAATATTCCATGTTTTTCACCTTACAAAAGCATACATGTACCTTCATAATATATTCTGTGTGTATGTTATTGAAAATGTTGTTGGTTTCTCACACACACACAGCTCCAGGAGCTGGAGGAGAAATACTCCGAGTGCATTGAAATGCTCCATGAGGCTCAGGAGGAGCTCAAGAACCTACGGAACCGCAGTGTGTCCGCAGGAACTCCTCGACGCTATCACCCTCTGGGAATTTTCCCCATGGTAGACACACACACACACACACACACATACAAAGAGTTATATAACTCATGCTAGGCCAGTGCACTAAAATTCAGCTTTGCCATTACATGACTAACATTTTAAAGTATATTAAAAATACAATATTACGCTTTTTTATGCCTACTGGAAAAAGCTATTCTGAAATCTGTTAGTTCTTGTTGTAACCAGATTATAACATCTTCCAGAAGGTAAAGGTCTGAAAAGATTGAATGCAGGTTGTAAAAGATCAGGGTCAATCCTCTAGAAAAAAAAAAATCCCCATGTAGATAGTTTCGTAAAAGTTTGTGCATGTGTGTTTTAGGACTCCCTGGCTGCTGAAATTGAGGGAACCATGAGGAAGGAATTGAGTCTGGAGAATCCTGACAATGAAGAACAGAGGTTTGAAATCTTCCTCCCTGTTTTTCCTTTTCCAATACAGCATATTATCTTTCATTGCCATAATCTGAAGTAGTTAAATATCTCCTCTAACAAAATGTGCTTTTGTCTCAAGGGTTCGTCATAAGCGTGTGTTCGAGACCGTGAAGAACATCAACCAGTCTGTCAGACAGCGATCTGCTAATTCTGCTACCAACATCCCTGGGTCCAATCAGACGCTCTCCTCCCTTAGCTCCGCCCTCTCTGACAGCAATGCAGCGCCTGATAACCGTACACAGAGCATGCTCCAGGAGACCGGCCCCTCAGATGCTGCGTGAGTCCATTATGAAGCCATGTTTACAGAGACTGTATGCTAATAACTTGAAATTGACCTTTAAGTTTTTTACATTTCATTATTATTTTCTTTGAAAAGGTCAGTGCTGAATGTCCAAAAGTCATATTTTTTTTTACCTACACTTAATTTAACACATAACAACTGATGTACTTATCATTTTGAATAAGTTCTAGTACTATCATTCAGATTTCGTATTTAACACTATGTTAATGTTATTTCCCTTTTGCCATGAATGTTTAAACTTTTGATTCATCATTTGAACGTTTTATTCATTGTTTGGCATCTTTCAATTTTTATTTTTGGATTATTTATTTTTGAATATTTTTTTGTTGCTACCCCAAATGAAGAAATTAAATCACATATGAGCTTTAGATTTATCATATGAGCAGCTGCTTTGAGATTTTTTTATCATTTATTATTAGAAGTGAAGTAAAAATATAATAATGATACGTGCTATAAGACTAAACTCACCTCTGTCACCTCATCACATTACTACCTTTAACATGTCAGACAGTTTTTAAATAAGAGAAATCCCTTAGCATACATATATTCGGTTAAACATTATGTGTGAATACAAAGACAAATCCAGTATTTTATCATAAAATGTTCTTTTTAGATAAAAATATATAATGCATAAAGAAAGTTATTTAATTCAACTGAAATCTGAAATTCACTATTCTAACCTTAAAATAACACGTTTGCAATGTAACTTTGATAAATGGGGTCTTGCAAATTGGAGGACATTACTAATAGAAAATCATACATTTAAAGATAAAATCATTTTAATTTGGCATTACAGAATCAACAAATTTGAATCTATCAAATAATGTAACTAATTTCAGCATCCTTTAAAATAACTTTAAACAAATGACCTAAGAATGAGTCTTGTTTTCAGTCACACAACTCTCCTTGTTTTCTGACTGCAGTGTGGACGCCCCTGAGAAGCGCTCTGGCTCTGAGGAGCTCAAACTCGCTCTGAGGCGACTGTCTCTGCGGCGGCAGAACTGTCTGAGCGAGCGTCTCTTCTTTGAGGGGGAGCGGGAGAGGCGTAACCGAGAGCCAGCGGACAGTGGAGATTACTCAAACAGGCTGGTGCACAGCGAGAGCATCATGTCCCTGGGCGCTTGGGCCAGCCGGCCCTATCTTCCCGACAAGCTCCAGATTGTCAAACCTCTGGAAGGTGACCGAAATACCCAAAATGTCTATCCTAAGACATTTCTTCGTTACCGTTCCAGGCCACGTCCACCCACTATGATGCTTTTCAATTCGCTGTGGGGGCTAATGCATCCTCGCAAACACTCGTACTTCAGAGAATCCCGCTCCTGGATACATTTACACTAGCGATCAGGTTATGGCATACTTTTGAAAATTGATAAATGTAAGGAATAGTTCACCAGAAAGTCAAAATTCTTTCACCTAACCCTTTCATTTCAAACAAATGATAATTTTGAAAGGAAAAACTCCCTCCACTGTAATACATGGCTAATGCAAATAATTTTGCATATGATGGTGCTGTTATGAATATTTATATATTCTATGAAGGCTCTTCTACTATAATGAAAAAGGCAGGACTTCATTTGTTTCATCTGTGCTAAACCATGTATGTGAGATGTGAAAGAGTCCGATCAGTTACATATATTCTAGTGTCGTGATGAATTATAGTGTAGTGCTTAAGCTGCATGAAGTAGTGATTGAAATACTGATTTTGAAGTTTGTTGTGAGAGTTCTTGGAAGAAGTTCTGTTTTGTGTGTTTTTACTGCCACCTAATGGACAAAAAATGAAAATGGACATTTTTACTTTGTTTCACTCTTCATCCATATTTTCTGTTTCTGTAATTCTTTAACTTTTTTCACCCCTTATTTAATTTAAAGTCTGTGTTCTGCAATTTTCTCTTCACTTTCAATAAAGTCTCTTCTTCTTATTCCATTTCAGACATTCTCATTCTTTCTTTCCTTCATTCTATATTTTCATTATCACATCATTGCACCATTGTTAATATGTGTTTGTTTACACACTGACCTGATATAGCTGCAGTGTAAATAAGATGATATAATCACACACTTCTTCTCTGCATCCCTCGTGTCTTTTTCTTCTCCTAGGCTCGGCTACGCTTCAGCACTGGCAGCAGTTGGCTCAGCCTAATCTGGGCGGTATCCTGGATGCCCGACCTGGTGTGGTCCCGAAAGGCTTCCGTCCCTTGGAGCTGGACCTGGAGGAAGTCTATCACTATGCCGATTATGAGGAAGATGAGCCTGGAGAGCAGTATTTCCAGAACCTTCCCACCACAACCACATCCATTTCCAGTGTACCTGCTTCCCATAGCCTCGCCCCCTCAGCCTCCCCGTCACCATGTCTCAGCACAGGTCACGCTTCCATCGAGTTCTCAAGTAAGTTTTGAGTCATAGATTGACATTATAATACTATTTATGTTGCTTATTGTATGTTTAAAATGGACATACGTTGTGTAAATATATATATATAGAGAGAAAGAGAGGGAGAGAGAGAGAGAATCCTTATTCACTATTTGCTATAATTTTTTATTATTATTATTAATTTATTTTTAAAAAAATCAAAACAAACAATTTCCTATATGTTAGTCTAACAAATTTCTCAAATTATTTTAAAACCATATATTTGGTAAATATTAATTTAGATAAAATTAATTGAACTAAATATTTGTTGTGACAAGTTCTTATATTAAATATGACTTCAGTATCTAAACTAAATATAAAATCTATTTATTTATTTAAAAATAAATAAAAACTGTGCATTGTCATGGATTAACAGATTTTATAATTAAAATATTTCTGAAATCAATATAAATACACATACCACACACACACACACACACACACACACACACACATATATATATATATTATATAATTGCGATTAATCACATCCAAAATATATGTACTGTGTATTTATTATGTATATATAAATACACATATAGTTTATATTTTGAAAATATTTACATATGTGTATGTATGTATATTTATGTTCTTATATTTCATATTTAATATATAAACATAACATATTTTTTTTATATGTACATTTATGTGTTTGTATTTCTAATATACATAAAAATATACACAGTATACACTCATTATGTAAGCAAAAACTTTTAAATTGGATGTGATTAATCGTTTGACAGCTATATATATATATATATATATATATATATATATATATATATATATATATATATATATATATATATATATGTATATATAGCTGTCAAACGATTAATGTTCTTCTTTAAAAATACATATTTAGAACACTTTCATAACTTTCATAAACTATTCATTTAGATACAAATAAATGAAAACTGTTTGTTTGACTCTCAGTTTTTGTATATTTTCCAGTGTATTTCCCGGGCAAATGCATGGCTCACACAAGTTCAACCTACACCTTCACCACCTGCAAAATCCTCCATCCATCTGATGAGCTCACAAGAGTGACACCCAGGTAATGTACTGTCCTGTCACTGAGACAATAACTGACTAGCCAATCGGCAAATCATTTTCTGTTTTTCTGTCCAGTTTAAACCCCGTCCCCACCTCGTCCTGCGTGATGTCAAGCAGTATCCGCTCGACCCCTGCCGTCACGCCGTGTACTCCTCGGAGAATGAGTCTGTCCCAGTCTCAGTCATTCACCAACCTGCGGGACTCCACCAAAACCTTCAGCACATCCTTGGGCCTGGTTCGCCTCCTGCAGGAGAGGGGCATCTCTGCTGCCGTGTACCAGCCTCAGAGCTGGGATAGAGGAAGCGGAGGAGTCCTCTTCTCCACCTCAGTTCTTCCTCCTCCTCCTCCCGACCCGAACAGACCCACCACTCCGCCAAATTCCCCCACCCGTTGCACTCCCAGCCCAGGTTCAGCGGTTTCTGATTCGGACACCTCCATGCCTTTCTCTTTCAAGAGCCCGTCCTATGAAAACTTCTTGGCTTCCAAGCCAGCAAGGTCTATTTTGAAAGAGGTGGCAGGGGTGTCTGGGGCTCAGGCTAAAGACTGTGAGAGCCAAACTGATGTCAGTATGTATAGTCTCAACTTGGTGGATAAGCTGAAAAGGTTAGGGTTGGCAAGCCCTGGGGCTTCTGGGGCAACGGGGGGAGGGATTCCAAGGCCAAGCCCACTTATAGGTCCTCTGGGTGGGCTTCGGAGGGCAGGGTCCCCCTTTAGTCCCCTAAATGAAGGTATGAGGAGGAATCGAAGCTATCCTGCTATGGTTGGGGCCAGTATGGCAATGAAGGGCCCCGGTCCTCAAGGGGACGAAATGCTACTGGCTCCTAAACTACCCAAGCAGACAAGTCTTAAATAATCAGTTATGCATAATAATGAATCACACAATCAGTGGATTGTACCTTATTATCTTACTAACACAGAATTCAAGTCATAACTTAATATATATATATATATATACACTTAAAAAAACACTCTCACATAAAGTGATAATTCACCCCCCCCTCCAAAAGGAAACTTTGATATTTACTCACCCTTATATCATTCCAAATCGGACTTCACGCTCCATTATTTGACCTTGTTGACTTTTGTTGCCCTTTTAAGTTAATCATACTGAAAAATGTTGATTTAATTTACATGTTGTTTCAAACCTGTATTTCTTTTTTTCTGCTGAACACAGAGGAGGATATTTTGAAAAATGTTGGCAGCTAAACAGTTAAAGAATATAGACATTAAAATTACCTTTGAAATCACTGGGAACCAGAACTATTAGGTTATAAACACTCTTGAAAATATCTTCTTTTGTTTTCAGCAGAAGAATCAAATGCTTACAGGTTTGGAACAACATGAAAGTGAGCAAATGATGAGAGGATTTTAATTTGTATCTTAATAAAAACACACATATGCAGATGGTGGTTTATTTTTATTCATGCTGATCTGTCTGTATGTTCTCTCCTCACTAACTCCTTGATTTGCCCTGTACAATCTAATGTGACGTATCCTGTACAGATGGTGCTGATCGTATGTAACCTTTGACCTCACTTTGACTTCCCAGCCAGTGCACATGCAGGAAGGAATAAATCAACAAAAACCAAATGAACTAGAAACTCTGCAGTCACATGTATGGTTCATTCACTATGAATTAGAGCGAAGTTCAGTTATCACACTTGATGTGTATTTTTCGAGCTAAGGGCATTTCCAGGGTATAGGATAATGTATCGATCCGGGATCAATGGTGTTCTGTTCCTGCTTTTGGCATCTATAAAATGTATTTTCCCTGGTTGCCTGCTTGTTTTGAAGGATGGCATTTGAGTTGATGTATTGATGCTAGCAGATAGGATGTGCAGCACTGGTTTAATCACCCACCTCGACCAACTCTCTATTCCTACATTACTCTGTCTATATTTATCTTTCTGTCTCAGGGCCATCCTTAGCTGATGCGGGGCGCGGTGTGAGGTAGGAAGCAGGGTCCCCTCGGTCCCTTCGCTGCGGGGCCCAGTTTTGAACGCACCAGTTCCACTGCTCAAAGGATGGCCCTGGCCTGTCTATACCTTTTTTTTTTAAGTAGATAAATCTTTAATAATGAAGTGACAACTGTAGCTTTTCATTCGATGAGTGGGTAAATGAATTGAGAGTTATTGGCTACATGAAAAGCCTGATTTCAGAAAGTGCTTGCTGTCTTGCTGGTTTTCTATATAAAAAAGCGAGTGCCTGTATTTCAGTCATCTGTCATGTCAGAGTTTTTACTGAACACCTGGAAAACGTTGGAGAGCACTAATGAGCACTGAGCGATTTTATTCTCTTTATTTATTCATTTACCATGTTTTGTTGTTTCATGTTATTTGAAATGTGCACTTTGACTTTCTAATGTGCTGTTTAACACCCACCTGTTTCATAACGTTTTTGAGATTTAGTTGCTCTCAGGTAATGGTCGTACAAGGGAAAAGCTTTTAGATTAGTGACTACGCAATAATGTTCGTTTGAATAATTTTATTTTCAAATAAAAAAATTTTGCTTCTTGTCTGTCGATACCCATAACTGTCACTAGAGGTCAGTGTGTCTTCACTCATTTGTTTTCCTTCCTTATTTTGCACAACCTGCTGATGGAAATTACAAATAAAATTTGGGACTTTCTTGACTCTGTGTGTTTTTCATGATAGGAAATAAATAAATAAAAAGGCTTTCAATCTAAGGGTCCGTAATTAAACGTTTCATGAGTAACTGAGGGTTTCAACTGAGTTTGTTAAGAACCTCTTAACAAATTTACTTTTAAGATAGTTAGATTTGTTAAAAAATGGTTACTGCTTAATTCCTTTACTTAGATTTCAGTACTTAACATGTTAAAACAAGCGTTAAATAGAAGCAAAGGTAAACTGAAGTAAATTTCCATTTTCCAAAATGGCACGAAGGAATGAGGTAAGCAGTTTTTGTCAAATTGTCACATTATGTTTATTTATTTAAGTATTTTCAGATTATACCTGATTTGGACTTGGTTTCATAGTTTTGATCAGTCAGAATGTTTCCTCCATTATATGAAATGTGAATGGGTTGCATTTCTCCCATAACCGTTTGGTATTGTTTGTTTGAAGAAGTACATTACAAGACAAAAGTGAAAGGGAGCAATTTGTTATCCCAGACATGATGGCGGCTAACCTACTTCAGACATGCTCTCCAAATTAAGTGTCCAAAGAAAAAAAAAGAAAAGACCTAGGTTTTCATTATATTGCCATGGGAACAGGACTGGAATTATTTACTCTGGAGTATTTCTCATAAACCACAAAGATGACCTCCAAAGACGAAGCAGCCCAAACAGTAGCATTTAATATCCTGAAGCAGGTAGGGCATCATTTGAAGATGTTTCTTAGGTTAGACTAAACATGATTATTTTTGTGCACTGCAATGACTTTTCCACTGTCTTGGGGGGGAGATCCTCAATTATATCATGAGATGTCCATCAGCGAATGTTAATCTCTGGTCACAAATAAGTAGCCATGTTTTGTTTTGTCCATTTGCTTCATCCAACCAGACACAAAATAACACAAACAATTGCTCATGGTTTTAAATGAGGGCAAGACGTTTACGCTAACACAGGTACCAAGAATCTAACCAATGGGCCCAATGAGAAAGTTTTACCTCAGTGTCGCCGGTTCAGTGTTCCTGCCCAGCAACAGTCCTGACTCCAATAACTTTATTCCCATTTGACCAAATAATGACAAGCTGAATCAAATCCACTGGTGGTCTAATGTGATGTAATACGTCTTCGATGTTGGATTAGATCTATAATTGAGGGTTTGATGTGATTAACATTCGTTCTTATTGGCCAGTATTAGATTACGGCTCAGTAGCATTTCGCCTTTATTAAGGGTCAGTAGAGGAAAAGGGTGATGTTTTGAATATGACAGTTCTGTCCAGCTCTTTGCCTAATTATAGCAGACAGTGACGTGCGTGCATGTGGCGGCTGACCAGTCTGAAGACGTATGTCACATCCACCACTGCAGCTTGATGGTCGGCCTGTTATTATAGAGGGAGATCTATTGCATCTGTCTGTCTTCCAGTCTATTTACGTCTCTATGTGCCTGTCAAATGAAAATCTTTACCCTTGGACAGTGAATGAAGCTCAGTGAATCCCTTGAGTCTGCCTTGAAGCTTAAGAAACCTTCGACCCTCTCTTTTCTAACTCTTTCCACTTCTCTTTGTCTTTGGAGAGCATCTGAATAATTCAAATGGTCTTTTTTAACCAGAAATCTTTCCACTGCCTCCACTTATTGCTCCTTTAAAGCATTTCCTCCATTAATTCATTTACTCATTTATTGGTTTTTCACTTTCTTTCCAAGCCAAGAGGCTTCCTGACAAAGCCGTTTGAGCCGCAAAGTCTTGTTAAGCCATTTCCTTCCATTAAAGGCGAGTTCTCGTGGTTGCGAGCTGTTTTGATGGACAAACTGCCGGAGTCTGTAGGATTTTAAGGCCAAAGTTGAATGCTGACCTGATTTATTGAAAACTGTGGGTTCATGAATCTGACAAGCACATCAGCTCAATGGTTCTCTTTATGCAAAAACCACTGCATATGTGACAAATAAAATCAACAAGACTGAAAAACAACCACAATACTTTGAGACTTTTTTGTCTTTTTTTTTGCAAAATTAGGCATATGTGTATATTGCATTAAACTGGTTTCTTAACAAATGTACATTAGAATAATAATAACAGTAGTAGTAATAAATATACTCTTTATTTGTAGGTGAGGAACCAGCTGATATATATGGATTTTATGATGAGTATTCATATTCCTCAGCACTCCGGCGGCCAAAATCCATCCAGCCCACGTAATCCCGATCTTTTATCCGGTGGTTAATGCTGTTTGCTCTGTTGTTCATGGAGGAGCTGCGATGAACAGAACCTAAGAGAGAGAAAGAAAGAAAGAAGTTAATGCAAAATCTCTTAACATCCTAAATATTTAACTAGTAGTGACATGGTATAGATATGTATAAGTAGAAAGGTGGACTACTATATACGCACATATATCAGAATAAATCATCACTTTTAGACACAACTTCTAACATCTTCTACATAAAACCTGGTTCTAAATGGCAAGAGATCAATGAAGCTGGCACTGTAGCCAGTTTTCTGTCACCCATTGAACATAAATCATACTTAAGTAAGCGATTAATGATGTTAACGGCAAAACAAAACAAAAAAAGATGTCAAGTGTGAACTCTGGCTTATACTTAGATGTGTCAAAATGCCATTTAAACAGTCCGGATTGTCTTGACTTGCTGTGAATTTAATTATTATTTTGAATCGACATGATTGAGTTGAGTGGCACGCTACTGTGTGTGGCAATGTTTGGGCAACGTTTCAGCTTCATACCGCATGTTAGGTGTCATTCAATCTGTTGTCAAGGGTGTGATACTGTTTTCAACAGATGGGAGACTTTTAACACACTATACATACTATCTTTTGGTGTAGACTTGTTGTGACATGCTGACATGTGTGAAGCTTGCACCTCCTACTCACAATTATTGAGAGAGAGAGAGAGAGAGCTGACCTTAGTGAGAAACTGAGTATGGTGAGAATCTAGGACACTCTTTAATGGGATCAGTTAGTTCCCATTACACACACTGAGTATTTTCATCACGTACACACACATTGGACATTCCATTGGCTTTTTGAAATTCTTGGCTAATGATATTATCTACCCCCTAACTTAAATTTAACTCTTGAAGAAAACCTTTCTGCTTCTGTAGACATTATTTACCTGTTTATTAAACTATTTTCCTTTTGGAGATCATAAACGCTTCCCATTTTGTCCTTGTGGGAATATTTGGACACTATAATGTAGAAGAAAAACCTGATCCACATGCATAAACTCACATTACAGATGCTCCCTGTTTACAATTTAGTAATTTAGTAAAATGTCATTTCACACTGAGCTTGTTCAGAGGTGCAATTCCCTGTTCCTGTGATTAGGAATGATAATAGTAAGATCCCCTTTGAATAGGAGACGCCCTAATGAGTGGTTATGCAATTTAATGGTGCACACCTGACCCAAAAAATATCCGCCTCTCGTACACCTCCGGCATAAACAGGCTTCTCTCGGCTGTGTTTGTGTTTGTCAGTGCCCAGCAACGCTAACCTGGAGCTACAGTACAGTGCGTGACAAAGGTTTACTTGCATTATGTGGAAACCTGTAGTTTCATGTAATGATTTTACCTGCTTGTTTGTCATTTCACCTTCCTGTTGTTGTTCTCCTAAAAATGAACTTGCTCTAAATTTGTGTTGCACTTTTTTTTTTTTTTTGAGTATTTTTGTTTTTATGGTAATGAAGAATAAGCCAATTTGAATAAAAAAAAATTTTTTGCACATATTTACAATAAATAAACAAAATTTTGTAAAGGAAATTCTGAGCTAGTTTTCAAATGAAGGCAAAAGAAACGTTCATACACAAGGACATACACTGAGAAAATATGAGCACGAAAGTCATACAGGAAAGGGAGAGCAGAAGAGATGGAAACAAAGAGAAAGAGCAGATTTATCTGCTTCTCCTTCCAGCTCTTCCTGTTGTCCATTTCTGTATGTACTGCAGTATGAGTTAGTTTCACTGTTACTCATTCTGTGTTTCTGTCCGTGCGGAAAACCAAGCATTTGCTAAAGCTACATTTTTTGGTTTTCAAGACAATTGAAAACCATTGTCATTCTTTCTGTCATTGTGGACCATTGTTTGCTGTTCAAGTGTCTCTCACCTTTTTTGGACATGAGTTTGGCCAGCAGTTGGCTGAGGTTGGCACGAGTGTCTGGGTTTGTGTCTGCGGGCTGCTGTTTGAGGGTGAGGCTGGTGGAGCGGGCGACCCGGTGGTGCCCACTTAAACTGGCATCCAGCTGCGAGGGGAGAGGGCTGTCATCAGTGTCAGAGGAAGAGGAGCGGGGCCGACCCAAACAGGAGGCAGAAAGCGCAGCCAGGATCAGACACACGCACACCCCGCTGTTCATCCTGCAAATGTGAACTAGAGGAGGAGCAGACAGAGGCAAGCTTGTTAAAAGAAATCCTTTGTAGTTTTTGCTGCCATGCAATTTAATGAATTTTCTTTTTAAAATGTTTTATACATTTGATTATTATTAATATTAAATGTATTTGCATTTTTTTCTTAATGTTATAATTTTTATTATTTCTAATATTAAATGTATGTGCATATTGTTTGTTTTTACTGCCATACAATTATTAAAAAATATATTTTTATTATTATTACATTTTCATATTAACTTGTATTGTTACTGATACATGGTTTAGTTTATTTAATTTATGATTTACTGATATACTGTTTTTCATTCATTCTACTATAAATATCACATTTTGATTCTTATTCTTATATTTGGTTTTAAATACGCACAATTTAAATTTTAGTCATTAAGTAAAAAAACTGATTTATCCTTTAAATTAAATTAATATCAATATTAAATCATCAGTAATCAATAAACTAATTTATTTGACTAAGAAAATAAAGAAAATTATTTGATGTAACAAATAAGCTATTTTTTCAGACTTTCTGTCAACTCGGTCTAAAGGATGAAAGACATTTTAAGTCTATATAGATAAAAAAGTATTAAGGAAATCATTTTAGAAAGACAATAAAGTTATCAAGCACTGTTTACAACTATATTCTGTTACTCTAATGTTTGAAAGTTAAAGAATAGATAGACAGATGGATAGGATCTCTTACCTTATTCTCTTTTGCGAGCTTGGAGGAGAATGAAAGTGGGTATTCTCAGGAAGGAGGGAGAGAGGCACTTATATACCCAGCTGTGACGTGCACACACATGCATTCACTCACACACTTCCACAGACATGCACGCACATGGAAAGTGTTGAAGCATATACATATGTACATCATGCTATTTTTGCATCTGTTTGCATCTGTTCTACAATTCTTTTTTTTTATATTGAAATCACTAAATTGTTCTATTAGACTATTTTAATTCATTTATTCTGAATCTGGCGATACTTTAATCAAACCTCAGCCAGCTTAACAGGATTAAAGTTCTCCAACAACTGAGGTCAAGAGTCAAGGAGAACAGTCTGGAAGCTAATTGAACTCATATCTGTATGGAAAAACCAAACATGTCATTTGTATGCAATTTCTGCGTATTAGATATGCTGGCCATTTCAGCTCTTGCTGTGTAAGTGAATGGCTGCCATCATGGCACCAGCCTCACCTGTACTCTCTCCAGGTGCGGGCCAAAGTAGACACACAAGTGTCGGAATCAAATAGTTCTAGAAAATGTTGTTTGATAAAAACAGCTGCAGCTATATTTAAACAGACTTTATATAACTCTTTATGTAACTTACAGCTTTACATATAGAACTTTCTGGAAGTGTTTCAGCACCAGCACTTTTACACTTAGTATGATGTAAACACACTGCTTTTATAAAGCCTTGTACGCAGAACGGAGAATGTCATTATTTAATGTCATCCTCATGTTGCTCCATATGACTTTTTTTCTGAAGAATATCCAGGTTTAACTATAATTTATCAAGCTATTAAGATTCAAAATGAAAGATCTAACACTGTAAAAGTATCATTTTATGGTGTTATCTTTTTGTAGCTTGGACCTCGATGTGCTCATACACTTTCATTATAGAAAAGCGTGGCCAAAAAACAGGAGAAAAAAAAGTCTCGTCTGCCATTCCTCTTATTCTTGGCTGTCTATCCCATCCTTTTTTGTAGCTCTTCTCATATTTGACATCTTTTTTTTTTTTTGCTTTTATGAGGTGACAATTGAAGTACTCATGGGGTACTTTCATTTGTTTTCACAGAAAACAGCTGTGAAGGAATATATCTGTCTGTCCACCTGTCCCTCAGTCTTTCTCCCTCTCTTCGTCTCTCTCTCCCTCTCATGGTTATCGGGGTGTAACATTTGCGTGGTCGGTGTGGGAACACTTGCGTGGGAGGTGCTGTGAAGCATGAGAATCGATTGGCTGGCGTGTGGGAGGTGTTTGTGTGATTGGAGCCTGTCGTAATGTGAAGGCAACCTGCACTTCAATTTGCTTGACTTCTTTACTCCAGGTGTGAAGGATAGTCACAAATGAGATGCACTCGCAACCTGTGTTTGATGAAGAGATTTTTATAGCAAGGTTCATCAAGACATCAAGACTTTTAGTCCAGAGTCATTTCCCACTTCCATCACCTTACATAACAGAGTCAAGGCTCAAGAGGTTTCATTATCGATCAGAGGAGTGGCTAAAGTTTGAATCTGGCTTGCAACGTTTTCCATTCCATTCAATGCTTTCTCCTTTATTTCCTGTTTTATTTTTATTCTTCTCAATAAAAATGGCAAAATGGCTCAAATTATTTAATAGGCAGGCAATAAACATTTAGTAAAGTCAGAAATTATTACTCTTACTCACACATAATATGTTAGTATTTTTTTTATTTATTATTTTTAAAAAGAAATGTTTCTTGAGCATCAAGTCAGCATATAAAAATAATTTCTGAAGGATCATTTGACACTGTGAATAATTAGTTTTGCCAGCACAGGAATGAATTAGATGTAAAAAATATATATACTAAAATATACTTTTAAAAAAATTATTGTAATATAATTTAACAATAAACATTGTTTTTACTGTATATTTGACCAAACCAAATTTTGCCTTAGTAAGCACAAGACAATTATTATTAAAAAAAAATAACCTTAAGTTAAAGAATAGAAAGATCAGAATGTCTTGCCAGAAGTTTTGCCATGATCAGTCGTGTCAAACCAAGCGCTGTGCAAATCATAACTTCAATCTCTCTCCAAACGGGTTCATGCAGAAATTTTGCATTAACTGATCCTCATCGTATTTTATTCTGATCGGAGTCTGCCATGACAGGATCATCTATAAATCGAGGGCTAGGAGGTTAAACGACAGATGTAATTGTGCTCACCTCACAGTCTTCTGGAAATAAATGAAACCAGCACCATTACTGAAGATCATTCCACAGTAATTGAGGATGACCTATGTAAATCTATGCTTCTTACAAGATGGCTAAACTTTCCACTGCACACATGAATAAGTAATTTAAAGCTGTTTCTCTATTTGCTGCTGTCCCTCTGTCTGTCTCTAATTACATACTGGGGGCATGTCAATTAATGACACTTAATTACCACATTTCAGACCAGAAAAGACCAAGTAAAATGTCCATGTTAGCTGAAGGGAGAGGACCAAGCAAAATTGAAAGAGTTGTGTCTTATGCAAGATCTTATGAAATCAGAGAGCTGTGTAGACAAATATATGCTAAAGTATTCCTGAAAGTTAACAAAATTAAAATCTACATGGTTTCCTTTCAGTGGAAATGGACCAAAATTATTGATAACTCTAGCATAAATTCATGCACTCAGAATTTATCACCTTTACAATCCGATTGAGATTTGAATGAGAAAAAATATTACACCTTTCTGTTTATGGACCTTGAGTGTAGTAGTACTCTGTGGCGGCTGTGTTTCATTTATCTTTAACTTTTAAATGGTCAAAGCACCTGCTTGTGATAACAACATCTGCATTGATAAGGGGAACAGACTAATTTGGTTTAATGGGAAGTGCCCCAGCATTACTGTGACGCCACTGTAATTATCTTTGTGTAGGGTGCTGTATAAGAAACGGCATCCTATTTTGCAGTGTTTTATTGTGTGATTTACCTTTAGCTTGGCCAATAACACTTGAAGCAGGATGAATTAGGACTGAAGAGCCAGCTGGGCTGTGCTGAAAGAGGCACCTGTCCTCCCCCTGATTGGCATTGCAAAAAACATGTTAACGAGAGGATAGATGGACAATTATCAAATTGGATTACCTTGCGTCACTCTGCTGTATTTTTGGTAGGCAAAGTATTGATTCTGTTGAGTGGGGAGGATTTCGTTTTTTTATCGTTAATATTAATAGACACATTAATAGACTGGCCATTTTGAACCATCTTAAAAAAACATTAAGACAAAAACAGCACTTTAATTTCAAAGCTTGTAAAGGCAGTTTAAACTTCACTGGCATTTTGCAGGCTTTATTTTATGAACTCCCCATGGTTAAATTCATATATTGTGCTAGTTTTTTTTTTGAGCTCAGTACCATGACAAAATCTCTGCAATGAAAATCACTCTTTGTTTTCCTAACCAGCTGAGATGTAGCATAAGTTTGCCATAGGGGATTCATAAAGTATCCCTATCTTTCAGCCTATGAATATTTAATAATGCTGAGCTCCACCACCCAAACAAAATGCATTACAGGTTTTCCCTTCTCTGCAATGTCTGACTATTTATTTAAAGATTTTTCTCTTTATCTCTCAGCCTGTATATTTTTATATTGCAAGGATGTTGGTTGAATCTAATTAAAACTATTATCCTGGGAGGTGTTAAGATGTGTTAAGTCGTCTTTAAAAGGGGCAGGAAGTCAATGATATTGATTGAAGCCTCTGGCTAATAAAAGGGACTGCGCTACTTACTCTAAGCATAATATACATTTCGTAAATCAAATGGTGCCATAGCATATAGGATCTTGCATATGCGCAACAAAATGGTTTTACATGGTCTCACATATGCACTTTTCTTGGAGGATTCTTGCAAATCCATGTCAAACTTTGTATTATAACACAAACTTAAAACAAAGCAAAATACCTTGCCATACAGTAAGGTTTTTAGCTGGCACTGCAGTTTTCACTAACTTATGTTTGAGGACATCCCATAGGTGTAATGGTTTTTATACTGTAGAAACTGTATATTCTATGGCCCTACACCTAACCCTAACCCTCACAGGAAACTTTGTGCATTTTTACTTTCTCAAAAAAACTCATTCTGTATGATTTATAAGCGTTTTGCAAAATGGGGACATGGGTTATGTCCTCATAAGTCACCCTCTCCTTGTAACACCTGTGTCATCCACATGTCATTATACAGAGTTGTGCCCTGATATGTCACAAAAACATGCGCACACACACACACACACACACACACACACACACACAAAAAGCAGCAATTTAATAAAGATAAATATATTACTAAATAAACATGCTTCTAGCTCTTACGTCAATCAATCATGTGTTTAAACCTGCCAACCACCAGCATTAAATGTCTATACAAGTTCCTGACGGGAGATCCATGTAGTAATAGTATGCACATTTTCAGGATACTACATGGACTTTAATGCCTCAGCTGTACTTTTCCCATTAACATCAGTGTTGAATCTTAAATCACAATTGCGGTGTCATTATGATGAATTACCCCCCAGCCTGAATAAGTTTGACCTGACAGGCAGTTAAAGGGCTTGCGTAGGATTTGGGCAACAATCAGAGGCTGATGCTTGTTTTTAACAAAATAAATGACAGTCAATTGTGTTCGAGTTTCCAAGGGGCTTTCAATTAATCAGGCTTTTGATATAATAATGAAGGGATGTGCCTGTATACACAAAAGGAACGCTTGAGTGAAAACTCCAGAGGAGGATGCGAAGTGGATCAAATCGTGACTCATTCTCGTGCCAATATATGTCCACAAGCAGCTAAAAATGATCTCAAGAGTGAAACACAAGGTTAGTAAACTCATTTACCTCCGCTGTCTATAAACCATAAAGGTATACATAGGCTTTTACCAGCTCTTCATATATTCTGCTTCAGTCTGCTCTTAGATTTGCACTTTTTATCTGCACTGTCTGAAAGCTTTGTTTTCCTATTGTTAATTGTCATCCATTTTTTTTTTAAATCTGAATTTTCTAAGCTACAGAATAGCTTTGCGATTCAGGGCAGGAAATCCCCTGTAGAGTCGGGCCATTTGAGGAAGTTCAGCCTGTACTTTAAGCACACTGGACTCAGTCTCACCGGAGATGAATCCTTCTATTTATAAGCATCAATTAGTGAGACTCTTAATCGATAAATAAGTCTTAGTGCAGTTTGACTATTGAGTGCTTTGATTACCATGAATGAGTCTAAATTCTAAATTCTCGAGACTCTAAGGCTACATTTAAATGACAACGATAGTCAAAAATGGGATAGATTTTCCCTAGCATGTCTACTTACCGAACACGTACTATGCATGCGCATGACGTCGCCATATAAGAAAAAAGATTCCCATTTTGCGTGTTTACACAGAAACAATAATGGTGGTGTTTTAAAAAACTTGCACTTTGAAACTTTTTCAGAAATGTGTGTTTTCAGTCCCCAAAACGCCTGTCAACGAACAGGCAAAAAGCATAAAAAGTTTCCCATTTTTGGCTGAAAATGTTGTCAGGTAAATGGCCCCGTATTAAGAGCAGTTCATAAACTTTTCAATACAGGTTTAACAATGATTTTTACAAATGTAATTACTTCTACAATTTCTGTGGTGATCAATTGATCACTGTCTACCAGCTTCATTAAAAATATATATTTAGCTTTAAAAATACCCTGAAAGACATACATTCTCTATGACGTATTGACCTGATTGAAGGAAACCCCCATCCCTGGTGTGAATGTTAACCCAGTAATCCTTCATTCCAGGGGCTCTCGTATGGGAGAGCGAGTCAGATATGCAAGGAAGATACAACCGACTTATGCTGAATTATGAATGAATCTCGGCTCCATGAGAGATCTGATATTCCTTTAAAAGAGTGGGGTTGGTAGGAAACACAGGAGTCCTGGTCATTTTAAGCAAAATAATTTTGAATTCAAATTTCAAAAAACGAATAAAATGTTGCATGATTGTTCTGGGTAAAAAAAAAAAAAAAAAAAGTGTTTTTCTAAAACCTTGTGGCAGAGAATGATGGTGCTCCTGGTGGGAAATGAAAAGAGAGAGCAAGACAGATGAAATGAGGATGTTTTCTGAAGGAATGGGCAGATGGTTCATGGAGCTTCATTGTATTTCAGTCTTCGGTGAATAACTGAATTTGACATCAGAAAAACATGCACGTATGACACGTCTCAGTCAGTTAATATCTAAAAACATTTCAAGAGTTTGTGGGAAATTGCGAGTCCAATTTCCATGCCAACCTGAAATGTCTGAGAGCATTATAATGTACATTACTCTCAAGGAATCTAGAAATGTACAAACATGGAGTATTTTGCACTTCAGTGCTCTGAAACAATTCTCCAAAAAATATGTATTAAATAACGTCATTCCCTAATCAGTTTTTTTCCCCCCATTTGTCCAAGGGAACTTTTTTTGGACTTAAAGGGAATTGCAGCTATATGCTCACATCTTCCTCTTCGTGCATAGACTAGACCTCATAAAATAAAAGTCTCTCTCATTCCATAGTTCATCATTTTCTGTAAAAGGCTTCAATTAGTAATGGCAACCTAGCAAAACAAAGGTCAATGTCAAAACCCGATTGTAGATTGTTGACATAAGTGATAGGCCCTTATTCAGGATAATTGGCCCCTTGGTGTTTGAATAGTGTGCTTTATCAAGGGCAGTGCTTAGTAGATCATGAATGACTGCCATTATTACACACGGCTCTTCTGTGTATAGGGAAGTGTATTAATTGATTGTTTGAGATGATTGAAAACATTGCTCTCCTGTTACTAATGTATGCCATTGATAAATATCATACTATTATATATCAGCATCATACATAATTTTCGTTATTTCATGAGGTCACATCTCTATCTTTTCCTAGGAAGTGCTGAAGGTAAGCTGATTGGTAAAGGTAAACATGTTTGGTTTGCAGGAACACAAGTAATGCATCCCAAAGGAGCTTTTTTTCTTACATTTCTTGTAGATGTTTAACGTCTAATCAACAAGCACAGTTTAGAGTTAGTTTATTGCATTTTTTGAGTTCAAATAGACCTACACTGAAAAAAAAATGATTATGGTGTAGCCATTTCCCAGCATGCACTGAAGCATGAATAATTAATATGGTAGAATTGTTGCTGTTTGTCAGTTTCATTTATACTGTTGTTGCTGATTCTGTCATGTTTAGTAACATGACACTTCTTGTCTTTTGATGTCAGGATGTAGCCCTATTTGTTTTTTATTTAAAAGAATCATATGTAAAAACTAGTGCTGTCAAATGATTAATCCTGATTAATCACATTCAAAATAAGTTTTTGTTTACAAAATATGCTTAATATATGTAAATGATCACATTAATGTATAGATAATTAGGCAGTGATAATACTGATGTCACAGAAAACACAGTCCATTAAGTAAATCAGATTTTGATTCAGTTCAGTGGAGGATTCATGATTCAAATTGGTAATAAGTTGAAAGAGCAGGCTTGTTCGTTTGGGAATCAGACTGTTTTTGATTCACTAAGAAGAACCAGTTCATGAGAGTCATTTGTTCATAGATTTGATTACACAAGTCATGCTGAATGTTTATGATTCACTGAAAATAATCACTGTTAAGCATCCTGTTTTCATGATTTGAACTCCACTAGTAGCATTGTATTCCTGTTTACTCAGTAGACGATTCTTGCTTTTATTTCACGAAACACAGTCCATTTATTTTATGACAAGCAAGAAAGTGAATTAGTGAATTAGTGGGGTAAAGAAGTTAGTGATGACGATCACTGTTGAATAAACTAAAGCAGACAATGCAAATTAATCCTATGATATTCATCTCTAAATGAGTTTGAGTTTGTTGCAAGCATTACAGACAGTATGCCATTCCAAATGTGTTACATATTTTACAGAGACTGTTTGTAAGTTTTATTAGTCAGACTTTGAGAATCTGCCAGTTGCTGTCACACCAAAGCATAAATCTCTCAGCAAAAAACGTATAATTATAAACAGAGTTTAAAGAGCCCTACACCCATGCAGCATCTTCAAAGTCACCATCTGTGTGCATGCACACCTTAACCAAAAAAAAAGCAATCAAGGGAATGTGTAACCAACAAGGATGACTTTGAAGACAATTTTGAGTATTTCAGACGGCCTTACTGAAATCAATAACATACATGCAGTCTGATATGGAAAATCCAAGCCTGCTCTGGAATGATGGAATCATGTCACATTTTGTTCTGCTGAAAACAAGTTAATAAAAATACAATTTCTTCCTGCTGTTGGGAATGAGTCACATTCAAAATCTAATTTTCAAATCCCCCCAGACACATGTCTGTTCGTTACAACTTCCTGTGATACGTCTGAATAAATAAGCACAAAAGCACAAAAGGACAGAGAAACTTCTGTAGATCATTTTGACAGCTCAGGTAAATACTGCACCACATAAAGTGCATCAAGATACTGTAACAAATATAAAATCCGCTCAAAGATGGAACGAATGCTATGGAAACTCTAGTAAATGCAAATAACATAAAGAAAAAACCTTATAGTATTGAATTTGTTTTCATATTATATAGGTTACTTTTCCAATTTGAAAACCAAATGATGTGAAAACAAATTGTATATCTCACAAATAATTACAATCGAATCAAAACAAAAGGATCATCCATTAACAGAATTAAACATGACATTTTGAATTTTCTTGTAAAACAAACTTTTCTTGTATAAAAAATAAATGACTGTATAATGTTGAATGCCTCTTACAGCTGGCTTTCAGATTGCTCGGTCTCTAATTACACAAGGTACTTTCCTCGAGCAGCATTCGGACTAGGATCTGCTTGTTCGGATCCTCTAATGGTGCTCTCATCAGGCTGGAAGCTTGTGGTTGAGACAAGAGTCAATTGGAAAGTGTGCTATCCCTTGGAGAACTGTGTTTATTTAGTGGATGACTGTGTTATCAGATGGACAGAAGGCACATTACAAGTCATGATGTCTTCCAGAAGTTTCTGTATTTCTTTTATTAGGGCAACAGTACAAAAAAATGAATAAACAAAAATTTAATGTGATTATTATTATTTTTTTTTTCTGGACGGGATTCATATGTAGTGCCATTTGATTTGTCATTAGACAAATCGAAAGCTCTGTCAGTCACACATTTAACAGATATTCAGGTATAGGATGCAGCCAATAAGGTTATTATTGTTTTCCGGTCTTATATGAGTTCAGGTTTTCTCAATGTTTTCAGTATGAATTCCTATGAGGTGTAGATTCAGGTTCAGTCATTTGTGAATGAGGGGTTCAACTTATTGATGTCACAACTGGAGTGTAATTGAAAGAGGCTAAAATGAGGCACATATTCTTGGCTGTTGGCTAAAATGTAAATGAGCTAAAGCTCTGGCCACAGCGGGGACTTATGATGTAGTGCAAATAAACAAGTCAAACACGCTTTACCCATGACACCAATTGTTTTGAGGCTTTGTCAAATGTGAGGGTGTGCGAGTGACTTACATATGCATATACACTCTACTGTGAATGCTTAAACAAGTGTGTAAATGCATGTGAGGCTGTCAGCCAGTGTCTGCCTATACTATAGTGTATGAGTGTTTGTATGTGTGTGTTTGTCGGCTTATGAATATTTCATCCCTGGCATGTCTTGCAGTAGCAGCAGATGGCTTGTCTCTTGCCTTCTTAATGTGCACCTGTACCCTCACCACACGTATTTAATTAAGCCATGCCTGGAGATCTTTCCATCTCTCAGCATTTTCAGTGGAATGTCCTCTTTTCCATCATCTCCATCTCCTAACAGCCTTTTCTTTATCAACAAATTAGATTAGTGATCATAAAAGCAAATGTAGAAATGGACTAATCAATAAGTAGTGCCGGATTGACTCATATTAAGTTATCAGTCTCGGAGTGCATGAGTCTGACTGGCTCGGTGAATGAATTGCTGGAGCTTTTGTCACAGAACAGTATCGATTGGGGGTTCAAGATGTTGTTGTCATGCTGGCATTAAGACTCAGACCTATCAGTAAAGTCAACATGTGACATATTTGTTAGTCGTTAATCACCTGTGATACACAGAGGGTGGATTAACTGAATAATCATTAAGCACACAGGAAACAGGAAGAAATGCATGAACACGTCATGCACGAGTACACGGTGACATTTCATAGATGTAAGAGCACCTTGTTGTTCTGTTTGTAAGATTAAAGTTACATGGAAAAATAAAAAAAAAATACTTTATTATACAGCAGTGAGCAGCTGTTTGTGATCGTCAGTGTGATATATACGAATGGGGCTAGTTGTCACAATTATTTCTTAGTTTATACTTCCAGGATTTTTTTTTTTTTTTTTAATTGACAGACTTTTTTGAATGAAGTTTGTTTATTAGTTTTTTTTTTTTTTTTTTTTAGGTTCCTAAGCCATGCACTTGAATGTTTATTCATAGTGATGTCAATAAAGCCTATTAATTGTTGAATTTTGTTTAGCAAAACATGTTTGCATTTTGCAATAACTGTTAGTTAAGGTGTGGTAAAATGTATAGTTTATACAAAATATATTTGACATAAATAAAACACATTGTCAAATTATGTATGAAAGGTTATGTTTTCTTTTAGTGTTTATTTTAACACTTTTTTAACTTTCACTAGCACTTGTGTAAATGACTAACAAAATAAAGGGTCACACTTTATTTTAGGGTCCAATTCTCACTATTAACTAACCATTAACTATGACTTTCGCCTCAATTAACTCCTTATTTGCTGCTTATTCATAGTTTATAAGGTAGTTGTTAAGTTTACGGTATTATGGATGTCATGCATTATATGTACTTTATAAGCACTAATAAACAGCCAATATGTTAATAATAGACATGCTAATAAGCAACTTGTTATTAGTGTGAACTGGACCCTATACTAAAGTGTTACCAAATAAAGATTACGGCTGAAATACCTTTACAAGTATGATATAATGCCGACAACAAGTGCTGAGCGAATTTGTCTCTGGCCTATTTGAACTAAGCAGTATGATTACATCATGTTAGGCATTACATCATTATGTATTCATTCTCTAGGCACTTATACAGAGAGATAAATCATGGAAGGAAAGAAGAAATGATGGCTATGGACAGATGGATGTCTGAAATATTGAGTCTTTCTCTGTTGAACTTACCATAGTTTGGTCCAAAATTTCAAAAGGCAGTATCGCCCACATTCTGTCTTTCAACTTTGCTCAAAGATTTGACTTTATACCCTAAACAAAGACATCTTATGATGCCGCTGCTACACAAAGAGGAGAGAATGATAGAAAGAGACAGCGATAGATAAAAGTTTGCTATTTGCACTTTTAGCTTGTGTCAACTTGACATGTTTAGACCCTCCTTTTCCAGTTCCTCTAGTGAAACTTCATCGCAGGGCAGCTATAGAAATGAGCCCACAAGAGCATAGACTTCACAGGGTGATGCCTTGAGAAGTTGAAGAGTGAACTTTGAAACATTAATAATGGTTATTTCTGTGGTGAATATTGGAATTTTAGTGCGTAGGAGGCTGACTGACAGTTTTCTCAGTGGATTCCTGAAGTCAATGTAGAAAAAGGCTAATTACTACGGGCTTTTGAGACATCAGCTCTCATATTCCATATCACTTAACAAGAGCGGACAAGAGGAAATGGAATAGATCTTGGTTAGAGGAGTGAGCGTATGATCTATATGAGGGTGTGGCTCTGCGTATGGTCCATTAACATGTCTATTAACATTGATATTGTTTAACAGTGGGAAAACCGGTCATTAAGTCATCACAAAGTACCCCAAAATTCCAAATTAGAATGTTAATCAAGCCTATTGCTACAGTGTATCCAATTCTCAAAAAAAGTGTTCTTGAACATCAAAGGACTTTGTTATCTGGCCCCAAACAAGTGCAGATTTTTCAACTTTTGAGAAATGAACCCTTTTTTCATCTTCTCATGGTAATTTATTCATCATTCTCGTGTCTGAGGTGTCACAGGGAGAGAGTTGGTTTTGCCATGTGTCCCTCAGGCTTTAATTAGGGTCTTCATTCAGAACTTCTGTGGAAGCCTGAGAGGCCAGTATTTGCATTTCAGATGTTACAAGCGTCACCCCTTCACATACGGCTCCATTGTTGGCTAATTTAAACAGTGGAGCGATTACAGGAAATATGGATGTTGCACCTATAAGGAATTATGTTTATAATTCGATATACTGGTGAATGCCATTATATTCAGTGAATATTCATTTTGAATTAGAAGCCAAAATCGTTCCTCCTGTTGCAGCAAACTGTTGATTACATCGGTGTCTGTTATTGTTGAAGTCGTAGCATATTGTTGCAGTATTTCGAAGGGTTCTTCTGAATGAGTTTGATATAAATCAGCGTTGATTTCTGTGAAGGCACTGGGGATGAGACAGGCGAGAAAACAGCAAATACTGTCCAGATCGTAAATCTGAGAAAATATCCTTGTGAGGATTTCACGCCGAGGAGTACGAGAGAGACATATGGTTGTTTAAGTTTATAAAATTTTAATATCGCTCTTTGTAAATATTTGATGTCTTTGTCCCTGCGTTTATCCAAGACATTCTTGCACAGACACTTAGGGGTAAAACTGATGTAGGCTACAACAGATGTGATTCATAGTAGAAGTGTTTTTTTTTCTAAGCAGACTGTGCTTATCTGGATGCTGTCTAGTTGATTGTTGAGGAGAAACTGGAGCCTTATCAGCGAAGCTGCGCCATCACTCCAGCACTTATTGAACAATCTGAAAGACAAAGTTTAGAAATATATTTATTTACGCTTGAATATCTCATCTGCAGGTCTGAGAATCTGAAAATGTGACGTACAGAAAATGCTTAATCAATATTCTTTGGAATATTTGGTTGAACTGGGAGAAAAGGATTAATTTTTCTTCCAAAAAATTAATAATTTTTATACTGTATAAATCGTATATTCTATCATCCTGCACCAACCCTAAATCTATCCCATTCAGAACACTCTGCACATTTTAGATAAAAATAAAATAAATATTTTCAGATTTCATATATTGCAATCATTGTGGGGACATTTTGTTTAACATAGGTTGTTTTTCCACGCTTTTTACAATGTCACTGTTTTCCATTTTTCCATTAAACACTATATGAAATACAGTGTGTGAAAGTTTCAGAGAAGCAAGCACTGTTGAGTTTATGATTGATTTTGTCTGCTACCAGCTGGCTTTTACATAGTGAATACTTCTGGCTACACAGTGCTTGGTTTAGATGAATATCCCTGTGCTAGAAGTTGAGTTTTACTTGGGGTTTAAAAAACAACATCCCAAGCTGAAGAGCTCTGTGAAACACACAAAGTTCCCGGGTTGCATTGTGAACAGTTCTGATAACCAGTTTCATTTTTTGACTATATATAGTATAAATAACTGCTTACCTCAGTGCCTGCGACAATTCTTACAACATTCCTCTGCCAGCAGTTAAATTTGAAGCTCCCTACAGGAGCATTTGAAGGGCTTGACATAGTCCTAGATTTACACACATTACTGAAGTGACACCAAGAGTTACAGCTGTGGAGAAGCGTGTCACAAAAGTTAAACGAGCTAAAAGAGCCCTGGCGCCTGTGCACCTGCTCTGCGTGGCTTCTGTGACTGGTGGGGCAGAGAGTTGGGAACTCGCTGATATCTACAGGAATTATTTTCAACCCTGAGGCTGTTTTCCTCAGTTTGTGTTACTGCCGTGGGGTTCAACACCACAGTCAAAGCATGCTGGGACACATTTGCAAAGCAGATTCCTCCGGATCGACCTTGTCGTTGAATTGAAGTGGAGCTTTTTCGAGGAGCTGTGGTTTATTCCCTGTTCTCTCATTCTCTCCTTAAACGCACTTCCAGATTTTTCCTCTCACTAAATCACATTCCTCTCTGCTCAACTTGTTGGACAAGTCCATGTGGACATGGGCAGATCCATTTTGTTAGATAAATGTTATAGCAGGGATTAACAGGAATCTAAAGATTTTTAAAGACTCACTGGCCATAAATTAAAACCATAATTTTTTTTCAACATTTTTACACATAAATGTATTTGTAAAATATAAGACACATTTGGTAAATGTAAAAAAAAAAAAAAAAAAAAAAAAAAAAAAAAAAAAACCTTTTATAAATCTAGATTATGTTAAATACAAATACTAAGCAATTAATGTCAAATAATTTGTAATTTTGTATGTTTTTTTTGTTTTTAATCCATACCTTTTTGCTTCCAAGATTATCACAAGTGATTCTCACATTAACCAATCCTCTTTTCAGCCAGCTAGAAAACCTGACATTTGAATCAGTAATCTCAAAAGTATTCAATCCAACACAAAACAAGGCACAAAACAGATGTGTATGATCAACAAAACATTGGAACGTAAGAACATGAGTGCTGGCCCAATTGGCAAGTAACAGCTCCATCAGCTGGCTTGAAACACTCATACTATTAAAATGGAGAATCCAGATCTAAATAAACTTCAAAATCTAAATAGACATTTAATAATAATAAAGTTTAAAATCCACGTGTCTTTGTATTCCTCATATGCTGCTGGACCTTTATTTCCTCCACTAAAAGCAGCTGTTACAGTTATACTTTTTTTTGTGTAAAACTGTGATAAAATCAAATGAGAAAACAGCACAAAACACTTAACCTTTTAACTTTTCTTAACTTGCTCAAAAAGTTTTTATTTTATTTTTTATTATTCATTTATTCAGTTATTTAAATACCCATGCCTTAGGTGAAATGGCACTGTGAGTGCATTGTGCATTAAATTATTACTATTTTTACTTTTATAAAGCAATCACACATACAGTGTCAGTTTTGGTTGATCAAGCTCACATCAGATGACACTGTCATTATCATTGAGAAACATCATATAGTACAGATATCATTCATGTTGCCTCAGCGCTGCATAGATTGATGTGGAGTTCTAACCCAGAATTAAACCATACCATCCATCCATACTGTATGCAAATTGTTAATTATATGTGCCCTTACACCTTTTTTAAACTCTACCAACCAGGATGGTGAAGCTAGATGTCACTAAACACATTTCACTTGCAGGAAGTTACCTCAGGCTAGGGAAAATGTCAGAGATACAGTGAGTAAAAAAAGAAATAAGTGAAGCTAGGCATGAAGCAGACCTATCCAGCCTGAGGCACTGGTACTTTAAGAGTGGGCACAGACAAACGATTGGGCAACCTGTCCTTAAGGAGAAAAAAATGACAGGTGCATGTTCCAAGAAACAGACAAGAAGTTGTCTTTTCTTTCATTAGTTCTAAGATAAAGAGCTATTAACCAATACATTTTTAGATAAGGCAAGCTGTGACTTACGTCATTGATTAACTTATAATTAATTAATAATATAAAAGACTTCTATTTGAATCTTCATCAGAACCTTGTTTAGAAAAGAAGTGTTGTTGAAAATGTTACTTTTCTTGTTGTCAAACAACTGCAATTTTGCTGTTACTCTGTGAGGTTTATGCAGGCAGCTCTCCTGCCAAGTAGTTAAGTCAGATGTAATTTATAGACTGTGGTTCTCTATACATTATGCACACTTGAGCTGGTCTCAGTGGCAGTGTGGAAGGCACGGCTGGAGTCTCATCCACCCCGAGCGCTGACCTGATCAGGCAGATTGCAAATTGACCCAGTCAGATGATGCCATGAAGAACAGAGACTCAATTACTCTTTCTGTATTTTTGCCGAATTACACATCTGGAGCTCCTGCCAAATCAATATGCTTCCGGGCTTTGCTACTTGAATGATTTATTTTCCTACACAGTGGGTCAGAAAGCCCTGCTAGTATGTTTGATTGCATTTGTGTGTCATTTCATTTATCCAAAGTAAAGGGTTAACTAGTATGTCATCATCGAAGTCTAATCAAAAAGCTTTATCGCATCCAATTATTCCTTTTTACTTATTTCAGCGCTTGAATGGCGTGACGTCTTTTCAGTCTGTCAGTTTTAATCTGAACATGTGTATTTAATATTTGCATAATTTGTATACTATGTGATTTTTCATGTTCTTGACTGGCACAACTGTTAATCTAGCATCACTGACAATGCAGTGAAATCCCAAAACTGCTAAAATGATTGTCAAAACTGTAGAGCTGTTCTGGCAGGGATGTCTTGTCAAGAGATATTAAAATAATCACATTTGATCTTTCTCCACAACAGTATTTTGTACATAAAAATTGTTTTACATTGTATGACAGCTTGCAAAAAAATCTATCCAAGTGCTTTGGAGAATTAAGCACAGATGGTCTCTCAGAAGGACAACCTCGTTTCAAAGCATACAGCTGCTCCAAATTCAATTATGATGATGAAAAGTTGTTATTCTCAATTCGCTGTGGAAAAGAAACAGGCCGATTCCTGTTTACAAAATAACAATGAATGATCCCAAGCGTCCGCACGGTTTTGAACACAAATCTTGTAAAGCTATCGAATCACTATTGATCCTACAAGCAATGGTCACGACTGATTTAGTGATGTCTGTCACGTTAGCTTTTAACTTGGGATCAACAGAAAAGAGTTTTAACAGAAGCTAGGTTAAATTCAGATCAAGTTGAAAGAAGCAAGCAGCAGTCTTTGCATAGTTGTATTGTAACTACATATTTTCAGCTCTGAGGAAGTTGCTTACTGCATTTCCTTCAGGTGAAGTTAAAGCAATAGTGACATCAAGTGGCTGGCATGTAGGAATACACACTTGAAGTGCACCGTTACACCTGAACATCCCAAGCGTGTACGGGGGACACTTTAACACACCTGAATAAGAGAGAGTAGAAATCAAATTATACCTCAAGGAGCATAATACTAGCATATACTAAAACAAGCATTATCTTGTCTAAATATAAAGTATCTAAATATTAAAATTTAACAATATTAAAGTAATAGTTCAATCAAAAATTATAATTCTGCCATTAATTACTCATCCTCATGTCGTTCCAAACCTGTTAGACCCACACAAGATATTTTTTGATGAATTCCGAGAGCTCTCCGACCATCCCATAAAGCAATGACCTTAACACGATCATAGCAAGGACATCGTTAAAATAATCCACGTGACATCAGTGGTTCCACTACTTTATTCGTCTCCTCTGCGTCATCCTACAGCCCCATTTCGGTTTTCTTTGCGCCACAGTCTACGCTTTGCACACAAAGTTTTCTCATAGTTTATATATAGGGCAAGTCTGGAGGTCCGAGCTTGAGAATGCACCACCTTAAGCTTGTAAGGAGCCATTACTAGTTCTAAAAACTAATCAATGGTATTTTAATTTCTTGGGTGTTATGCATTTTCCTGCACCAGTAAAATAATGTTTGCATCAAATGTTATTTATGGCCTATAATAAAATATTTAGAGCATATTCGAAAACATTGGGTTTAATATTGATATAACTATCTGGATAAGATACTTTTGATGTAAAAGTAGATTTTTTAATTTTTTTTTAACTCCGCTTAAGCCAATTCACAAACATTCCTTCAAACTGGGAGTTATTTTCCAGTTCAAATTAGTGAATTCCAAAAAGGATTCACACGTTTCTTATTTACTGGCTGTACATACATAAGAGACTTTTTTTTTTTTTTTTACAAAATAAGTGTCAACAGTGAAAAGGAAACTTGTCCAAACAGGCTTCCATTGGCCATGACAAAAAATAGGATTCAAAGTGTCATACAGCAATGTATTCTCATTTTTTAAAAGACAGACATTAACAGAAATAGCCCCTTGAAAACTAAGAACATTGTGACGGCTACCTGTGGACATAATACAATAAAAAGTAGACTTCAGATTGGTATTGATTTGAAATTTATTTGTAATTATTTTCAGTTAAACTGAACAAACTGAAATGTACACACTGCAGAACTAGACAAAATTGTATCCAATGATGGCATGTCTTTCATATGAAATGTACATAAGTGCCTTTCAGAGCTACCATGTGTACCATACATTTTTGCAGTTTAAATCACCAAATGAATCGGACAATTTCTTATTGGTAAGGCAAATGGTAACAGTGAAAGTAACTGTTAAATCTTTATCAAAGCCTTTAGTAGAAAAAAAACTTTTTTTTTAATGCTAAACTATTTTAGACTTTTTATATTTATATACTCGAGGCAACAGTTATTTTTTGGTCGTTGTCAATGGTTTTATTTCTTTCCACATGAACGACTTCCAAGTTTGCAGGCTCCGATGTAAATCTCTGGAAGTTGAAATTGTTAAGAACATGAAACTAAAGATTACAAAACCTTTCTTTTTACAACTCAAAACTAAGCAGTCTTGTCCTTCAATAATGTTTTAAAGAAATATAAAACAAACACCACAAAATATTGTGCAACCAGTTTCAAGAAGTCTCAGTTTTAACAGTCTGTAACATATAAATTAACCTTTGATAGACTGAGACATTCGTCACTTTGGGGACTGTTCACAAGCATGTGTGTGTGTGTGTGTTAGCTTGCCCAAATCTCTCGTGCCCAACGCTCGTTCTGCAAAAACCATTTGTGGGCAGATGCACGGTCCAGGTGAAAGAACTGTTCTTGGCTTTTATTGACAGCTGTGTAGCGGATGCTCAATTTAGGGTTTGGTATGAGAGCCGCAGAGAGAAGCCGACAACCCGCCGCCAAGTACACACTCTCCGTTAAATCCTCAATATCGGCATGCCTAAACCAAACAACTCACATACTCACAAATCATGGACTGAACAATAATATATAAGTGCTCGTAAGCTCACTTGTCTAATATACGCACTTACCGTCTGAGTGTAATGAGAAGTGGTTGGGAGGCTCCAGAAGGGGCCAGTAGTTTGGTATTAATAAAGGTGATGAACATCTCAAAGGCCAGCGTCATCTCAATTTCACTGAGATTACATGGCAGAAACAGAGAGTCTCTTTCACACACCACCGCAGAGTAAAACCCTGCCGACTGAGCACCTGGGACACATTCAATGCTACATCAAAAACATCTCACATTTGACAAATAAATATCAGGTAAAAAAAATAATTGACTAAAAATAAAATTTAGTGACTGCTCACTAAAAAGGACTCCTGTATGATCAGTTCCGGTGACTCAACAGCAACGGTTAACTTTGAGATGTGAAGTTATGTTACTCACGTTTAAAAAGCGCCCTGGCACGGCTCCAGTTGTTCTGTTTGCCCAATTTATGGATGAGGTTCTGTAGCTGGAGGGTATCAGGCACCAGACCGTGTATTAGCATGAACTCAAGGAGATCTGCAGCGACTGGTAATGTCTGCTTTACCAAGCACAGACGCAGATGAACATTGAACGTTTCAGCATATTCGTTTATCTGCACACCATCTGAAAAAGTGAATTCAAGTTGGATTCATATGCAGTAAAATTTTATTCATTTAATCAATTAGTCAGCATATTAAGAAATTAATCTGACTGATGTTCCTAATTGTAATAGACTAAACTATAATGAATACGGTTTCTGAGGTAAAAACAAATGCATAAACATCCTTGCTGGATAAAAGTTAATCTCTCTGGAAATTTTTTTTTTTACTATAAATCTTACTTTTAAATGGTAGTGTGTGTATGTATATATATATATATGTGTGTGTGTGTGTGTGTGTGTGTGTGTAAATAGGATAGAAAAAAAGTTTATACATTTTAAAACATTGTACTGTAATTAAATGCAACCTTGGCTAGAAGAAGAAAATTCTTTAAAAAAACCTTTCTGATCCCAAACTACTGAACTGTAGTATATCGCGATGAGAGATGATGATTCCCAATAACTCACTTATCGGTTGTCTGATTCCAGGTAAATTGGTAATAATCTCAAAGGCATCTCTGTGTGACGTCTTCTCAGCTAAGAGCGTCAGGACATGTTTTCGATTTTCGATGTCGACCTGCTCACAAGGCCACATGCTGGAGTTCACAAACCAGCCATCAGCTGAAGGAACAGAGACACATACACAGATGATCCTTTATTTACTGATTCGGAACTGCACACACAAAGTCTCCCCTTTACCTCTCAGCATTTTCAAAGCTCCCTCAATACTCCCGCTATGGAGGAAGAACTCTGTGGCCATAGTGACCAGCTGACAGCGAGACACCCGGTTCTCATTCCCCATTAGCCCTTTCAGAGTGATGAACTCAATGTGCAGCCTGAACATCACACTGACCAGCTTCACTCCCTGAGCACATGCAAGACATACAGTGCACACAGCAGTCAGTCAAAGGTTCACTGCTGTACAGAACGCTTCCACAAACAGGACCCACTCTCACCTTATTCCAATCTCGTGTCCTGTGGTACCTGAAGATCAGAGAGACTCCAATTCTCCCCAGGATGGTTTTTATCATGTCATTGGACAAGACTTGCTGACACACTGACAGAAACAGACATGATAATCCACTTCAAACATGAACGTTCCAGAAACTTTCAAACAATTAAGGATCCCGTCAGGATTTAATTCAGTTAATTGAAATCATTGAGACAGGATTTCATTTAGAAACCAAGTCCTCACTTTCCAATTACATTTTTTTTTTTAAACATATCAAACCTGACATTTTATGTAATAGAAACTGACTATACGTAAACAACATTAGGTTTTATTTTTTTTTTTTCTATTATTATTATTATTATTATTATTATTATTTATTAATAACCTTGGCACACCCTGATGCAAAGGCTTATATTTAAAGCACTTATTAAATTAAAGTATGGTAGCCTACAGTATACTGTTCAGAATTTTGGGTCGGAACATTTTTTTAACATTTTTATTAAGTAATTAATACTTGTAATCAGTAGGACTGTAATACATAGTTAAAA
Organism: Carassius auratus; assembly: GCF_003368295.1. Lineage (NCBI taxonomy): Eukaryota > Metazoa > Chordata > Actinopteri > Cypriniformes > Cyprinidae > Carassius > Carassius auratus. The sequence continues at coordinate 27,044,328 of NC_039261.1, read as the reverse complement.
GCGACAGTATTAGACAAAGTAAAAAAAAAAATATTTTAAATAAATGCTTTTCTTTGGAACTTTCTATTCATCAAATTCAGAACAATATCAGTTTCCTCACACAAAAAAAATGTTTAAAACTCTTTGATACTGTGATACTGACTAAATTACATTATAAAAATACAGTAGTCAAAGTTGTCCTAAGACAAGAACCACCGTGGTTTTAAGACAACTTTGATGAAAGGTTTTGATCCACTTCAAATGTTGAGCATAGCATACATTTTATATTGGAATAACATTTCAAATATGTTTTTAGTTTAAATAAATGCAGACTTTAAAAAAAAGTTTTTTGTTTTTATGTAAATTTACTGTAATATGTGCGTGTGTTTTTCCCCCCTCTACTCCTCAGATGTACAATTTAACAGTCTTTTTATATTGATAATATTTTCCTATTTTTCAATATGTGAAACATGTACAAGAAAAATATTCTGGATTTGTATGTTCTATGGGGGGACCTTGAACCTTTTATGGACTTGAAAGGACCATTACCAAATATTTTACTGATGAATGTTTATTAATTTTTTTTTTTTCCTCTCCTTCAACACTATTGGGAGAGTAACCTCTGATATAAAGTTAACTGTATATGAAGCCCCTAGTTACCTGCCTGTTCTGTTCTTTTGCATGTGTTTCACTTAGAGCATATAGAAAAAAAAATAAAAAATAAAAAAATAAAGTGGACAACAATAAGGTAAAATCTTTCCGACTCCAAACTTTTGAGTGCTACTGTACATATGAATTACTTCACAGTGTGCACCTGATTCAGCAAACAGCTCATACGGTAGGGTGAGTTTGCCTTTGGGCTCTTTCAGCAGTGCCATGGTAACACAGCAGCAAAACCGGAGAAGTTCCATTTGACTGTGTGACCCAACACAAACATTGCAGAATACTAGAGCCAGTCCAGCCCAGTCTTCCTGATGCTTCAGCATCTGGCCACACACACACAAACACCAAATTATACTGAAAATATTAGCATTTTTATGTTGATGGCAATATATAGAAATGAAAATGGAGCAAAAAGTGTATATACATCTACAGAAGTATTATTTAAAATGAAGAAGTGATCTTACCTCAACTCTAACAACAGCCTGAGCCAGATCTGACAGCTCGGAGGTATGGGGATTAGTTACCAGAGCTCTACAAATATAACAACATGTTTGTGTGACATCATATGACTTCACTGTAATGAAACCTAAAACAACAAAGTCCAATAATGTAAATGATCTGCTGTGGGAGGGTGCATACCTGCATTTAACAGCTAGGAAAATGTCCATCTGCTGTCTAGGAACCTGCATAATTTGGAGATGATTCTGCATGACCTCACACTGATCCACACTGAATACACATCCTGCCTCGACAATCTAAACATGCAAAAACAAACACCCATTATATGGACACTAAAGCTCATCTGAAATAAGATGCAATATGGCACCATCTATTAACTCATATATATATATATATATATATATATATATATATATATATACACAGTACAGACCAAAAGTTTGGACACACCTTCTCATTCAAAGAGTTTTTTTATTTTCATGACTATGAAAATTGTAGATTCACACTGAAGGCGCCAAGGGCTATTTGACCAAGAAGGAGAGTGATGGGGTGCTGCACCAGATGACCTGGCCTCCACAGTCACCGGACCTGAACCCAATCGAGATGGTTTAGGGGTAAGCTGGACCGCAGACAGAAGGCAAAAGGGCCAACAAGTGCTAAGCATCTCTCGGAGAACTCCTTCAAGACTGTTGGAAGACCATTTCAGGTGACTAGCTAACTAATGGAATGCATAGTCGATATAAAAAATTGGATGAAGAGTAATTTCTTACTGCTAAATTCAGAAAAAACAGAGGTGTTAATTATAGGACCTAAAAACTCTGCTTGTAATAACCTAGAACACTGTCTAAGACTTGATGGTTGCTCTGTCAATTCTTCGTTATCAGTTAGGAACCTAGGTGTGCTATTTGATCACAATCTTTCCTTAGAAAGCCACGTTTCTAGCATTTGTAAAACTGCATTTTTCCATCTCAAAAATATATCTAAATTACGGCCTACGCTCTCAATGTCAAATGCAGAAATGTTAATCCATGCATTTATGACTTCAAGGTTAGACTATTGTAATGCTTTATTGGGAGGTTGTTCTGAAAGCTTAGTAAACAAACTACAGCTAGTCCAAAATGCAGCAGCAAGAGTTCTTACTAGAACCAGGAAGTATGACCATATTAGCCCGGTCCTGTCCACACTGCACTGGCTCCCTATCAAACATCGTATAGATTTTAAAATATTGCTTGTTACTTATAAAGCCCTGAATGGTTTAGCACCTCAGTATTTGAATGAGCTTCTTTTACATTATACTCTTCTACGTCCGCTACGTTCTCAAAACTCAGACAATTTGATAATACCTAGAATATCAAAATCAACTCCGGGCGGCAGATCCTTTTCCTATTTGGCGCTTAAACTCTGGAATAACCTACCTAACATTGTTCGGGAGGCAGACACACTCTTGCAGTTTAAATCTAGATTAAAGACCCATCTCTTTAACCTGGCATACACATAACATACTAATATGCTTTTAATATCCAAATCCGTAAAAGGATTTTTAGGCTGCATTAATAAGGTAAACCGGAACCAGAAAAACTTCACATAACACCCTATGTACTTATTACATCATTAAAAGAATGGCATCTACGCTAATATTTGTCTGTTTCTCTCTTTTTCCGAGGTCACCGTGGCCACCAGATCCAGTCTGTGTCCAGATCAGAGGGTCACTGCAGTGACCCGGATCCAGTACGTATCCAGACCAGATGGTGGATCAGCTCCTAGAAAGGACCTCTACATCCCTGAAAGACAGCGGAGACCAGGACAACTAGAGCCCCAGATACAGATCCCCTGTAAAGACCTTGTCTCAGAGGACCACCAGGACAAGACCACAGGAAACAGATGATTCTTCTGCACAATCTGACTTTGCTGCAGCCTGGAATTGATCTACTGGTTTCGTCTGGTCAGAGGAGAACTGGCCCCCGACTGAGCCTGGTTTCTCCCAAGGTTTTTTTCTCCATTCTGTCACCGATGGAATTTCGGTTCCTTGCCGCTGTCGCCTCTGGCTTGCTTAGTTGGGGTCACTTCATCTACAGCGATATCATTGACTTGATTGCAAATAAATGCACAGACACTATTTAAACTGAACAGAGATGACATACCTGAATTCATTGATGAACTGCCTTAACTATCATTTTGCATTATTGAGACACTGTTTTCCAAATGAATGTTGTTCAGTGCTTTGACGCAATGTATATTGTTTAAAGCACTATATAAATAAAGGTTATTGATTGATTGACTAGCTCTTGAAGCTCATCAAGAGAATGCCAAGAGTGTGCAAAGCAATAATCAAAGCAAAAGGTGGCTACTTTGAAGAACCTAGAATATGACATTTTCAGTTGTTTCACACTTTTTTGTTATGCATATAATTCCATATATAATTCCACATGTTTTAATTGATAGTTTTGATGTCTACAGTGTGAATCTACAATTTTCATAGTCATGAAAATAAAAAAAACTCTTTGAATGAGAAGGTGTGTCCAAACTTTTGGTCTGTACTTCAAACGTGACGTGCTAACATGGATGGAGTTGAAGCCGCCGGGTTTGCATCAGAGAATTTTTTTTTTTTTAAGAAGCTTCCCAATGGAATGAAGACGCACGCCTGTTTCACACATACTCCATCTGCAGTGCGTATGCAGTCCGTTTCGTATGTGGTGCTGAAGCAGCACGGACTCGATGTGCTTTCACACAGGACGCGTTTGCAGTCCACTACTCTGTACGTGAACGATTGCTGCACTGCTGCAGATGCACTGCTCCTGGAACACACTGACGGACTGCAACCGTGTGAACACTGGAATCCGTTAACATGGGTGCGTAAAAATATGTGAAACGCATACGCACTGCAGACGTATGTGTGAAACAGGCACAAGGTTGTTTGCACCTTTTGTAATGTGAAATTCGTTTACAGCTTTCTCAATTAGTTTGTGATGCATTTTGGAAACAGTAGATGGGCCCCTGGTCTAATCACCTGGCTTGAAAAACCCATTCTAAAAGACTTACTTTTAGTCATTATTTTATTTGGGTAGCACACATATTCTGAATGCCTTCAGCAGAATTCAAATGAGACATTTTAATCTAGAATAATTCCAAGATTACAGTGAGATTAATCTAGATTAAAAAATAATAATCTATGCCCACCACTAATATACATATACATATACATATACATATATATACTGTGATCTGATGCTTTGAATATGAGAATTACCCTTGAGGTGAGGTGAATGAGCTCAGGTACAGAGTTAATCAGCCCTCTTTCCATCACAAGTTTAAAAGCGGCTAACATCATCTCCGGTGGAGGCTGACATAAGAAAAAAAAAAAAAAGTATTATATATCAAAATTAGATTCCAAAAGGGCAAATGATTCCAAAAGACAAATACTTCCAACCAATCACACTCACCCGCCTCTTGTGTTTGAGAAGCAAGTTAATGACTGCATCAAATTCTCTCAGCAGACAAAAATTAAGGAGAGACGACAGCAGAGAATTGACAATCTCCTCACTGAAACTCACGCCGGGAGAACAACTGCTGTAATATGCCATAAACACCTCCACTTCACATAGGGAGACAGACAGAAAAGCCATTCAGTCAACCTGGGATTATACATCAGCATAATTGCTTTAATAAATCCCGGTTACCTGCTCGCAGAATAAGACCATGCTTCCCAGTATGACAAAACTTCTTCACTGTATCCATGCAGAACTGAAACATAAAAAACAAGCTTCAAGACAATCATAGCCTACAAAACACATCTCCGGCGCAACGACTCCGGCGCAACTTGATCTGAATTTAACCATAATGGGACACTCGCATCAACAAAAAAACTGTATCAGAATGATATTATAACACACACCTTTTCATCCCCATCTCTTGGTACGTGCAGGAACCAACAGACACTTCGCATGCAGGAGTTATATTCACTAAAGTAGAACCAACAATACTGAAGACAGAGAGAAGTTTGGTTGGAAATGTGCTATTATGTAGATAATCCATTCAAAAACATGGTTTTTGACTGAATAGAATAGTTTTCTCATCTATCCATGTCACAGATGGAGTATACTCACATTACTGTTAAAAGTTCTCAAAGTGGGAGTCTCTTTTGGAGTCACTTCATACCCTTGGACATAAAACAGTACGTGACAGATTTGCTTTTAGATTCATTATAAACATCTCAGGTAGAGTTATTTCAGATTTTCTATATTTAAAGTGCCACAGAACCAGATGATGTTTGTTCTGGACCTACCATTACTACATGGGTCCATCGCAAGTCTTGATGCTCTTGTGTTTATTACTGTAATACCATTTGTTTGACTCATCTCTTGGTTGTTATTGCAGTCTGTGGCATTCTTCAAGAAGAAGATATCAAATATCAACCCTCAGCTCATCACAATGTGTTCAGAACAAAAACAATATATCATAATTGTTCAAAAATAGTATGGTTTAATTTTTTTGTCAATAGCAGCAACAAACAGATTTCCCCTTTGGGAAACAATGGCTAAATAACAATAAAAAAAGCACATCCAATTATCACAATGCTGTTAAATGGTCAGCAATATTATTACAAATACAAAAGGTTTTAGGAGACATACAAACTGACCTCTGAATTTGAAATACTCTTTTCCTGGACAGGCTGAGCTCTGTAATTTTCGGTCTCCTTAACTGTAGGTGAGAAACAGAAGTTGTTGCACTTTTTAGTAAAAATAAGATAGAAAAATCCAAATGATTGAAGGACAAAATTGTATCTATAAAGATAATGGGACCCTTGCACAAACCAATTAAACTTATTAAAATAAATCAGCACTAGGACAGAAACAAAAATCTAATTAACATGGTTTCAAATATTTCAGTCAGACCTGTCAGAGAACCGCCATCTGTCAAACTATCAGTCTTGACATCTGCAGCAGTGGGGCAAGACTCACTGGAACAAAAAAATAAATAAAATAAAGACATGAAGGCAAATTGAAGAAACAGCCAAAGCCGATATATTAGAGAGGAGGGTCTCCGATGGTCGATATAAAGCCGATGTATATACAAGTCGTAGCCTAATGGTTAGAGATTTGGACTCCTAACCCAAAGGTTGCAAGTTCTAGTTTCGGACTTTAACTGTATTAGGAAGAACCGACTGACAACAGCGAACAAGAGGGAGAATGTGAGCAATGTCAAAATAAAAGTCCCACCTCAAACACATCAGCCAATGCAGATAAAAATTAAAATAAAAAATTATCGGCCGATATATATCGACCTTCATGATTATATCGGTAAACCAATATTATTAAATATTAAATCTTACCCATCTGCATTTTGGTCCCAGACAATCTTGCAATGGTTCCCTGTTTGTAGTTTCTCTATCTTCGGCGGTGTCTCTCCATTATCCTCTGTTGATGTGTCCTGTTCAGTCAGAGTTTCAGTGACAACAGCCCCAAATAACTCTGGATCATCTTGTATCACGTCTAGTACAAGGATGTCTTCTTCATATGCTCTAGAAACATCCAGGAAGCTGTCAACATCCACAGGAAGTTGTGGAGGACTACAGCCTTGTTTTTCGTTATTCATCTGATTTGTCCCATCGCCATCAGATTGTGAGCTCACAGCAGCATCATGTTCAACAAAGTCATCTGATGACAGACTAGGGATATGTTCGTTTTCCTCTTCAGAAGAGGAGTCTGCAACTGTACAGCTGTCAAATTCTTGCTTTTGCTTCTCATCTCCTGAACAGTCAGGATTGCTGCCGGCTGTATACGGTGTGGCATCAGCATCCTGGTCCATTGTGGAAGTTGTTGTCACTAAAGGAGGATGCTGTTCTTTTAGGATTTCTACTTGAAGACATATTTCCGAAAGCGATCCAGGGTTATACAAAGTTTGTCCATCACAATTTCCGTTCCACTCTTGACCCTCAACTGTCTGAGCTCTTGAGGTTTGGCTAACAGGACAGGCACTGGTCTCAAGATCCGAAATGAAATCAGCTTGAATTTCAGGCACACTTGAGAGCATTTTCTGATTTGACTTCTTGAGCAGGCAATGATTTTTTAAAAGACCATACTCCTCTAATGATGTTGCATAGTCTAGACCATTAAATTTGCAGTGGTTAACCTGTTCAGTCACTACAGGTACGGAGGACTCAAGAACATCTTTCAACGCTTTCTTAAGACTTTGGTTTGACTCAGGCTCTGCAGGTTCGGAAACATGAGTCAATAGGACTCTTGGACTGTGCACTAGACTCCTTGGAGTCCTTTCAGGTGTGCAAGTGTGCGGTTTTTCACAAGATGCAGAAGGATGCTGCTCCAGCATGTCTCTACTTTCTGAACTGCAACTGTTGTGGTCTGCAAGTCTCAAAATAAAACTATCCTGTGTCATTGTATGACTTGGATTAAGACTTTGTACTCGACCTTTCTGAGTACTTTCCAATGTGTTCTCACCTGGTACAAATGAACAAACTGGTTGCCCCTCCAGTAGCTCTCTTGTGTCATAACTGGTTTTGCTTTGCTTTGTGGGTTTGTACATTTCGTATTGAATGTCTTTGTCTGACAAGCATTCAGGTGCTCCACTGAGAGGAGTGATAGCAGGAAATGAAGTGGTTACAATCCAACGCGGTCCAGTGCGCAGGTGTGACCTGGGGTCGTTAGGAGGGCCCGTTCTAGGGAAGGGCCAGGTCTTGTATGTGCGAGCGCATGATGATTGAGGGAAAAATATGTAGGCTTGCACTCGCTGGCAGGAGAAACTCTCAGGCGAGTTCACTTCACTGTCAGAATTCTCATTACTACTGTCTTCCTCTTTCTCGTCATCCAGTGAATGACCACTGTTCTCCCCATCATCATCACCACCTCTGAAACCAAAGCCATTGACAGCAACCCGTCTGAGTATTAGAGGTGGTACACGACGAGCTGGGCTGGTAGGACTTTCAGATATGTTTTTCATTGGACAGGCCTTGTCATAAACAACAGGGCCACTGTCATCGCACCCTGGGAGTACCAGGTCAGTTCCTTCGACGTCGGTCTGTCTCATACTCTCGCAGTCTAGATTCCTTGAAAGACAAGTATCCGATTCCTTGGCAGATCCATCAGGAGTCTCAGCGGTGTCTGAAACATACGTGCTGGCCGCAGCTCCAGATAGTGGATCACCTGATGAAAAAGAAGCACAGCTATGGGTTGGTGTGGAAACTTCCCAGGACTGGTTGGCAATCTTACTTCTACACTCCTTGATGTCGTGGAGATGAGGATTCACAAGAAAATCAAATTCTTTCCTTAAGCACTGCACTCTTTTGCACTTCCTCTTTTGTCTTAGTACGGCTGGTAAGACGTATGAGAAATCATGAGAGGCTATGTCAAACACTCTGGCTACATTGCACAGATTCACCATAGGGAATTTCTCGAAGCGGAAATTCATCGCGGTTGGGGACTTTGAGATATGACCAGCATCTTTCTGGCACACAGTCTGGCTGGGGTGGCTAGCTCTAGATCTGTGACTGGGTAAAGGGGCCAGATTCTTACTAGGGGGAGGAATGTATTTCACATCACCACACAAAGCACAGCACGAATTTTTCACCAATCGTTTGCAGTTTTTCCTTGTGTTTGACCTAAGCTGTCGTCTCAGCTCAAATTTTGAACTGATATCTGCAATCAGAGACAAAGAAGGTGAGAAGCGTGAGAGCAAAAATGCAATACTAACATAAAGAGCCTTGCTATAGCTATTTGCCAAAACCCTGATATTTCCATCAAATTCCACGAATTGAGTAATTTTATCTTAAAGGGATTCTTCACCCCAAAATTTAAATTCATCCATTTACTGATTCTCATGCGTTTATAGATATGCGTTTTTGTTCAGATGAACACAAAGATTTTAAGAAAAGAAAAATCCATCTCTCTGATGGCATAGAACACAAGTAGATAATGATGCAAAAGTTGATTCTTCAGAAACAACACCAACCTTGTTTACAATGTTGCATAAATTATGCTAGTGGATGAATAAATGTATTTTAAAATTAAACAATAGGCATATGAAAAATTACATATACGCTTACATTTTTTATTTATACTACAACAATCACTTCTGGCCCATTCATTCGTTCATTGGGGTCAGATGGATTACCATTACAATCTCACTGTGTTTTTTTTTAATCATCAATTTTTGGGTTTCAATCCACCTGGATTATATAGACTCATAGACATGCATTATTTTTTCCAAAAATGTTCATCTGAAGAAAGTCACATCAGGGATGACATAAGGGTAAGGTAAACAATTAAAGAACTTTCATTCCCCCCCCCCCCCCCACCCCACTATTTTGCAAATGCCTTTATGATAAACTCTAGCTCATTTCTTCTACCTCTTGGAGGGCTTGTAGTTACCCCAACTGAATTTTTGCTGCTTGTGAAACATACCGTCTGAAAATAAATATCATGTAAACATGTTTTTCTACTAAATTAGCCCCAGTATTAAATCGTATTAGTATGTTTAGGAACGTCTTGACCCTTACTTGGTGTTTTTCCAGAAAAGGCACCCCTGGCTTTACTTGCACGCGCTCGCCGAGCGTCCGTCTTGATTGTCGTTTTCATCCGTCCATCAGGGCCACCAAAATGATCAATAAAGAGTTTCCTCGGTCTTCCCCTTCTGGCACGAGGCTTTTCTTGCCCCAGATAATCTTGGCCGACAGTGTTTTGATCGTACTTTGGATCTAGTTGGGCAGGTGGAGTTTGTTCCACTGGTTCCCCACAGACCGTGGATTTAATAGAAATATTATCTGACTGAACCGACACGTTACTGTTTATATACGACAGAGCGTGGCACTGCACTTCTGTCGGCCCGTGCATCACACGCTTCCCGCCATTTTGACGTTTTAAGCACAAAGCTAAACGCAAACGGTAGAAAAACTCTTTTCTATGTTCGGACAACCGTTTCGGCGTCTTTTTGCACGGTGGCTGACTCCTTGTACAGGTACTCTGAGCTTTAGTTCCTCCCCCTGGACAGTTATTAAAGCCACTAACTGTGGGTGGGAATGTACCTTGATTATAACCCCCTCCGCAGCCGTCATGTTCCGCACAAGCGTCTTGTTTGGAGCTCGCTTGCCCGTCAAACCGGGACGCTGGTTCGCAGATTTCTTTGGCGTTTACTTCGGAGTAAACGACATCGGTTCTCTCCGGACCTGGGGAACTGGCTTGGTCTTGTACCTGTAAGCCACGATCAGCAAGTTGATTTAAACCTGACACATTTTTAAGTCCAGTCCATCTGCGTTTGTTCGGCTTTAATTTGCTATTGCGATTAAACGAATCCCTCTTCAATTTGATCCTCGAAACGCCGCTGCACGGAAGCATTACTGAAGCTAACCGCGATTAACGTTAACAGAAACGTGCATTTGTGTGCTAACTTAACTTGTGTCATGCATTACTGAACTCCGTTTTCCTAAATGCACAGGGGAAAAAAAACATATTACAGTTTATATTGAGCACAAATTGTTGATTTAAGAAAAACTGCTAACGTTAATTAAAATATTCACAAGAGCAAACGCATTTAACGCGTAAGCAGCGCCGCACTAAATATAACGTGACGCTCGTCAACCGAGATAAAGATGGTATAAGTTAACGCGACGAACTGTATAACCCTTACAAGAAACCTATTTTTTTTTAAAGACAATTTTAATGAAACATGAGCTCCTCAATACCTGTCCATGTCACTGAGCGATTATTACTAAAAGATTAAAAAAATCCCTCCCCTCTCCAATTTCGACGTATGACATGCGCAATTGATGTGACACTGTTTGATGAATACTGCCGCCGCGCGGTTTAGTGAGCAAACCATAAAACAAGTTAAGTAGACCCTGTTTAAATTTCCGAAACATGCACATGGCTAAATTAAAACATCTGTAGCTACATAAAAAATATTCTCAATTGGGCATGCATTCACATACAAAAATGATGCTACAACACACTCCAATGGAGCATAAACAGCCCTAACCTCCTTAGAAGTATAACTAAATTTAGATTGTATGTGTGAAATTAGCAATATACATTGTATTTTTGTTCTAACAATACACACAACTTACTTTTTTTTTTAGCAAAGAAAACATTCTGTTTTGTTACTATTTCACTACTGTACTATTTTAAGGCTATTACTATTTCTCATGTGTTGACAGCAGTGCTCCAGACAGACAGATCAGATGTTTGTAACACATTCTTTGTATAGAAACACCAAGTTTGATTTATTTTTGATTGCTGTGTCTGTCTGTATTTCTATGTCTCTGTGTTTTTTAACAGGGCTGCCATCATTGAGCACATTCCAGCTGGAGTCACGGGAACATTTGAGTTTAGGGACTTTAGAGGGCAATAACATTAAAAAAAAATTTTTTTTTCAGATGTTAATGTGTAATGTGATAATTTGCTACATGCCTTTATGATTACTATATTGATTTCTGTTTCTTTTTCTATTTGTGCTGCAACTGTTCTGCTCATTCCTCCTGGAGGCACAAAAACATTTGATTTTAAGCCTATCTAAGGGAGATATTTCAACATTTTTCAATCTGGGAACAGGAAAAAACAAGGTGTTTGCAGGTGAGAGTTAAAAGGAGAGAGAAGGTGGTTTGTTTATGCACACATGTACTGCATGTGTTATTATTAATGATTCCTTGATGATGTTCTTATTTTATTAGCAGACTAAGTGATGAGCAACGAGATAAAGTTACACCTTAGTCCACTCATCCCTGAAGCAAAAAAAAGAAAGAAAGAAAGAAAGAAGCATGGTAAGTCCCCTGTATTTTTCTCAAAGTGAAAACTTTATACAAAATATCTAGCCTTTCCTTAGTTAACTAAAACTAAACATGTTTTACATGTGGTTGCATGTTGCTGGTGTTAATTTTTTGTGCATGTTACTGGTGTTTTTGGGTAAACTGAGGATGCTGCTTGTAGAAATTTGGGAAAAAAACAAATGTTAAATTTGCATTTAGCAGACAGTTTTATCCAAAGTGACCTACAGTGCATTCAGACTGTACATTTATTTTTTACCAGTATGTGTGTTCCCTCCGAATTGAACCCACAACCTTTTGCGCTGCTAACGCATTGCTCTACCACTGAAACACAGGAACTCATACATGTTATACACACAGACGCATGTTAAACAGACACACACAAAAAAGCCTTTGCTGGTGGCATCTCAAGGGGGAAATTAAGAATATTATTTTGAGTCTTTAGGAAAGGGTACCTGCTTTGGTGTCTGGGTGCTGATCGTGATTTGGAAATACGCCCTTGAGGTGCTGGCTCTGAAATTGAGGATGATAATCAAATAATATTTAGACAGATTGAGCTGCAGTCAGTGAAGGCTGCAGACAGTTTTGCCGTGCAATTGAATCCTGCATGTCTCTGATGTCTCTCGTGTCTCTCCCCCACTTGATCCATCCTCTGTCTCCTTTGATATCAGTAAACATGCAGCCATTGTGCCCCAGTTTAGGGAGGTTGATTCATATTTCAGTGCTTAACATGCTCCATTCTTTATTTAGAACAGTGGTTCCCAAACTTTTATATAGTGTGCACCTCCACATGCCAAACACCCCCACCACTTTCCTCCGGTTAAACATCACTTTTTTAACTTCAATAACTAAATACAAAAATGTTTACTGTATACAAGGCATGACATTGAAATTTTTGCTCACCAGCCACTGTGGCTAGTGGTTTTCCAAAATGTGTTTTTCCACCCGTCACAGTTTTGTTTTTAGGAAATTGCATTTTATGGCTAAAGTTATTGCATACTAAAATGTATTACCATTTTCCCTAACCTTATTAAATGTTTGCGTGATCTTTCATACCAAATTCTTAATAAAAATTAAGAATTTGGTATGAAAGATGTCTTATTATATTCACTTAATATAATAAGACACTAATCAAAATACAATCAAATGAAAATCAGTGTTAACAAAACCCATCATTCCACTTAGTGGTGGAAATTATGATTCTTTCTAGTGATTCGTTCATTTTCAGTTCGTTCACCAAAATGATTCGTTCAGAATCGTTCACTGATTCGTTCAGTGACCATTTCTTCGTATTACACAAAATAAGCCAGCAGATAGCAAAAAGTGTATCGTGTTGTTGTGTCTTAAGTCAACGAACGTATTCACTTGTTACAAAAACTGATCTGGCTTTATTAAAATGTGTGTATAATCGCATTCAATATATAAAGTCTAATTAAGTTGTTCAAATGAACAAAGCACAAGGTTTTCTTGCCTAAATAGCATTTTAATTGTTTGGTCAGACAGTTTGTTTATTATATATTCACATTCATCAATCGTGGATTAAACGTGGAGTTGCTAAATATCAAAACAAGCGTATGTGCACAATACAGTACCTATAACTGCGCTTTGCATTTTTGCAAGATTGACATGCTAAATGGCAGACTGACCCTGTTTACTCTCATTCATTTCGTTCACGAACGAGATAAGCTATGTACCAGTTCATTTCATTCACGAACGACATGTATCCGTTCGTTCACGAATGACGTGTGTCAATTCAGTCATTTCATTCACGAACGAGATTTTCTAAATCATTCAACTAATGCACGATCAGGTCAGTCATTTCATTCACGAACGAGATGTATCATTCAACTCGTGCACGAACGACATGTGTGCCAGTTCAGTCATTTCATTCACGAACGATATGTATCAGCTCATTCAACTCATTCACGAACGACATGGGTACCAGTTCAGTAATTTCGTTCACGAACGATAAGATCTCTAGATCTAGTTCAGACTCATATGAAACTCGTTCATTGAAGGGCGTTTTCGTTCACTACATTCAACAAATCAAATACTCTGTCACATCTCATACTCGAAGGCTATTGGCTCGAGGTTGAGTAATTCTTTGACAGGATGAAACAGTTGTTACCCGGTGCACTGAGCTGCGCATGCACTGCTTATAGCGCCGCGCTGCTGTGGAGGGAGGAACTTCACTGAACGAGAAATATGAGTCAGTGGATTACGTGAACGAGAACGATTCGTTCACCTAAAAGATTCGTTCAAAAAGAACGATTCGTTCACGAACGACACATCACTAATTCCACTGCACAAGAAACAGAAACAGAAGTGGTATTTAGATATATTTACATAAGACAGTTTAATGAAGCTGAAATGTAGCATGAATGCATTTACAATGCAAAATTACATCAGCATAAAAAATATTATGAGTTTGTTTTAAATAATAATAATTATTTTTTTAAATTAAATATTTGTTGGACAAAAAAGCAAAGATGAGCCACTTTTAAATGTGAAAGTAAATCGCCAGTAGGTGTCAGTAAGTGAATGTCATAATAAGTCAGTCATTGAGGCATTCATTTAAACGATTTGTTCAGATGGCTGATTCATTCAAGAATGAAGCAAGAGCCTATATTTATGAATAGAAATGTATATAAACGTAATCATTGACTGAAATTATTAATTAAAAAATGTGAATCATTCAGTAACAAAACACTGCTGTATGTTGCTCAGAGATGCTTCTGCTGTGATCTTTGTTTGGAACTAGTCTTTAACCAAATCGAGCAAAAAGAGTCGAAATGGACTATATTGTATTAAAATGTAAGTCACTTAAAATTAGCCACTCTTGTATAAATTATTGTTACATTTGCAGTCAAACTGGTTTTCAGGGAAGACTGCACTCTTGGGAGTGAATGATCCCAAAATGTTTGTTAGACCATGATATCTTACAATAATGGACGAGGCCAATAATGTTGACATTTTTAGGCTATTGTAAGTTTACACTACATAAAACATAACTCAAATGGACAGTTAATGCAGTAATTGCAAAACAATAATTTTCTTTATCCACCTGAGCTACAGTGAATCATTACCTCAATGATCCTTCCAAGATGGCTCCTTCAGTTTTTGTGTGTGTCATAAAGCTTGAATTATATGAATGTTGTGATGTCTTTGTCAAGAGTGAACTATAACCTTGTCAGTTTTAGGCAAGCATGGTCTTATATGCACATGGTGTAAAAACATCAAGATTTAGGATGTCTACACAGCAAATAATGGCTGGATCTCAGTGTAGAAGGACTGAGATTGAGTGACTTAGTTTGAAATGTTGAGTGCATTATTTGAATAATTATTGTAATTTATTTTATGTTATCTTGCTCTTGCAGACTGGAAGTCAACCAGGGTGTATTATGATATTTTGGGTTGGGGCTGAGTGGATTGCAGAATTAAATTTAGATCTGATAATGTTGCATTATATCTCTTTTTACACATGTTGCACATTATAACAAATCACACATGATTCTGTTGAAACGAAACAAATAATTGTTGAAACACCAGACTGAATGTTGCACTCTCTCCCGTCCTCATAAAGAACAAAGGGCAGATGTTATAGGCTATGTTTGATGTAGAGATTAAATAGACGATTTATGTAAAACAATATTCTCAATAAAAAATTTTATTTGCATGCCAGTTATACTTTGGATATATAAGATTACATTTTAGACATATTCCTTGCCTTTGACAAAGTAATAACCGCTTAAAGTAAAGAAGCATCGTCCGGGATTTGAACCCGACCTCTCACTCAAAAAAGTGAGAGCATCTGCCAGCTAGTGCCAGCCAGCTGTCACACACTAAACTGTGTCCATTCTGTCAGCACACAAAAGCAAACTAGCATATAAAAGCAAAGCTGTTTATTTGTGCAATTTTCTTATTTTCGCTAAAATAAGAAGTACTGGAGATTTTTCCCTAAAAATTCAGAAGTACTGGAGATTTTTCCCTAATGAAAATAAATCACTTTGTCAATGTTGTCATATAACAGATGTTACATGAGTAGCCTTGTTTGCAAAGGCATATGTTTTTTGTAAAGCATGCTTGCAGAAAGCTGTAAGTGATCGAGCAAGTTTTTAATCTTTCTTCCCTTTATATTTTCTGTATCACCTCTTCCCCTGTCCCTCATTTAACAACCTTCATCTAATTCTCCTGTCACGTACATGACTTAGCCTACCCTCTCCCCACCATGCAATTTTTGTTCATTTCTCTCTCTCTCTCTCTCATTCATCCTTCCCATTGTGCTTGACATTATTGCAGATCTTGATCACAGCCTGGTTGAAGTCCTCGGATTGGTCTGCGAATACGTAGTGACCTGCACCCTGAATGACCTTGAAAGAATTAGGAAGAAAAAGGTGACTGTGGGGAGTTTTACAGGGGAAGACAATGTGATCACTGAAATCAAACTTACTATGATTTCTGTCTGTGAGTTGGGTCTGATTTCTTGAATTGCCTTTCCTGATTGGCCATCGATGTTGGAACGTGATCCGTAGATGAAGGTCATGGGAAGAGAGGGACTGATCATCTCCACACGGTCCATCATGGGGTGCTGAGGCCATGCATATGGGATCGTCATGTTTTTAAACGCTGTCTCACCGCTGACAAATCACAAGACAAATTATTAGGCTAAACATTTTTGTAATTTATGTCTGTTAGGTAAGAAAGTAGTTATTCCATCCGGGTTCGCGGTTTATACCTGGCTGTTTGTGCGTTCACATGGTATATGTAATCAGCCACTGTGTCATCAGCAAATACAGAAGCATATTTCTGCTTGAAATCTGATCGCAAAAGCTGTAGCAACAAAGGACCTGAAAGAAATAAATTAGAAAAATATAGATCAGTCACCTTACTATGGAAGATTTCCAAATCAGCATAAAAAAATAAAATGGTTATAATTTATTTATCATGATGAGCGTATGGGCTTAAATACATATTCTATATGTATTTATTAATATTTTTTAAATATAATTTTTATTTTCAACCTATTTTTTTCATCTACAATTAATTTGAGTTTTTAGCTTTGTTTTTAATATTTCAATTTTTTTCTTATTTCAGTTTTATTTTTTTCATTAATATTTATATTTTACATTATTTCAGCTCTGTTTTATTTACTGAAAATGATTTTTACTAGTTTTGTTAGTTCAGCTGTGATAATAACACTGTTTCATACCCAGTGGGCCTGCCAGCCTAAGCAGACCAAGAGGGTTAAATGGATTCATTGCTGCTCCGAATACTTTAATCCAGATGGGAACCCAATGCTCCTGAACATTTGGTCTCGCTGCAAAACCCCAAGGCTCCACCAACACCAAGTGCTTCAATCTGTGACAAAATCATCATAGCAGACATTAAAAGTATCCTTGAATGATTCAGGATTGCTAAAATGGTATTTGGATTCCAAACACACCTGTGAGGATATTTCAGGGCATATGCAGCGGACACATATCCACCAAGATCATGGCCAACAAGAATCATATATTCCAACCCTTCTGCTTTTCTCCAGTCCTCCAGGGCTTGTACAAACTGCTCCTCTGCATCCTTGGCATCGCTGCCAAAAGTTGGTCGACTGCTGCGTCCAAAACCTAACATGTCCAATGCAAACACGGGCTGTCCTTCCAATGCAAGGGCAGGTAGGTTTTTTACCCACAGACCCACTCCACCCCCAAAACCATGTAGCAGCACCAGTGGGACCTGATGACATTGATCCCCAGATGAGCTTTCTCTTTCATTAAAGCCAAGAGTCCATATGTAGTTTCCATTAGATATGGGAACATATCCTTGAGTAAATTTCTCTTTGATGGCTGAAAATACAATAGAGATGTTGAATGGTTTCTATGTGGATCAGAAACCTTTTCAGAGTTACCCTTAAAGTACACTTACGTTTCAGGATTTTGTTTTCTGCTTTTATAAGATGGGAGAGTGAGGTGGGACACCAGGATGGCAGCCAACTGGAGATCCACCAGGACCTGTGATATACAGCGAACAAATACAAAATGAACACATTTATCACACGTAATAATGCCTATTTTTTTCTAGAATATGCCTAAATGCACACATGACAATGTCTAGATTTTACTTTTTCCATCTGCTTTCTCATCATTCTTCTTCTTTTGTAAGAACATTTTCTGTCTAATATTTAGAACATGCCCCTTAGGTATTTCACAATATGATTATGTGATCTTTACTTATATTTATTTAACATTTTCATTAATAGTTAATTAATACATTAATACATACATTTATGTATGCCTATGTATTTAATTATACCAACTACAAGCAAGTAATACAGAATATAATTTTCCATGTGTAAAGGTAAAAAGTTCCACTCGCATTAACATTAACATTATTTTTTTTAATTTCGTGAACACACGCGTATAGAGATGTATATTTGCACAGCTTACCTCCTTTGTGTAAGCACAAATTCCTCTTGATCTGTTCTCATAGCTCCTCATGTATTGTCATCACTGACCTATTATTTTTGAGAGAAAGAGGACGGAAACAGGCAGTGTAAATAGGGAAGAGGTCAAAGAAGATCCCTAAGGGTCAAACGTGCACCTTTCACCCACTCTTGGTTAGAGTGCATATTCATTTTCATTTATAGCCGACAGAGGTCGCACATCTCTATACAACCAAGTCCATGCAGTACCTTTGGATCTCCCCAAATGATATACACTACCGTTCAAAAGTTAGGGATCAGTAAAAAAAAAGTTAAATGCTTTTAAAATAAGTCATTTACGCTTATCAAGGCTGCATTTATTTGATAAAAAATGCATTAAAAACAGTAATATTAAGAAATATTATAACTTAAAATAATTGTTTCCATTTGAATATACTTTCAGATATAATTAATTCTAGTGATGGCAAAACTGAATTTTCATCAGCCATTACAGTCTTCTGTATCACATGATCCTCCAGAAATCCTATGCTGATTTATTATCATTATTGAAAATCATTTTTTTGGAAACTATGATGCTTTTGTAAGGATTATTTAATGAGTAAAAGTAAAACGAGTATAAAGAACAGTGTTCATTCAAAAGAGGAATTTAATAGAATTTTATTTTAAAATAAATTAATAGTCAGCAAGGATATGGTAAACTATATATATATAGTTTAAATTATATAAATTATTTATCATTTAATTGACATTGTTGTTTGACAGACAGTGATGAGCAAACAAATAATTAAGAAGTAAAGTTTTATTTAGAACAGAGAATTTTATTCATTATTTATGACCATTTAAAGCATCTCAAAAGGGAAGGGCTCGTCCGGGATTTGAACCCGGGACCTCTCGCACCCTAAGCGAGAATCATACCCCTAGACCAACGAGCCTCCTGTAGAAAACTTTGGGACAATTTTCTTTCAGCACAAAAACCTGCCACGTTTACTGTAAAAAGAATATTCACGTGTAACTGAGACTCTGACGGCGCTTGTTACCGCCACCCAGCGGTCACACATTGTATGCGTCAAAATGATTGATTTTTCTTTTATGCCAAAACAAAAGTAAAGATCATGTTCCATAAAGATATTTTATAAAGTTCCTACTGTATATATATTATAACTTAATTTTTTATTAGTAATATGCATTTTGATAAGAACTTTATTTGGACAACTTTAAAGGAGATTTCTCAGTAGCCTACTTAGATTTTCTTGCACCCCCAGATTCCATATTTTAAAATAGTTGTCTATCGGCCAAATATGGTCCTATCCTGTAGAATAAGAATCAAAATTTAAGACTGGTTTCGTTACCCAGAGTTCCTGCACTTTTACTGTCCATTGCAATAGTGTAAATGATGTTCATAGTTTCTGCCTATAGTGTACATACACTTTTACATAATCTATCTGTATAGTATGTTCAGAGTACACCTATCTGTATATCATGCTGATAGTATTTAAAATCTGTAAATTATGTCCATAATACTTATCTGTATAGTTATTGTACATATTGAAGACCGTGTATATTCTGTAATTACTGCTTATTACACTTCTGGTTAGATGCTATCTGCATTTCGTTGCCTAGCTTGTACCTTACATGTGCAATGACAGTAAAGTTTAAACTAATCTCATATATGTTTACTCTGTGATTTGTCCCATGTCATATTATTAACAGTGCAATTTGGATATGTTTTTTTAACAGTTTGTATCAAACTGCTTAAACGATTTGGGCCATTTATAATTACAAGATCACATGGTCCCTGATCTACGAACACTGTACTTTTTTTGCAGTCTTTACTTATGCTTAAATTTGCTTGTGTAATTAATCTTTCTTTTAATAAATAATAATAATAATAATAATAATAATAATAATAATAATAATAAAAGACACTGTCACAGCACACTCTGTATATGACTTGTATATGATAAACCGTTCAAAAAATACAAATAAACAGCTGTAATCCTCTTCCAGACCTACACGTTTGTAGACGCCGCGCACGCGCAGTCCTCAAACGGAAGGCTCTTCATTCCAGAGCGGAAGTCCTTCGTTCTTTTTCTACCACAGTCTGCCATCATGGTAAGTGAACTGACTTACGCGGAGTATAAAATCAAATAAATATGGTAGTTTATGAAATATTACAGACCAAGAAAGCATCGGAAACGTATTCTAATAACACAGTGACCCCACATGTAGATTTATTGTAGTATACGTGAACCTTATAGCGCTATCGGTGAGAAAATTAGCTTCAGACATGTCTCGAAACAACGTGGTGGAGTGGATTAACGGTAGGCCGGAGTCTACGCGTACACCAGCCGTCAGACTTTAAAGTCGTCTTACACATTTAATTACCACCAAGTGATGCTGAAGTAACGAAAACAATGAATAACTTGATATTATAACGGGATTCCAGTGCTTCGTTCAATTCTCATGGAAGCATGTGTGATCATTCAGCCGGACAGTTGTGCTGGGGACATACAGCTAGAGACTTTTGGAAAGGGAGATGCTGCCTAAAATAGATTTCGATACGTGTACTTGTGTCTTATAACTAGATAAGACGTCAAATAAATGCCCGGTGAATAAACCATTGTAAAAGACTCCCAAAGCGAAGCCAGTCGTCATCACTGTCATTTTCTCACTGGAATAAGTTTGAACTAAAAATGCATCAAAACTCATGTCCTGTGTGCCGTTTATTCATTCTCAGGTGTTTAAGCGCTTTGTCGAGATCGGCCGCGTTGCCTTCGTTGCATTCGGACCCTACGAGGGCAAACTGGTGGCAATTGTAGATGTCATTGACCAAAACAGGGTGAGTTTTGAATACACCTATACTACAACGTATGAAGCACACAGTCTTTTCACATTAAAAAGAGGAATGAAAATATATTGCATGGTCCAATCACACATGCAGAGTCATAACTGAGGTTGTTTTTAATTGTCCTCAGGCATTGGTAGATGGCCCATGCACTGGAGTCAAGAGACAAGCTTTGCCATTCAAGTGCTTGCAGCTCACTGACTACGTCATCAAAGTACCTCACAGGTAAGTCTGTGTCTGGATTTTATGGAAACATTGCTTGGATTTTGCTGGTCACATTGTAGTAGAATTTGATTATCAGTGGCTCTTGTGTATCTTAATTTTGCTCTGCTTTCAAATGTCCAAATTGATTTCTTGTTTTCTCTCAATTGCGTGTTTAAAAGTTTACACCAACGTCAGACGTTATTTTGGAACTTACTTAGAAAAGGCCATATTTGGGTTTTCATTCGACACTTGGAGTGCGGTTTAATACTAAGATCTCTTTAAATATACTTGCATTTACATGATAAAAAAAGATCTGGTGCCTTCAGTTAAATTTAGTGCTTCTACATTCAAATTAATAGACATTTTTCACATTTCTGGGTTTCTCAGCAGCAAAGACATCATTGTTGGGTTAAGTTCGAGAGCAAGATAAATTTTTTTTTTTTAGACGTCACTTTCGGGTGCATTTTTGCCTTGAAAACTGTTTGGTTTCTGTAGGTTTTCCTCATAACCTTTTCTGTTTTGGTTTGCTTCAGCGCCCGTCAGAAGTACGTGAGGCGCGCCTGGGAAAAGGCTGAGATCAACAAGAAGTGGGAAGAAAGCAGCTGGGCCAAGAAGATTGAGGCCAGAAAGAAGGTATGTAACAACATACAGAGCTGGATGACATATCTTGCGCTTATGCCAGTTTTTATTTGAATGATGTTTGTTGAATGAATGGCATGTTTTAGCCTGATCTAGCGATTTATGCTTCGTCTTTTTTTCTCATCATGCTAATTTTTTTTCTAACAGAGGGCTGCAATGTCTGACTTTGACCGCTTCAAGGTGATGAAGGCCAAGAAAATGGTATGTTTTGTCGTTTGACTGTAGTACAAAATAGATCTTGCAGTGTATATGATGCTGCATTGTCAGAAGATATGATTACAAGCTAACCTGTTTTTTGCTTCTCTCTGCAGAGGAACAAGATCATCAAGCATGAGTTGAAGAAGCTCCAGAAAGCTGCAACACAAAAGAAAGCATGAACCATCTTAAATAAACGTGTTTGACTTGTAAACTCGTAAATGTGTGTTGTTTTGTGTCCATTGTCTTATGGATGATTTTGCACCAGTGGATAAAATGTGTGTACACTTGTATATGTTTGATGAGGTTACACTGGTCTTGATTTCGTGAAGAGGAATGGAAAAAGTACATGGCATAGATTTTATGATCTTTGAGCAACATGAATATAGTGGTGATGCATGTATTAGGTATCACGAATGAAAACATTACGATAAGGTCTCATTCGTTAACTTTAGCTAACAATGAACAAATTATTTTTATACAATGACTAATCTTGGTTCTGATAAAGTACATGCTCATGTTAGTTCACTGCAGTAATGTTAATATGTGAAAAGTTTATGCAGTGTTGATAAGAGCAATAAGATTTAGATTTACTTTTGGCAATGTAATGTAGTTAAATCAAGCCTCGTGAACTAACAATGTCTTTTTTCTTACAGCATTTAAATCTAGGTTAAAATACATTTTCCATAAATGCAGTAAAACGGTTCATTATTAGATCATAATTCATAATTCATAAAGTTCCTTAATGTTAAACCAATTCTACTTTACTGAAAAGTGTTGCCAAAAAGATAACATACTTCATCAAACCAGCCTTTTTATAATATCCAAGTTGATAACAGCTTTAGACCCACTGGTATATGCAAAAGTTTTATTAATTTGTTCCTGAATCTAATACTTTATAACAATTGTAACTTCATACACATAAGAAACAATTTCAGCTCTTTTATTGGTACTACACGTCTAAACTCAGCTATTGGATTTATTTTTTATGGTCATTGTCAACAAATTAAAATCTTTAAAATTATCATACTATCATTAAAATTATATACTTACAAAATGTCCTTGATGCACAAAATTAGAAATTAAAATCCTTTGAAACCAGTCTGTTGAAATGGATCCAGCTGTAAGTCTAATAAAAATGGTTTTCGGTGAATTTTGTGTAATTCTCATTGCAAATGTAAACCAACAACAATTAAAACAACAGACTTTATTAATATTCACAATTGACGTCATGAGATTAAAACATTTCATATTCAATTATGTAACAGTTAAAAAATGTAAGGGAAAAAAAGTAAAGATTTAGACAGACAGCAGTGTAGTTCTATGAAGTTGAATCATGTTACAAAAGCCTATTACTAAGTCACATCAGATATTCAGCGACAACCCACAAAAGACTCGTTATATAATTCCATCTTTTTAATTGAACTCCGACGGGAAGTGGGTTTCTGTTTGAAGATGGGGGAACGCAGGAAACGCGTGTCTGTAAATTTGTCACCACGTCGAAGTTTCCTAAAAAATTTAAGTGTGTTAGATGACAAAAAGATCATGCCATAAGTGTAAAAAAATACAATACCAGAAAGAGGAAATACCAGGCAGTTTGGACAATTTAATCTTCCAAAAACTTACGAGCTGATCGAGGGCTCCTTGTAGTTGACAGTACTCGTACAGCGACGTTTACGACTGGAGCTTTGAGGGGTGTTCTGAGCAGACATGGGCTTCTGATGGGCTGCGGGGGAGAGATTTGTCACATCACTCAAACCCAAGCCCAGAAAGGAGCGAACAACCAGCCCACCTGCAGAAACACAAGTGCATGTGTGTGACAAATTAATCTTCCTTCTACCACTCTTGGAAAAAGTGACCCCAAGTAATGCGATTTTGGTGAGTGAATATTTAGAGATAGATAAATGCGAACACATGACGAGAAACAAGAGATTGAGATTGACAAGAGTGCCCAGAACAACAGATGTAACAGAATCTAAAGCCAAATAGAAATAAAAAAAAGAAAACAAGTAAAGAATTTTACCCTTTCTCCTGCTTCTATTCACCAAGGGCATTTCATTTTCCTGGTCGGATGGGCTGCAAGGGTGCTTTGGAAATTCAAATATTGGGCAGTCAATCATCATAAGCTCCGCCTCTCCACCAGGAGTAATCGGGATCGGAGACTCCACTGAAACAACAGAAGGTGGCGCTAAATCAAAATATTTCTATTGTTAAAACTGAGTTTTTGCAGATTTTATAAACAAATGTAACACTTTAGAAGACCAAGTTAAATAAATTCAAGTAAAATGAAAATAAATACTTCTGTTGTTAAAATTGTTTATAAAGATAAATGTAAGACCAAATAAAGAGAATTTAGGGAATACATTGAATATTATGCTAATATGGCCTCTAAATTCAAATGTCTTGTATTTTTTCAATGCTTTAAAGTTTGAAAATGCAATTTCCAACAGATCTTCATTACTTTTAAATTTACTTTTGTAAAAAAGCACTTCAATGAATATCTCTGCTCTCAACCACTGAAATATAGAAATAACTCTCATGGCATTTCATCAGTACTTTCATCAGTATTTGTCTTGTTTTCCAATGCCATTATCTACAGATTCTTAAATCAAGATACATTTACTTAAGAAGAAAAAAATACATTAGATAAAAAGTCTTGATTTCATATTATATATATATATATATATATATATATATATATATATATATATATAAAAGAGCAAGTTTCTTATTAAAATGATAAATTTTATTAAAAGGAAAACAGGTGTTCATACCCTGTTGATTTGTTCTTGTTTAAGCATAAACGTGTTGTTTCATTTTTAAGAAAACAATTTCTAAGAGGTTTGCATTGGAAAATGCTGAGGACGATATTTTATGCATGACTAAATCTGTGCTCTGATTTAAGATCTTTACAGGCCTTAATTTGTGGATGGGAGAATTAACAAGAAAACCCTTTTTGAAAGCTGCAGAAATCCTGAAAAATGCTTCAATGTTTCAGTTTAGTGTTCCCACATTCAAAGTTACCTTGGCAGATCTCTTGGCTTGGTTCTGATTGGCTGGGTTTCTCAGGAGAAGCACAAACTGGTGAATGTGGGAGCAGAAGGCCTGGGTCAAGATCATCGTGGAGATACAGGCCAATTTCTTCAGTTTCAGGCCCCCTTTTTTCTGTAGAACATTCATTTAAAACAATTAAATCAAACAACACAAAACAGGACGTTCCATATACAAAATAACATCTTTGAATGCTTACCCGTGTACTGTATTTCAACAAGGTCCTGCTTTTCTTTTCCTTGGTTTGCTCTGGCCTCTTGAGCGGACCGTCTTTTAGAGCGAGCCCGTCTGGGCGGTGGACTCCGAGCTCTTCTGGATCTCCTCTTTGGTATGTAAGGAGAATCATCCTCATCCTGTTCATCTTCTGAGAGGCTGTTGTTGGTTTCCATGGCAACAGGACTGGGCAGGACCTCGTCCTCTTTATCCGGAGCATCAGGTGATGGTTTCTCCACAGCTTTGGTTCCTGCTTTGAAAGGCGTTAGATGGATGGCCTCTTCACAGTCGAAGTCAAAGGTGTCATTGCCGCCCAACGAGGAGTTAAGGCGATCGGCAGGTAGAAGCGACCCTTTTACACGACTCTGAGATCGGTCCCGGCTCTTGGAGCGAGCACGCGGTTTGGGGTTTTCCCATGGTTTCTTTAATGGGGCTCGGTCTGGTTTGCGTCCCCTCTCTGGTTTGGGGCGGGGAGCAGCTTGGGTAGGTTTCTTCTTGGGCTGTCTGGTGGGCCGCTGGGGGGGCTCAGGTGTCGAGTGCTGAATGGATGGGACTTCAGAAATCTCTAGGTCGAACTCACAGTTCGGCCCTGTTTTTTGTCCAGCTTGTTCCTCATTAAGCTCTTCTTGTTCATGACACATCTCCTCCAATGGTGTGTTTAGCCCCATCTCTTGTCTGTTATCAATAGTATCTTCTCTTTTCACATCTACTGTGTCAAATTTCTCAACCCTGCCAGAGTCAAAACGTGAGCTTCGCCTCCTCACAACCTCAGAGCGTCTCTTTCGCCTTGTTCCTACTGTGGGGGGCAACGAAACCTGTCTGTCACTGCGACAACCTGGAACAGCCTCTGCAGACATAAACCAGTAAAGATTAAAACTATGAACATACAGACTGTTTATAGTATTTAGCAATTAAGGTGATAAGGATATGGTCCAGTACCTGCAGTAAAAGGTGGTTCTGCTGAGAGATGATCAGGGATATCGGTCTCAACCACATGTACGGGTCTGCACCACAAGGACAGAAACAATATGATCATCAAGAAGTTGAACGAATGGTGAAAAAAATCTGTGTTTTGGTCCAAATGGAATCTGAAGTATTAGAAGTTATTATTCAAGTGACAGTAAAGAATTGTATAATGTTACAAAATAATTATTTCAAGTAAATGCTGTGCTATCGATCAACAAATCCACTTTCCACAAAAATATCAAACAGCAAGACTATTTTCAACATTGGTAATAATCATCATCATATTGGAATGATTTCTGAAGGATCATGAAACACTGAGGACTGGAGTAATGTCTTTTAAAAAATACAGCTTGGCCATCACAGCAACGAATTACATTTTAAAATACATTACATACAAAAGCATTCTTTTAAATCGTAATAATATTTCACAATATTGCTGTTTTATAATCAGTAAATAAATCCTTGGTGAGCATAACAGACTTCTTTCAAAAAATCTTTCTGACCCCTGATGTTATACTTTTTATGAAAAGCTTTAGAGCTACAGATTTGCTCTTTCTTACTTAGGACTGATGGGATGAGGTGGACTCGTCTCAACAGGAGAAACCTACAAAAAAAAAAGGCAGGAAAATAAATCTAGCAGAGCTTTGACTATGTGTAATAACTACACACACACTGAAATCACATCATTTCATATGCCCATACAAAGAAAAATCTGTACATGGATGCAACATCCTGCACTGTATTTCCACCCATGTGTCCATCCATTAAAAAACTTTACATATAAGCACCACACTAAATAAGTAGTCCACATCTGCGTGACACCTTGTGTACACCTCCCACCTGGGCACTTTCAGCAGGTTTTCGATCTTTAAGCGTCCTCTTCAGCATCAGCAAGTGAAAGATGAGCGCTTGTCTTTCTTTCTTGAGCTGCAGGATGACCCCCTGTGCTTGCCGTACCTTCTCCCTCTCTGTCTGCAGGGCCACTGCAAGCGCTTTGTTATTCACCTGCACGCTTTTCAGGACAAACGGCTTCACTGTAGCTGTGGAGGACAAAATATATTGGAAAATGAAACGGTGTTGTGATTTGCAGGCCTTTCATTTTCTTCCAGTCCTGTATGACCTTCTGTGCCATACAAAAGTGTATTTGTGTATTTATGGAGATGTTAGGGTTAATGGAAAACAATGCAAAGAAAGTGAATGGGGACTGAGGCTATCAGTCCTTAACATTTCAATTGGTTTTCCACAGAAGAAAATCAGTTATGTGGGTTTGGAACAACGCTTGAAGGTGCTTAAATGACACAATGCATAATTGTATGTGAACTATCTCTTTAATAACTGGGAGGTGTGTTTCCATAGACACAGTAAAGTTACTGGTACTAAACGGTATCATTAAAGACAATCTAGAAGTTATAAACACAAAAACACATCAAAAGGTACCACTAAAGTCACAAATATACAAATACACTGGCCACTGGATGCAACACAAAGCCAGATTCTCGTGTTATCGCACCTGTGTGTTTGTTCTTCAGTTTGGACAGGCCGTGGCTGGCAGCTAAAGCGCTGGCGAGACGCCTGTTTCTCTTTTCCTTCATTTTGTCCTTGATGTCGTCCAGACTTTGCTGGAAGGACTTCTTCTGCACCACCCGCTCCCGAACCATGGCTGAGCTACGCGCGATCAGTCTCTCATCCACGAAATACAGCAGCGTGAAGTCTATCAGTTGATCAACGGTTAACGTTTATCTCCATATTACGTCGAGATTCACCAAAACACGGCGTACGTCTCACCCAATTATTTGCCACTATCATAAGATGAATAAACAGCTACTGTAGACAGAATAGTGCGTAAGTTGTATATTTTGTGTTAGTTGCTTCTGTGTCGTATTTCCCGTCGGGGACGTTGACGTTCGAAATCGTGCGCTGTGAGCTCTGATTGGAGGAACAAACGAAGAGTTACGTCACTTCCGCGAGTGGTTCAGACGTCGTCCCGCAGGCGGTCTTCTTAAAATTTACAAGTATAGGTCTCTGCAGGAAAGTAATGGGAGTTACGAGATCAAGGTGTTTTTACACCATGATACCTGATTAGTTGATGTAATAGTGACGTTAGGTTTAGGGGTGGGGTTGGGTAAGGGGGATAATTTAGATTGCATGATTCAGAAACACCCAGCAGTTTCAAAACACCCATATGGTGATAAACGCCCACTTTTGCTCTGCAGAGACCTAAGTCTCAAAATTTAGCACTTTAAATTTTAACACACAAAATTAAAAATTCGCTTAACGGGAACTAAGAGTTTAGAAAGAAAATTGGTTATTAGTTTCTTAATTATATATAGAAAATACCAACAAACAAAAATGGGCAAACAATAAACCGAAAACATACGGTTTGAAGTTGAACTGATATATACT
This sequence comes from Carassius auratus, assembly GCF_003368295.1. NCBI lineage: Eukaryota > Metazoa > Chordata > Actinopteri > Cypriniformes > Cyprinidae > Carassius > Carassius auratus. The sequence continues at coordinate 27,015,510 of NC_039261.1, read as the reverse complement.
GATACTATTAAATATTAAAATAAATTAAATAAACATGCAACAAATTAACGAATGAATGAGTGAGCGAACAAACAAACATACAAGCAAACGAAAGAAAAAACGAGTCTGTAGAATTGGCTACTTAGGCTATTTGAAGGATGTTTTTCCCTGTTATTTCCATTGATGCTATATCATGACACAATAAATAAATAAGATATTTTGTTTGAAATATTCTTGTTCTGCATAAAACTTTCTGATCTAAAAAAGTTTACTTTAATAAATGAGCTATGCTACATAGAAGTATATGCAAAATATGCTATAGAGTATGTATAATTTTTAGATAATACACAATTATATAAGTGAAAGCACATTTTATCTCCTTTTTATTATACTCCTTGTTATTTATTTATCGATTCATGATTTAACAAGATAAGATTTGTAAAATGTTGTTCATTTAATATTCTGAATGACCTTTCTCTTGGTTTTGTTAATGAGAATGAAAGAAGAGTCTCATGATTATAAGTTCTCTGTTTCATTATTTACAGACATGTGAGTAAATAATACTGTACACTTACCGCTATAGAAAGACTGAAATGGTCTCATAATGCATATGATTTCCAAAAAGTTGTATGGAGGAAATTCTTCATAAAATCATGTAGTGTGATTCAAGGGCAAACAATTCTTAGTTTATTGTTGTACTTGCCAACATATTTGAACTTTAGTGGACCATAACAAAACAAAATATATATATTATTTAGCCGAAATGGAATCATTGTGATCTAACAAAATCAGCTACGTGACCTGGAAATTAAAGTTCCCTTCTAAACAAAGCATGATTTACCCGGAATGGGAAGTGCTCCTCCCCATTATTGACGCCACTCCAAATGCTTTAGCTTCTCACACTGTGATAGAGTATAATAATATACTGGAACCATTTTAATTACTTAACCTGAATGCTTCCTCATAGTCTAAAAAGGTCATTTATTGAAGTGAAGTTGTAAAAAACATATGACCATCTACATATACACAAACCTTTGTCAGATTGCTAAAGTTTGTAATCTCACTATATAGTAATCAGTGTCATCCAATTCCATGTCATCGTCACAACATGAGGAACATCAGTTATAAAAATAAAAAAAATGGGCATGGTTGTATTGTTTCTGATCCGAACAAAATGTGCTTCAACAACACAACCCATGGCAGTGTGATGCCTTTTAGTACAATCAATTGTGTTTGTTTATGCAAACCTGAAGTTAATGATTTTTTTCCTAGTAGCAAAACATTTCCCCCAAACTATAATCAAGAAACAAAACTGCATTCCAGAAGTTATTTGTGAGGTGATTTGTGAGCAATTTCTTCGTTAGCAAAAAAACAAACTTGGAATCAGGTGTTTGTTGTAAACCAAAGAAAATGTTATTACCTTGACAGTAAAAAGAGGCAAATATCCATAAACACAGTAACTAACCATATAAGACACTCAGTAAACAAGTGAATGCTGAATCAATCAAGGGTAATAAACCAGAAAAGGGACCAACAAAAGCATTTATTCAGTCATGGAGACTAAATGCCAGGGGCTATTGATGATTATAGTGTTCCGTGTGAAATGTTCCATGAACATTTAAATCAGATTTGTGTCACATACATAAGAGTGATTTTGCATATTTAAGTGGTCTTTATCAGCAGTATTTAAGAAGGTGGATGGAGGTGGGTACTGCCACAGACAAAGCACCTCAACTTAGATCCAAACAACTGGGACAATGAGACACTGTGCTGTCCTCTATATGTGCCTGCTTCTCGGTATTGTTCAGGTGAGTGATCATCAGATACAACCTCTGAAACATCAGTGGATATTTATTACATCCTTTTATTATTTTATATAAATAATATATATCAATATGTATCAAAATGTTCAAATGTATGGGGTCAGATAGGCTGATGTTTATTTAGCAAGGATGGATTTAGATTCATCAAAATTAACCAAAATTAATTTTATAATGTATTTTTTCAAATAAATGTAAAATAAATGCTATTAAAAGAAAAAAAAACTCTAATAACTCTGGGGTCACAGTTTCCCAAAAAATATTAACCAGGAAAAAAGTTTTTAACAATAATAAGAAATGTTTTGTTGAGCACGCAAAACAGCACAATAAAATGATTTCTGAAGGATCATTTGGCACTGAACACTGAACTGAGTATTACTATGCTATTTTCAATTGTCACATTACACTACAATTTAGCCTGATTTATTTAGTCTGAGTTATTCTTAATAATCCTTTTATTCATTCGTTTTAATCTGATTCATAATAAGAAAATCACTTAGTTAAGGAAACCTACACAAGCTGCTCAAAATATTAACTTTCCTTTTAACATGTGAAAAGCATTCATTTACATTTACATTTACATTTACATTTATATTTCCATTTATTCATTTTCCAGGTGCTATTATCCAAATTGACTTGCAAATGCCCAACAATTTGTTACTGCAGTCAACACTATTCATAAAGAAAATTACTGATCCTCAACAGTAAAGGTGGTGCTTAAAAAATGCTTCTAGTTGAAAGAAAATATTTTTCCTTTGATTATAGGCCCCATTCATTTATGAGTGGAAAGAGTCAGATACTAAATGAGATAATAAAGATAGAACATTTAAGAGGAGATGAAAGGGAACTGACAGAAAAAGCCTAAAGGTCCAGGATATGCAAAAGAGCAGTCTGGGCTTTATATATGAGACAGGAGTCGTGTACCTGACATGAACTTTTATTCTCCCTGTAGCGATGTTCTAATCATGTTCTGGTACCATTTGCCTGTCCTGTTTTGATTCAGGACCAACCTGCACCCCCACAGTCTAATTACCATCTGATACACATACAAGCTGGACTGAGATTTTAACAAACAAGGTTTTTAGAAAAGTGGCTATGGCGCTAATAATTAGCCACCAAACAATAATTCAACAGCATTGATTGACTTTAGTTTGAAAATTCAATTATGTCAATATTAGTTGATGCAATGTAAACTAACATGAACAAAGGACAACTGTGGTTATTAACTAACACTGACCAAGATCCATGTTAGTTTATGTTAGCTAAAAATTAACGTTGTCAAATTTTTTATGTCTTTATTTTGGCATGAGTCAACTCAGGACATTACCTGCAAGCATGAGGGGTCATGTCCATTTTGGAATGTATTAGTCATGTGTCAATGTTTGTGTCATGAACACCAGTTAACCTGCATATAAACATATATTATAAGCAGATATATAAATTCAGCAATATCAGATTTGGCAGTTCACTTCAATTTCCTTTCCAAAGATGCATGAGTTGATTCTTCTCATTATGAGAAAAAAAACAATATATATATATATATATATATATATATATATATATATATATATATATATATGTATATATATATATATTAGGGGTGTAACGCTACGCGTGTTCGTATTGAACCGTTCGGTACGACGCTTTCGGTTCGGTACGCGGTACGCATTATGTATACCGAACGGTTCGTTGGAGTATTTAATTATATTTGAAAAAAAAAAAAAAAAAAGAGAGAGAGAAATATAATGATATGCGTTCAACAAGGTAGCCCAATAACCCAAACAACGTAACAGGCAACGCCCCTGACACTCCCGAAGAAGAAAAAAACACCATCTTATATGTTTATGTTAGGCTACTCAGCAGGCGCTCGCTCACTCAGTACGCGCTGAAGGCTCGTTGCAAAATAGCCAATGCGTTTAACAGACTAGAAATGAGAAGATCCTCCAATAACCAACAGGTCTGGTGTTTGGGTGCACTTTGGATTCCCTTTAAGCTATAATGGTGATGGCAAGAGAGTGGTGGATAAAAAAACAACGGTATGTCGCATCTGCAACATGACAGGGTACACCAGCGGGAATACAAAAAAAAAAAAAAACACCAGCGGGAATATCTGGGATATATGCGTCAGTACTATCTGGGAAAAGACGAAAAAAAAGGAGAAACATGCACGCAGCAAACTATCCCTGCAGCATTTAGAAACTATAGCTTACAGGGAATCCAACCCAAACACCAGACCTGTTGGTTATTTTAGGATCTTATATTTCTGGTCTGTTAAATGCATTCGACATTTTGCAACGAGCCTTCAGCGCGTGCTGAGTGAGCGAGCGCCTTAGGGGCCGTTCACATATCGTGCCTAAAAACGCATGGAAAACGCTAAGCGCGTCTTTCTCCTGAGGCGTCTGTCTTTGCTAAGCAACAATGACGTGCTCTCTCCATGAGACGCGGAAATTTCAGCGAAGGATAAATGGATTTGCAGCTCTAAAAATCGCTTGCAGTAGCTCTGCTACTAAATTTATTTCAAAATTGCAATCCATATACAACTATGATCAGCTGATCCTTCATCTTGGCTGAGCTCTCAACGTTGTTACAGGAAAGGATGAAGCTGATTGGTTGGTTCTTGTCACATGACCCGCGGTGCGCTTGCGGCATTCTGAAAAGTTGAGATGTTTTTACATTTTGCTGTATCTAAAACGTATCGAACCGAACCGAACCGAACCGTGACATCAGTGTATCGTATCGAACCGAACCGTGAATTTTGTGAACCGTTACACCCCTAATATATATATATATATATATATATATATATATATATATATATATATATATATATATATATATATATATATATATATATATATATATATATATATATAAATCATGCCTCAGTTTAATGTTCTTCTAATTCTAACCCAGGGTGATTCAGTCGTACTATTCCTTAACACAGCTATTATTTTCTTTTCATGCTTCAATTAAATTGGAAAAGGAGGAAACATGTTAGAACTTTCTATCATTCTAAGTATTTCAACTGACAATTTTATTCATAAATTGTCTTTATCTGCTCCCTCAAACAGAGCACACCTGAACAGACCAATATTAACACAACAATCAGTCCTGTGGCTGCATCCACCCAAGATATCTCCCAAACTATGACCAACTCAAACATCACCACTTCCTCGACTCATATTACCAGCTCTTCTCCAAACCTTAAATTCCAGAGCTCCTGGATCACTTCAACACATCCCATCATGACCCAACCTACGTTTACCAAACCTGTGGTCACAACCAGCACCATGGCAAACCCCCCGCTGACTCCCAGCCCAAACCCTGACTCCTTCGACCATTCTCATGGCAGTGCTTCAGCCCAGTTTGTCCACTTTGGATTTCTGCTGATCTCTCTGATGTCTCTTGTCATAGTGGATCTTTAATGCAGTCAAATAATGCTTTACCTCCATTAACTCTCATTAATCATTCTTCAGTTATTTTTGTAGTTAGTAGTCAGGAAATGACTTTTTGTGGCACTTTCATGTTTATTTTGCTATATAGATAACTCACAAATATTGTGTGATGCAATGCTAATCTTGTCAGTCCATAACAATGCCGTACATTATCTTAATAGAAATGTTCTTAACAAAGCTCAATTTAATGTTCTACTTGGTCTAATACAGAGTGCTAATAATGTTTGAGCATTCCAGTCATGCCATTCCAATTGAATGTGTCCTACATTTCATAATCTTGATGTTGGATTATCAATTATACATTGTTTAAACACGTGGAAAGCATGATGTAGCAAATGTAACCAAACTAAGCAAATGCAAATTGTTTTCTTAATCTGTATTTTGTCTTGTATTATAAATGTGTCAACATCATTTGAACAAGACACATCTAGTTGAGAAACAAAATTGTGTAAAACTTATTGAAAAGTGAGACTTGTTATTAGAGTTTTTTTCTTCCTCTTTAAACTTTGTTATATTTATGCTTAAAATAAGAATTTAACAATAGGAAAATAAAAAAATAACTATATTCAATGACAATAATGTATCTTTATTTTGCTGTATTAAGATAAAACTATGTTTTTTATATTTGTACTGGAAAATAAGAACTTTTTAAAGAGAAAAAAAAGAGTGCAATGAGTGAGAGGCCAGCTGATTGGATGTTCAACATAATGTTAGCTGTTTCTGTTAATGGCAGAGGGAAGTAGCCTATAAAAGCTTGTTTATCACAAACAAGATCTAACTAATTTCACATTGCCTCCTGAACCAAGACCTCAATCTTTTTCTATTTGAGTTCATTAAAAAGTACATTTATATTAAAGGGTTAGTTGACCCAATAATCAAAATGAAGTCATTAATAACTCAGCCTCATGTTGTTCCAAACCCGTGAGACCTCCGTTTATCTTCGGAACACAGTTTAAGATATTTTAGATTTAATCCGAGAGCTCTCAGTTCATGTTTATGTCCAGAAAGGTAAGAAAAACATCATAAAAGTAGTCCATGTGACATCAGAGGGTCAGTTAGAATTTTTTGAAACATCAAAAATACATTTTGGTCCAAAACTACAACTTTATTCAGCATTGTCTTCTCTTCCAGGTCTGTTGTGAGATTTAAAAACACTGCAGTTTAGTGATATCTGGTTCACAAACTAATCAGTCAATGTATCCGGATCTTGAACCAGTTCACCAAATCGAACTGAATCGTTTGAAACTGTTTGTGTCTCTAATAAGCATTAATCCACAAATGACTTAAGCTGTTAAACTTTTTTAATGTGGCTGACACTCTTTCTGAGTTAAAACAAGCCAATATCCTGGATTAATTCATTTACTCAAACAGTACACTGACTGAACTGCTGTGAAGAGTGAACTGAAGATGAACACTGAGCCGAGGTAGATAATGAACGAAAGATTGACTCGTATCTAGTAAAGAATCGGTTGCATTGGTTTTTGGATCACCAGTAGTTCTTTTGGACAGTTCGATTCAATAAACTGGTTGAAGAAAATGGTTCACAGGTTCTTTTGTGCTCAACGTAATGACAGCACTTGCGATGATTGCCCTTGATTCAAGCCTTCGGTTTTCTTGGGCTCATAACATTAGCACCAAATCAGTTCAGAATCAATCACCAAAAAAAAAAACTGTTTAGTTCAGACTGTGTGTCATTCTGCTTCATGCTGAATCACACATGCACAGTATGAATTGTCTACATATAGCACTGTCAAATTGTAGATTGCATGGCAAAAATAGAATTACACGACATGTTTCAAAAGAAAAACATTTATTTTTTATGTGCTGTAGCTATACTCACTGCTAAACTGACAGATTTACAGTTTTATAAAAAAAACATTTCTAAGGAGTCTTGTATTTGTGTTCATTGTCTTTGTTTTATGTGAATTAGAAAGTCAGTTTTCAAGAGGTTGAGAATGCAAATTTGGAACTTTTGGGAAAATTTTGTGCAAAGACTAAAAAACAAACTCTAAAAATTACATAATATAATATAATATAATATAATATAATATAATATAATATAATATAATATAATATAATATAATATAATATAATATAATATAATATAATATAATATAATATAATATAATATAATATAATATAATGGACAAATGGTCTCTGAACTTAAAATGGACAGGTTTTCAGCAGATTTGTAATGTTTTATAAAAAGTAAAAGTGTATTTGTACTTGTTTACAATCTGAATTTCAAAAAAAGTTAGGACATTTTGTAAAATTCTGTGAAATCAAGAATCTGAGTTTTTAATTCACTTTAAAAATTTATGCATTGACAAAAGTACAAAGAAAATATTTCTGATTTCTTTACCTACAGCTCAAATGCATTTTGTAAATATAAACAAATTTTGATGTTTGACCTACAATTTCCAAAATTTTGAGGTCACTTATTTGAAGTTATCTTAATAGGAGTAAAATATTTTTTTTAAGCATAATTCTTTTAAATATAGTCTACTGCATAGTCTAAAAACCTCTGAACAAAATAGAGAACCTCCCCGTTAGTGTTGTTAATTTTTCACCTGGTGCTATTTTCACTTATTATATGATAAACCATATTTAACTGCTAGCTTAACATGTGACTGAAATCCTCCATCACCCTGTCGTCAAACTGGGGAATGACTGAACCAAAAGTGTGTAAAGAAGAAGATGGGGGAGGAAATGTCATTGTTTGGGAGACATTTTCTGTAGCAGGAGTTGGGCAGCAACATGAATGCAAATATGTACCAAAACATCTTGCACAGTTTCTTTTTTGTGTTCACTGCCCAATTAGCCAGGAATTTTCAGGCAGGACACTGCCCCATCACACAGCAAAACAGTTAATTACTTGAAGGTAAAACATTGAAATAATGAAACAGATGGGCCAGAGTCCTGATCTAAGACGTACTGAAAATCTGTGGAAAATCCTAAATTATGGCAAAGAAACACACTGTTGTCACAGAACTGTCGAATACACTGGAAGAAGAGTGGACCAAGATCACACTAAAGTATTGTGTGAGACTAGTGATATCCTGCTGCTGCAGATGCTGAAGTCATTCAAAGCAAAGGCCTTAACACTTCCTACTGATTTTTGACTACTGTAACCTTCAGAAAGTTTAGTTGAAATCTTACTAAATAAAACATTATAAATAAAACATACATTTCTGCACCCTGAATTCAACAGCCCTTCAAAGCCTGTGTCAAGAGTACAGAGTCCTGTTGAGGAGCATCCATTCACATTATCCTTTATTAATATTATTAAATAAATCACTCTGCAAATCAGTTCAATTCAAGTTTTTTGTATAGCACTTTTTATGTTGAAAATCATTACAAAGCAAATTTACAGAAAAATATGTTTCTACAATATTTAGTAGTAGCTTACCAGTGGTGACTCTCACTTTAAGTGCATATGGCAGAAAGGTACATAAAAATCACTTAGATGTAATCAAACAGACGATGAACACTATTAACTGATATGCTGTTTAATAGGTAGCCAGTGCAAGAGACTGTAGAATTGGGGTAATATGATCATATTTTCTTGACCTGGAAAGGACTCTTTTTTTGACTACCTGTACCTGTTTATTGAAGATGCAGGACAACCACCTAGAAGTGCATTACAATAGTCCAGTCTAGAGGTCATGAATGCATGAACTAGCTTTTCTGTATCAGAAACAGGTAACATATTTCGTAGCTTGGCAATGTTTCTGAGATGGAAGAATCCTGTTTTTGTAATATGGGAAATATGGTTTCCGAAATACAAGTTGCTGTCTAATACAATATCCAGATTTTTGACTGTAGAGGAATTAACAGTACATGCATCTAGTTACAAATTGTATGAGACACTATTTGTATGAGACACAAATCTATGAGACACTATTTACTGTTTTTTGATTCCATAAGTAATATCTCTGTCTTATCCAAATTTTATAGGAGAAAATTGTTGGTTATCCAGTCTTTAAATTTTTTAACACACTCTGTTAGCTAAGATAATTTAGAAGTTTTATCTGGTCTTGCTGAGATATGTAGTTGAGTATCATCAGCATAACAGTGGATATTAATCCCGTATTTTCTAATAGTATTACCAAGGGGCCAAATTTATATTGAAAATAGCAGAGGACCTAGAACAGATCCTTGTGGCACTCCATATTTTACTGGTGATAAATGAGATGACTCCCCATTTAAATAAACAAGGTTGTACTGATCAGACAGGTAGTTACTAAACCATCTTAAAAGCCTGTCCTTGAATACCTGTATAGTTTTGTAATTGATCTATGAGTATGTCATGATCCATGGTGTCGAACGCAGCACTAAGATCAAGTAAAACTAGCAATGAGATGCAGCCTTAGTCTGACGCAAGAAGCAAGTAATTTGTAATATTTACAAAAGGGCAGTTTATGTGCTGTGGTGAGGCCTGAAAGCTGACTGAAAATCTAATGCCACTGTAGGTCAGTGTGACCTACATTGGCAATAGAGGAAAGAGTTTTGATGAGAAAACAATCAGGAAGAAGAAAACAGAAGCAACTCTAAAACCAATGAACGACGTAGTAAGGCTGATAAAGTTCATAGGCTTCACTTGAGTTGTGAGTTTAAATGATACTATAAATGTATATCTTTATTGAGAGCATTATAGGACTAATTTGTAGAGGTTTTCCTTTATGGTCACATGATCCAGAGGGACAAGGAAGCAAAAGTATTTTTCCAAAAAAATATGTTCATCATGAGAAAACTATTCTGTCATAACATCAATATATTGGCATATCAATGGTCTTTTAACACAGTGAATCTAAATAATAAGATTACATATATTACCGCACAGTGTGAGTGACAAAGAGGACAATTGTTTGATTTCTGTTTACAGGAAAAGGTTAACCAGTAAAAATCCATAAAACAGTAGCATGAAGTCACCTTCATCCTGGACCAGGGAGTGGTTTTCACTAATTCACACCTGTGAAAATATGACATAATTACAGCTCATAAATGAGCCCTATATAAGAGCGGAGTGGGGCCACAGAACACATTGGAAGGAGCTGCTGGATTGGTCGCATTTTGACATAGTATCGAAGCAAATCTCATTCTCTGTGGCATATTTTACTGTTTTCTCTACATCATGAAGTGCCTGATCATACAATTCTGGATGTTGGCTCTACTGGTCTCCCAGGCTCAGGTAAATACACATACATCCATCAAAAACTAGTGTGTTTTATATTCACACTCCATGTTGTCACTGTTGTCATCTTATAATATAATTATGTGTTATTAAAATATGTGTGACCAGATGGTCTTGAATAAATTAAGATAAATTGAAATTCTGATAAGCATTTATCAAAGCTATTTGAGTTAACTTTTTGGGAAAATATATAATATAATATAATATAATATAATATAATATAATATAATATAATATAATATAATATAATATAATATAATATAATATAATATAATATAATATAATATAATATAATATAATATAATATAATATAATATAATATAATATAATATAATATAATATAATACTTGTGTGGTTTTCCATTGAAAAAATGTCCTAAAAAAAACCCCCAGCAAGGACCGATTTAATAAAACCTGTTTTTAGAGGGTTTATCTTCAATTATTTTAAATTCTTGTTTTAACCAGAAATCCAACAAAAAGTTGTGACATTATTAAAAAAAAAAGTCAAATTTCTATTTGAAAATCTATTTATTAGAGAAAAATATACTTCTGTAGTCTTGTTTATTAAAACAATTATACACATTTTTGCAATTAGATATAGAAAAACTTTGCCTGTTGAATATTAAAAACAAAAGGACAAACAAAACATCTGGATTTCCATGTCTGCCATGCAAATCAACTGTTCCTGCTCATCTCCAGACTGGATCTCTTCTCTCCAGATTCATTAATTGCAGATTCAATTATTAGATCTGACAGCATTGTTATTATTATACCTAGATGTTTTGGGGGGGATCAAACTGCAACACCGTGTGTCCCAAACAGATGTGACGCGACGCGATAAAAATCTTTTCCATGTAGTTTTTGTCCTAACCACCTGCGACAGCGACACGTGACAATAATAAACGGCACGGAATTCTACTTTAGAAGTCGCAGCAGGAACAACATACAAGTTATGACAGTGATAATCTCAAGTAGCCTAATGATTATGTGCTTTATTCAATGTTAAAAGTGTCTAATGTGAGATTGAATATTATTTTGCGTGATCTTTATAGCCATAGTTAAAGCAACAATGGATATTTCTACCTCAGATCTTTAAAATAAATTAAGCTAAAGCAAGCACATTAAGACTGTGAACTCACCGCGAAACAGCATCCATAACAAAGACGGTATCACTCACTCTCTTTAAACAGTTTTTCAGTCCATTCACATTTGAATCATCTATTTTCAGTGTCCACTTTTCTTTACTTAGCACCTGCCATGTTTTTGCCGTCACTTCGTATATCTACACTGGACAAAGCATTGCAAATCATTGGAGTTCTGTGTCAGCACGTCATAAATGGAACGAGGCAGCAGTTTCATAGACAGTAAAAGAAAGCAGTTTCCTCGGGGATTCAATTTTAATGCCAAATTATTTGAAATTAGTGCGGGTCGCCTATTGAGGAACCCTGTTTTATATATATATATATATATATATATATATATATATATATATATATATATAATTATTATTCTACAATATTGAGAATGGTAGTAGGGATGAAATCTGCATTCACAGCAATGAAATCTGAGGAAAAAACACTGTATTGTGTTTAATTTTTAACATCTAAAATTGGCATTGGTTAATAACCTTTTTAATTGTTCTCTAGGCTAATGTGACAGAGACTGTGCCAACAAGTATAGATTCTACAACTAAAACTACAACTCAACCCATGACTATGCCAACAAGTATAGATTCTACAACTACAACTACAACTCAACCCACGACTACGCCAACAAGTGTAGATTCTACAACTAAAACTACAACTCAACCCATGACTACGCCAACGAGTGTAGATTCTGCAACTAAAACTACAACTCAACCCATGACTACGCCAACAAGTGTAGATTCTACAACTACAACTACAACTCAACCCATGACTACGCCAACAAGTGTAGATTCTGCAACTAAAACTACAACTCAACCCATGACTAGGCCAACAAGTGTAGATTCTGCAACTAAAACTACAACTCAACCCATGACTACGCCAACAAGTGTAGATTCTACAACTTCAACTACAGCTCATCCCACTGTGCCAATAAGTGTAGATTCTACAACTAAAACTACAACTCAACCCATGACTACGCCAACAAGTGTAGATTCTACAACTAAAACTACAACTCAACCCATGACTACGCCAACAAGTGTAGATTCTGCAACTAAAACTACAACTCAACCCATGACTACGCCAATGAGAGTAGATTCTACAACTACAACTACGGCATCATCCAGCAACTCACTGACAGTTTCCGTCATCAGCTATACTCTTTCCATCCTGCTTTACATGCTGTTGAATTGAGCATTACCTGATTCATCCCTGGACTAAAAAAAAAAGCAAACCCTGACTGTTTAACAAAGAACTGTAGTATATAAGTTATAAATGAAGGTATATACTGTTATATAATTATTATTTTTATTATAACCAGTATATGACTACATTTATAGTAGTATAAGCCAAAACTTAACAGCTCATGCTGAAATGCTTGAAATAAGTTAGCTTTGATGACAAATGTAAACTATTTCTATGGATGAATTTATGAAATTTGCCTTTAAATTATATTTTATTCAGTGAAGGAGAAAAAATTGTGATGGATGTATTTAATGTTTAATAAGTGAGCTTTTTCTGGACTAAAATAGGTTAAACAAAGTCAGTCAGTTCCTTTTACTCAGTTTATGATATCACCCTGGGGAACCTTTATTTAAACCTTTGGCTAAGAATCAAACAAATGAGTCAAGCAAGATCTACACGATCAGAATGTCAGATAATCTAGTTGACCATATTTCTGGTTCAATAAGTTTACTAGTCTGATACTGAAGAGGGAGTGCATGTATTTTTCTGGTCACAAAAATATGATGATCAAAAACAACGTGTATATATAAAAACACACACACATATATATAATGTATAGGCCTTTACTGTATATTAGTGCTGTCAAACAATGAATCGTGTTGAATTACAAAAAATAATTTTGTATATATAAATACAAACATATGAAAAATGTTGTTTACATATTAAATATACTTATATAAAATGTAAGAATATATATATATATATATATATATATATATATATATATATATATATATATATACACACACACACACACACGTCCTGTATGTGTGTGTATTTTTATAGCCTATAAATAATAAATATACACAGTACACAAACATACATTATATGTTAAAAAAAAATTGATTAATTGCGATTCATTGTTTGACACAAGCACTACACACACACACACACACACATATCTATCTATCTATCTATATATATATATATATATATATATATATATATATATATATATATATATATATATATATATGTGTGAATCAACAAATAGAACTAACAAATATTGAATGTAATGTAAAGTTGCTTTGTAACGTTTTGTATTGTAAAAAGTGCTATACAAATAAACTTGAATATATTAGGGGTGGCATGGTTCAACTTTTTCAAGGTTTGGTGTGTTTCACGGTTTTAGATTCATGGTTTCGGTACAGTTTGGTATGTGCTATGTTTATGGAAAAACTATAGGCCTACTTTAAAAAAAATAAAATAAAATAAGAATATTCTATCTTTCTCTTTCCAGTTGAAGTTTGTCACTACTTCTGCATTTGTCCACGACACTGTTGTCCTGTGGTTTCAGTAAAAGCGGTAACAAAGGGTAACTAATGTCATTGACAGGCGACTGCACTGCCCCGTGTCACTGTTTAGAATTGGAATTTTCTCATGATTTACAAGTAGTTGAAAACATTAGAGATATTGTTAGTAATCAGCTGGACAAAATATACAACACTAACCTAGTGGTTTTTGGATATTTTACTGTAAATATCTCACAAATTGTACCTTTAGTTTATGAACACATTAACGTGTGCTATTCAGGACTCTTCTGTGTGCGCGCACTATCAGCACCCGATTAATGACGGAATAAATGACTGCTCATATTCCGACATACGGCATTCGCATTGAACAAGAGTGAATGATTTGTCCACGTTTTTTTCTCTCATCACTGTTGTTGTAATGTATTTCATCCATCAACAGAAATATATATTAGCTGAACCCTGTTTGCTTTACGTGCTATATACTGATATTGAAGAGGAAGTGCATATAGTGATGATCAAAAGAAAATTCCTTTAAACCATTTCGGTCACACTTTATTTTAGGGTCCAATTCTCACTATTAACTAACCATTAACTATGACTTTTGCCTCAATTAACTCCTTATTTGCTGCTCATTAATAGTTTATAAGGTAGTTGTTAAGTTTAGGGTACTGGGTAGGATTAGGGATGTCATGCGTTATATGTACTTTATAAGCACTAATAAACAGCCAATATGTTAATAATAGACATGCTAATAAGCAACTAGTTATTGGTGTGAATTGGACCCTATACTAAAGTGTTAACAAAATGTCTTATGGTCAATAACATAAATCAATAAACCAGAGATTTCAGTCGATTCATGGAAGCCCAGTTCCACCACATAAGACAAAGTAATGCTTTGGTAAATCAATTATAATATAGATGAAAAAGTGATGAAAATTATGAGAAAAAAAGATGAAAATTTTATTATTTAAACTACATTGCTTTCCACAGGGATACATAAAACACAGTGCTGCAATTCTCAGTTACATTTTATTTCTTTCTTTCTTTTATTTATTTGTTAAACAGCAATAAAAATGAATGGAATGATTTCACTGCATGCACATAAATGTTTATAATTTGTGTCATACACAGCATTTCTTCTAATCTTCTGCACGACATATAGCCAACAAACCCTGCTGGAGTTCACCTTTAAACTGCTTCTATTAAAAAAAAAAAGAAAACAATAATCATGTTGGTGAAATGATGGTGAAGACTGGTTATAAAGGTGTGTGTGTGTGTGTGTGTGTGTGTGTGTGTGTGTGTGTGTGTGTGTGTGTGAGAATGGAGACCTGTAAGGCTGTGTATAGTGAAGTTCCTGTAGACTGAAGGTATGCCACTCTTACTCTCAGTAGATCCTCCTCACTGTGAGCCACCATCACACCCTGGACCACCGGTGCCTTCAGAGTACAGGACAGAGTATCGGTCAACACATATCTAAAGCTGAGAATGATACAGTGTATCAACAAGCAGTGATCCCAATATCTGTGTAATGTTGTTTAAAATAACTTGCTGTTTTGCATTTGCAAGTGCTGTGCATGGATTTAGCTTATTGTATTCAGGAATTAACATAATTTTATATTGATACATACCTGCCATGCAAAGCAATGTTTGTACTAATAAGTAAGTTTATACTACTACTGTAACTGTGTACACACACAACATTTTCTATGATGACTGAGACTTTGATTTTAAATTGAGCTAATTTTTTTTATCCACTAACCTTATACCAAACCCTCAAATAAACCTTTTTGTATTTTAGGCCAACATATAGATGATTTTAGGTTTTACTTTACTCTTAGTTAGGATATTTGGAGCCCTAAATGCTGGTAAAACCTGATCATGCACACAGAAGTTTTAAAGTAGATAATTTAGTAGTAGCATCAATTAATGGTTAAGATATTTCTAAAACAAAGCAAATAAATCATACTTTCATAGTTTGGATCCGTTGTGCCAAGAATAAATTCTGGTTCTGTATGCATCGTACTGATGAGAAAAAGAAAAATGATAAATTGATTTTACATTAATTGATCATTACACATTGAGCACACAAGCATTAATACATCCTCAAACACACACAAACCATTTTTACCTAGAGTCTTTAAGCCCTTTTTCAGGTCTCCAGAGAGGAGCCCTTTAAAATGTGCCTCTAAAGCATCTTCCACTGTCTGGCCTTTTTCAAACTCCAGTTTTTCAAGCACTAAAGTAGAAATAACATTACTGTTCACACACATTGGAAATATTAATCAATGTTAACCTTACAAATACCATACAAGAAGGCTTAAACAGTACAGATGGATATGTTCCAAGGATTTGTATGTTACAAATGTGTATGATACAAGAAACACCAACCTTTCCAAAGACTAGGACTACCAACAATAGATATAAATCCGTAATAATGAAACTATCTGAAACTATCTCATGCACAGTAATTTCATCAGAAGTATGAGCTAATAAATTTTGAAATGGCTTAAATTTAATTCTAGATTCAGAAATGCAGACCAAAAATGTTAGTGTCTATATGAACATTTTTCTTGCTGATTAAATGTTCATAAGGAACGGTTTTCCACATCTTCTGAAGACATTTCCCAACAAATTTGTCCCTGAAATAATAGCTCAGAAACACACAGACACACAAGCACTTGCAAATCACCAGTTCTGAGATGGTCTGGGTTTCTTGTGGTGAGTATTTTGATCCAAATATCAGCTGCAGGTTTCTTGTTTTTCAGCTCCTCAGATAAAGACTGTACAACAAAATAAAAAAAATTATACTGATTTCAATTACACAATTCAATCAGGTATATGAAATATGCATCTTATCGGAGTTGAATTCTAATAAAAGTCTGTTTATCTGTCAACCCTGTGATCTAAATCTGAAATTCCTAAAACCAGATCCTGCTTCCAAGCCAAGGTCATCTAAAGATCTCAGTAGGGGCAGTTGCAGTACAACATATCAAACAAAGAAAAGTCATCATGGGCACAAGGGTTTTTGCTAGATTCAGCCCGACACAGTTCCCATTTTCCCGTCTTGCATCGTGTTGTTTAAACAGCAAATAAATTTGTGCCCATCTGTGCGGCCATGGGCGTGCTGGTCTGAAAAAGAGAGCCGTGTTCAGGCGCATTGTTGGTGCGGTGCTGAGGAACTGAAAATAGACTGTGCCAGACCAACTCATACCTGGTCTAAAGTCTGGCGCAATATTTTTCTTTGTTTTTTAAAGAGTGCATTAGTAATATGCACCTATAGGCGGGTGCACAACGCGCCTACACTTTGCTTATTCCATACACACGTGCTGACCGTTAAACTAGCAAGACTGGATTTGGACATGCACTGAGTGAGGGCACCTGTGCCGAGTGCTTTAGACCATGCGCTTAGATCGTTAAAATAGGCCCCCAGAGGTCAAACATTTATTAACTAAATCTCCTAATATGACATGAAAGCAGTCACGGGAGTGCAGGGTGACTTGAGAGCACTTGGAATCTTTTAAAGGAACCATTCATCCTAAAATGACAAATCTGTTTTAAATGTATATAGACTTACTGCTATATCCTGGTCAATCATTTCTGGCCCATTTTCTTTCTGATAAAAGAGAGAGAGAGGGAAAAAATGCTGAGAGAATGAGCATAATTACTAGCACAAGATACTGACATAGCCTACTGATGGTAGTATATCAACAAAATAAAATTGGTTTTGGTGATGAATATTTAACTGTGATTCAAGAGAGGAGGCATCACACTTCTTACCTTCAACAATGCCACAATAAGCTTTGAAAAATCTCCACTGGTTTCACTTATCAAGTCTTTCTCCAAATCCCGCTTATACTCTGTTAAAGTGACAATGTGGAAACATTCAAACACAGACTATAGAAACCTGTGTCAATATGCAAAGCTTTCAGTGTGAGCAGGGTTAAATGTGAGACGCTCCAAAAAATGAGGCATTTATTTGCATTAAATTAAACATTTTTCCATTTTGAGAATAATTCCTAAAGCACCTTGATTATATGCAGCTCTGATGTCAGAGAGCTGCTGTGGTGTCCTTGTGCACAAAATCTCTAAAAGAGTTTCTTCATCTGTACCAGCACCCTGAACGCACACAAAAAATAAATACATCTGAATGGATACTGAACTATAATGAACTGTTTGCTGATGATCACCCACACAGTCATGTACTTGCATACTCATAGCACTATAGATCTAGCATACTCGTGATTAATGCCAAACCTCCATGGCTTTGCGTAAGCGATAGGCCTCAAACTGCTCTGGTATCATCATCAGTCCAAGTATCAGAGACTGCAGATCACCAGAAAGAACCTTCTTCAGACTTGCATCCAATTCCTGTAGCACACACACACACACACACACACCATCCACTGTTATGTCACATATCACACACATATTTCTGTATCATGATAAGGATTATCCATTGACTTTAATTGATTTTATACTGAGTTAATGAGATTTCATATCCTCTAAACCAAATCCTCACAAGCCTTTATTTTTAAATGTACATTAAGACATTATTTAAAGTGTTTAGTATGTTTATAAGGGCATTTTCCTGATGGGAATTATATGTGATACTAATTTTCACTATCCTTGCGGGGACATTTGGTCACTTCTTATAGTAACTGGCCTCTAAAGAATACAACCTGAACGCCACCCACAGACAGACTAGCTTGTGATGATTTGGAGATGAATTTGTTTCTGATTTACCTTTTGTGAGAGATTCTTGTACGCCTGGGCAAGAGATCGTCTCTGAGCATTACTGCGATTGGTTAGTATTCTCACAATTGTGCTCACATCTTTAACAGAAAGAACAATTAAGTACAAATGAATACTAGCAGATTGACTTTTACTACCACAATCATACCCCATGAGCATTTATATAGCTGTACCTTTCTTCTCCAGTGCAGTATGTAGGACTGTAACATCTCTCTCGGGACGAAAATTTGGGAAGGGCCGCACAGACCCCAGGGTGCCCCACCACATGCCTTCAGACTGTGGGATGATAATAAATAAATAAATAAATAGGCGAGGGAGGATGGAGAATGTAGAAGAAAAGAGTCCTGATTTAGAAAAACAAAAGGATTGAGATGATTTGGAGTTTCAGAGAAAAATGTACAGATGAAAACATTCACCGTAAGTAGAGATGTTTCCTGTGACTTAGCTTCTGTCCCCATGATAGCACTTGTCAATGTAAAAGGAAGTTATGCACAAGCTGTGCTGGAAAAAAAAATCACTAATAAAATTTCACATTTACTTTCACAATAACACAATGAATTATGGATGACATTTTAAAGACTGGAAAAAAAAGGCAAAAATAAAAAAGCACTTTGTTCTCCAAGAAATACTGTAAATAAATACATTTATTTCTTTTAGCAAAAATAGAGAAATAATTAAACAATGAAATTAACTCCATTCTCACTTAAAATATCAGTGCAAATTTAATTGAAATCAACTATGATCCTTCTGACAAAAAAAAAAAAAAAGAAAAAAGAAAAAAGGAAAGCAAATGTGTTTAGAAGAAATTTTAGTTTACCTACTTAAAAAATACTATTTAGGTGATGATTAGTTAAAGTAGTTTACCTGCTGAAGACTCAGAATTGAAGGGTCCGATATAATATTTCAGTCTTTCTTTCTTCTTTTTTTTGGTGACTCCTGGTCTGCCTTCTCAAACAGTGCAAGATGAAAACTCACGGTTTTAAATCGTTGTTGAGAAATAAATAGCACTATACGCCGTATTTCTCAGGCTCGCCTGCTGCAAAAAGTACAAGATGTCTTAAACTAAACAAGCTCTCAATAGCTTAGGTCAGATCAGATATCCCATGGGTGTAACCTTGACTCCAGACACAAGAACTTTAAAAACCTGCGTAACTGTTAGACTCAATTGACTAGATTCCTCCCCAAAACAACCATTTCTGATTTACCAAGAAAGAGAACTCTCGAATTAGTAAATGTAACTTACATTTAAACAGAGTTCGACGCTAGTTGCTAAACGCTGCATAAAACAGGTTGTAATTTTAGAAATGTGTGAACGTGTTATTAATGTCAACAAAGGCGTTAGAGGAGCTGAACTTGAATGTGACGACTGTGTACATAACTCAAGTCAAATGTTGAAAATATCACGAGAATTGACCTCCACCCAAAAGAGCAACATCATCAGGTGTGGCGTTTGATTTGCAGACCTGAACATACAAAATGGCATCAGTACAAGCGTCTGCATACTTGTCATTCATCAGCAGCTATAATCAGAGACATCTTACACGCAGCAACCACGCAACTTGACCTCGCCGCTCCAGCCCGACTCTCAAACTCGTGAAACTCATTAAAACGACACAATGACAAAAATATGACAATACAAGCAAGCTGTTTTTGATGAACAGTTATAAAAAATGTACACAGATACTAAAACTTCAATAGCCAAAAAAAAAAAAAAGGTGAATTCCGACATGATCATTATTATAATTTTTTTTTTACAGTTTTATTACAAAATTAAAGCCACTCCCTGTTACATATTTCACATTGTGCTTTGAAAATATAATTTATACATAAAGTTTCCTGGTTGTCCAAACACATGGCGACTTTGTATTGACTGACATCAGCACACTTCAGAAGAAAAAAACCAGATCCACTCCAGTTGTAATGACTATAATCTAATTGCAGGCATTGATATTAAAGCTTACATATCAGAATATACACAGTAATAACATTAGCTTGTAAACAAATATAATGAGCAGAAAAAAAAGAATGCTTCGAAAGTTGCCAGATGCATATACGATGATGAGATTTTCATGTGATTGAAAAAAAAAAAAAGTTTTTGAGTGACTTAACCACCAGCACCATCATTAGTGTGTAAATAACCTGTAGGTAATATGTTTTATTCAAATTATTTGCAAATAAAACACATCACAGGCGAGAGATTTACATTTCAAGAACACTAGCATGTTAAATGATATTCGACCTCTGCTTCTTTGTCATTTTTAAATGACAATACATTGATCCATTTGATCTATTATACAGTCTCTACTGACACGAGAAGCTTTTCCTGCCCAGCATCTTCTGATTGTATGTAAGCATGACTCAAAGCAGAGGTCCCCTAATAGTGTGCTGTATCAGATCACAGTGTTTGTGTTGTTGGGGCAGGACGAGTGGGTGGAGTCAGAAGGAGAAGGGGGTC
Organism: Carassius auratus; assembly: GCF_003368295.1. NCBI lineage: Eukaryota > Metazoa > Chordata > Actinopteri > Cypriniformes > Cyprinidae > Carassius > Carassius auratus. The sequence goes on along the minus strand of NC_039261.1, from coordinate 26,994,216 downwards.
AGATGAAGGAGAGAGAGGGCGAGATCAAACGAATTCCAGCTCCCACTGTTGGCTGGCATGTTCCTCGTTCTCTTCTCGAATCACTAAGTGTTGTTTGTCGTATTGCTTACCCCCTGTAAAAAAAGAGTAATTAGATTGCTGGAGAATGTTTTTTGTCTCTTTAGTAGTTGTCAAATAACATGGATGTGGAAATGTGTTGCCAAAATCATGATTTTAGGTCTAAATCCACATATTTATAAAGGAGTTTAAATATTTTATATTTAAAGTAAAAACAGTTATATTGTGAAATACTATTACAATTTAAAATTACTGTTTTCTATTTTAATATATTTGACAATTTCATAAATTCCTGTGATGTCAAAGCTGAATTTCCAACAGGCATTACTCAAGTCACATGATCCTTCAGAAACATTTTGCTATGCTATACATAAAGCACTAAACTAAATCTCACCCTTGATATCCAGCACCATTCCGGGGAAGGTGATGCTGGAGATTGTGCCGCTGACCTGAGCTCTCCATGTCTGCACTGGAACACGTGTTTCAGTCCACAGCACCACCTTAGCACCTGACTCCACATTACCCATCACCTGCAGACTCATGGTTCGAGCCAGCTGACACACAGAGAGCACATGATCAACAATCTGAGAGGGGCTGACTTTAAGAAGTTTGAAACAATAAATAACTATACATGCATTACTCATCCACTTCATGGTGTGGAAAGTACCTTGTTTTTGATTAGCCCGTCCTGGTAAAGCCAAATGTCACTCATTGCCTCCACCTGCTCTGTGACAACCACACGGCCCGTCTTCATGTCCTCAACACCACCCTGCACGGATATGTAGTGGCCCGTCTCTTTATTTTTGATGCGGAACAGTCTTTGTTTCTAAAGGGATATAAACACGCAATTAAAAACATGTAAGAAATGCTGTTTTCAAGTCGTCTTGTGCAAAAAATTGGTCATGTGAAGGTGATACTAACTTGTCTGATTGGATACAAGGAGCCAATACAGGAAAGGGAACTGAATTTGTGCCAGTTTGTGATTTCAATGGGCTCCAAAAGGAACTGGCGCCCCCTGTAGTTACTATGTTCACATAACACCCAGCTGCAAAGAGATTGACATGGTTTAGATATATGAGAAAATGTCATTCAAAATAGTCATTAAACCTCAAATGTACTAATATGAACCAATAATATGAAACACTGCAAACTCACCAACCACTATTGACCCTGACAGAGAGGAAATGTGTATTAAATCCTTCCTCCCGCATGTTGAAAATATGTGTATCGATGGTGACCTCCCGACCCTCGAAGCACTCCAGTCCAAAGAGTGAGACTGACGGCACTGAAAAGGTCTGAAAGAGAGAAAAACAGGCAAAAAAAAATAAAGATATATGTGGTAAAATCACTTGTCGACAGGTTTCTCACTGGATCATCCGTCCACCTCTTTTCAAGAAATATATTTAGCAAGAAAGCAGTTTCTTCTCACCATTGGAACTGCTTTGACAGAGCGAATGTCTGAGTCAGTTGGGATGCCCATGCTGGTCAGGTTGGGATAATCTCCTTCAGACAGAACATACATGTTTCCTGTGAACTTCTCTTCTCCATAAAGCACCCAACTGAAATGAACAGAGTACAAAATTCAGTATACAAATTCAGAGTGTCACAAAGAAGTCACTGAAAGAAATTTTGCGGCCACTCTATACTGTATTCTCTAAACCTTTACCCCATCTTAAATTTTCTCACTAACCTTCCTCCCACCACCCTGCAGGACTTAACAATGAGCCTTTCAGGCAAACACTCCTGGTTCTGATGACAAACCCTACATCTGCCTTGGAAATCTGGCTCTGAGTAGAGCAGCACCTGTAGCAAAGGGAAAAACAAAAAGATCAGCTTTTCCACCAAAGGAATTACATTTTAAAACCAGAAAAAAGTTATTTTAGTTAGTAATAATATTTCACAATATGACTGTTTTTACTGTATTTTTGCTCAGTTAAATGCAGCCTAGGTAAACACAAGAGACTCAGCTTACCTCATTTCTGAAGCTGGGTTCTTCACTAGGTGCCTGAAATACACAAGAACAACCGCTTTAATGAAATCAAGGACAGACTATTCAATGGAAATTCACAGAGGAATTCATGAAACAATTAATGTTGAACAAATACATTAATACTACTTCAGCACATTTAACTGGATTGCAGGTGGTTATCAAATAATGCACAAGAATTTATGATGATACCTCTCAATATTCTCTAATTTTTACTGTTTATGTGAAACATTTTTAACCACACACAATTTGAGTCAATAGTCCGTGCACAAACTGTTTGGATTAGATGAATGAATAATGAAACGCTTACTGTGAGGATGGGCTGTATGGAGCAGATGCGGTGGTCTCCAGAGCCCCAGTCTTCACAGTTATTGTAGAAGCCTTTCTCCAAGATGTACTGGTTACCTGAGAAATCCACATGAGAGTAGGCTACCCACCTGAGGAAAGGAAGAAATGTACATACTTATTAAAACTTGCCTCGATCTACCACGACTGCATTATGACAATAACTATCAGATATTGCATGTGGAAGGCATCTATGGTGACTCAGAGAGACAGAGAGATCAGAACATACGCTCCACTCAGCACGTGGATGGAGCGAGTGTTGACACCGAACCCAAACAGCTCCACATCTGCGACAGCTTCTGTCACCTCAAACGTGGGATCTTCACTCTCTGCTTTCTCCTCTTCAGGCATGCCATATAACACCAGCAGGGGCTCAGAGAGGTCCTACAAGAAGCAGATATTACAGTCCTAAAAAGAACACTTAAAATTAATCTATTAATTTTGTGTACAATAATGTTAAATGCTCTAAACACCAAAATATTGTGCAAGCTTAAATAAATTAATTCAAAAGTGAATTATATATTTATTTACTTAATAAAATATATAAATATTTTCATTTTTAAACCAATGTACATGTATTTATAGCTAGTCACACAAATTCCATTTAAAATATTTTAAAACACATATTATATATTTTTTAGTAGTAGTAGTAGTATATTAATATAATCAAATGTATATATTTTTTGTATATATATTTACATTCCTTTATAGTTAATCACAGAAATTATATATAAAATATATTATTAAAACATCTATTGTATTACTATTGTTATTATTATTATAGTAGTAGTATATCAATATAATATATTAATATTTTCTATAATTTTCAGTATAGACATTTACATGGTTTTATAGCTTGTCACAGAAATGTAATTATATATGATATATTATTTAAATATATGTAAATAATATAATTATATAAATTATGTAAACAATAATATATACAAAACATTATTATTATTATTACTAATATTATTACTTTTAGTAGTAGAACATTAATATAATATTAATCTTTTCAATTTGTATATTATTATTATCATCAGAATATTTCAATTTATATATATAATAATAATAATATATATATATATTTTTTTACTAAATGGTATGAATCTCAGTGAGATTTTATCATAATGTTTGTCTTACAGCTTGGATGACTCGGACTGAGCGCAGCTCTGAGTTGACTCCTCCCCACACCCGCCAGTCGTGGTACTCTCCCTCCTCTAGAAGATACTGGTGACCCCGGAAACCTTCCTTCTCATAGCCCACCCAGCTAGAAGAGAGATTGAGTAAGTCCAGCACAACAGAATAGAGAACAGTACAACAAAAAGAAGTCAGATACAGTCCTGCATACTATGCATAGTATATATGTGACCCTGGACCACAAAACCATAAAATGAGATGAGATTAACATCATTTTTATTTAATTTCGTAATGATTTAAATAAATAATTTTACCCATACAATGTATTGTTGGCTATTGCTACAATTATACCTGTGCTACCTACATTTTGTGTCCCAGGGTCACATATATCAGTTCTTGTTCTCTTCCTCACTTTATTCTCAATCAAACACACATAATATCAATACTCACCAGCCTCCAATAACTTTAAGGGATCCTGCACTGAACACAAACAATGATTGCTGCTTCTCCACTCTTGACAGGAAATCTCTCATGCTGCTGTAGATTTCTCTGCTTTTGCCAGTGAAATATGGTTTTTCATAGAGCACAATCTATTGAAAACAAATCATATCAAACATGAATGATCACTGATCCCATAAAGAACATCAGATACATTACTACTTTATTAGGTGGCAGTTGATGAAACACTTACTTTTGGCTCATAGAGGTTCTCCACTCTAGGTTCACCCTAAAAAAAACAAAAACATCTGTATTAATAAACCTCATTTTATTACTGATACTGCTGTGGAATCATTGCCCAAAAGGACAGTAGACTGAGGAGGAAATGCTCACTATTTTAAGCGGGTGTAGGGAGCCCACATATGGATGTGTGACGCCCCAGGCGGCTGGGGTGGAGAATCCTCCGACTTCAAGCACTCGCGGGACACCCTGAAAGAAGGGCTCTGCAAACACCAACCATCTGGAGGAGATCAAACACATGATGTTAACAAATGTACACTGCCACCGAGCCCAAACAGAATGGAATTTGGAATAAGGTGCACTGATCACTCACAGCCCAGCATTGATGATGATGGAGTTTGCTTTGACTGGGAAGCCAAAAATTCTGGAGTCTTCTGACGTGTCTCTGAATGTGACCTTCTTGCCTTCTGCATTTTCCTCTGGGAAAAGGCAGATTTCAGGAACGCTGTAATCCTGGAAAGACAAAAAAAAAAAAAGGATTTACTTACTCAATCCTGAGTTCCTAAAAAGTCTGTAGAAGTCCCGCCAAAATATTAGCACATTTTCGCTTGAGGACACAAGGTGGCGCCCTTGAACCGTTCATAATATGGAAACAGGAATCCATCCATCCCAGACACATTTAGAAGCTAAAACAATGTCAGCTCTTATGATCTGTCTATAGCAGAATGTTTACGAACTTGAATTTCAACTAACAAGAAATGTAAACACAAGTCTGACATACTCTCACTGCTCGCCGTATGGATCCGATGACGAACTTCCTCTTTAGCTGAGACCTGGACTCATGTTCCTCTTCCTCAGGATCCTGTGCTGTTCCATTCTGCTGATAATCCACTTCTTCATCCGGTGGTCCAAATGGGTTTGTCAGCTCAATGTCTCCCTCATCCAGAGCGATCTTTTCCCCTTTAAATTCTGGCTTCTCATACAACACCCAACTTTGGAAGACAAAACAGAAGACATAATGTGAGGAAAAGAACATACGATAACACTTCAGTACAGAGATCAATTCTCACTATTAACTAGTCACTTATTTATTAGCATGCATATTATGATCATATTGGCTGTTTATTAGTACTTCAAAAGCACATATTCTACATCCCTAACTAATACCTTTAATAACTACCTAACTAACTATTAATAAGCAGCAAATTAGGAGTTTATTGAAGCAAAAGTAGCTCATGGTTTGTTAATGGCGGGAATTGGACCTTACAATAACATGTAAATGAAATGTAACATTGGTTATAATAGTAAATATATATTTAGCACCAAGTCAGCCTATTATAATGAATTCTGAAGGATCATGTGACACCAAAGACTTTAGTAAAAAACTCAGCTTTGCCATCACAGAAATTAAATACATTATAAAATACATTAAAATAAAAAAATATATTTTGAATGGTAACATCTTGCAGTATTATTGTTTCTAGTTTTTATCAAATAAATGCAGCCTTAATGAGAATAAAGAGACTTCTTTTAAAAATATTTTACAAAATCTTATCAACCAAAACTTATGACCCTTTTTTGAAATGCATGTGTTTTGACACCTAATGAAGCAAAATAACTTGTAACAACACAATACGTATGTTATGACATCGTCTGTCAAACTACAATACATCTGACATTGACTGATCACTCAGATAAATTACTAAGGAAACATGAAGTTGCTTATGCATAAACATTCATCAGTGAAAAAGATAGATGAAACAGTAGATTTTAGGTGTTCCTGTTAGTATAAAAAGATATAATTCAATAATTAATATAAGCTAGAGTTGTGTGTTTTTGCAGTTAATTATATTTTGCAGTGATATGAAGGTGTTTTATTGCTGGGAGGCAGGGAGAGTCTGCATGTTAAGACTGATGTGGAATGTGTCTGATTCGCTAAACTAGCCCATGTGACTACATTATTTATTGTGAATTAATATTTACTCCTGTATATTTACTGTTCTGTGTCAGTAATATTTTGCATTATTAATAATTTAAGTAATTATTACAAAGACTGCTCTGTAGTTGCAGGATAACGCCCAATAAAAAAAAATTTAAAGATGAAGACAGTAAAGACTTAAACATTATAACAAAAGATTTCAAATAAACTCTGTTCTCCTGAAAAAAAATGTATTACGGATTCCACAGAAATATTAAGCAGCACAACTGTTTTCAACATTGATAATAAGAAGCAACAAATCAGAAGATTAGAATGATTTCTGAAGGATGGCGTATTTGCTGCCGAAAATTAAGCTTTGCCATCACAGAAGCAAATTCTGAATGGTAGTGTATCTTGCCTGCAAACATATGCATCTTCAAAACCTTGTGCCCTTAAGTGCACATTTAAAATTATGGACAAAACAAACACCAGAAGTAAGAGAAATTACATTTATATGTGAAAGCTTATGTGAGCATATCAGGTCAGCAAGGATGTGCTCAATGTTTGTTTGCCACTCACCCTCCTCTGATCACTCTGATTGAAATAGTGTCTGTAAACTCCCATGGTGTGGCGTCCACAACATCACCACGCACTTCAATTCTCTCACCGGTCATTCCGGGCTTGTCATAGATTAACATCTAACAGAAAAAAAAAGAAACAACTAAAAAAAGACCCACCAATCCTTTCTACAAAGACTGCATTGTTTAATATTTAACCATCTCAACCACTAGGGGCAGCAGATGTGCTAATATTGGACAAGGGACAATATTTCTTTGTCCTGCACTGACAGTAAGACATATCCATTTGCACTGTCCTACTTTTGAAAGTCACTTTTATGGTCTAAAAACCTTAAGGCTGCAGTATTACACACACAACAATTTCAGAGAAGGAAAGGACAAGAATATGCAAGATCAAGCTTGACAAGCCAGTTTCGGTGACCTTTTCTAAATCTTCTACACTGCATCTTATGAACAATACAAGAATGTCAACCAAAACTAATTCAGTAGAGATGTAATCGTAAAAACTACGGTTTGTCAAATATATAAAACACACATTTAGTAAATGTCACCGTGGCAAGTTGAATCATGCATACTGGAAAAGCGTTATTGTGGTTTCCACCAGAAAGCAAACCTGAATGAGTGAATGCTAAAAGCGCTATTAGAAATAATTAACCATGTCTTTTGAGATGATATGAATAATTATATTATACAATAGCATACAAATTAATGTTACATGAATGTTCTGGAAAGCATGTTTCTGCCGTAGAGAATGAATGAATGAATGAATAAATAAATCACTTTATTTTCTAACCTCCAAGTAGAAAACACAAATTTGGCGTGTCAGTACTAAAAATCCATAACGTATCTATTCTTTTAAAAGTAATTTGAAAAAGAACATGTCACTTGCTGTTAGTCATGTCATTTGTAGTTCTCTTTTTATAATCCGTGACTGTCCAAACGTGTGCTTGGCAGATGAAGTGGGTCTCAACATGTTATTAGCACCATCTGCAGAACACTGTGGGCTTATTACACACCCACCAATATCTCCCACCTGTTCTTAAACACCAGCCTCAGGCTTTCCTCCCAAGTGCAAACCAGGTACATGCTGTCACTTTTTATTCAAGATAATAAGCACATGCAGTAGAGCGAATATATGCAAGGCTTGGTCTAGGATCAGTTAAGCCATTAATTTTATATCAGTAAGAAAAGAAAGGACATTTGTGTGAAACATCTCACCTTGCCAGGTCGTGGATTGAGCTTGCCATGCTCCTTTTCTTTTGTGAGCTAAATAAAGAAAATTAATATTTAAATGAGATGAAGCCTCATTCAAACAAACACAGATATAAACACAATAGTGAGTAACTTCTATATTAAGAAAACATTACAATTAAAATGTTCAGAGTATGTTTGCTCTATAGTGATAAGTAAAATATAACACTATTATGATAAGATCAGTCAGAAACCGCAGAGACAACATGATCAAACATTCCTTTACACAGTGTGCAGTTCAAAGGTTCATGTCACATAATTAAATGAATTAAGCATGTTCCAAAAGAAGCTAATTGTACTGAAATTTAGATTCCTTGATTATCAACTTTGGCATTTCAAGAAAACAATACACTCCTATACCTAACATCTGACAGGAACAAGTATTTCTACAAGTTTCTGCCTCTCAAGATCAAACGCAGGAAGATGCAGAGAACCTCAACCTTATTGTCACCAGACTCTTTTAAAAAACGCACTGGAATGCAGCAAAAATTTACTGAATGGTATTTATTGCACTTAGAGTTCCTCAGGGAAAATATATACATTAGGGAAAAACTAACTGAGAATGACATCTACACTGCAGATTTGTTGGCTTTTTGAAATGGAAATCAAGAGGTCACCTCATCAGGTGAAATGGTCATGAGGTTCTTGTGTGGATTAATGGCTTTCGATGAATGTAATGTTTCTACATTTCATGTCAAGAGCTCATTGTTTGTTTGCAAATGCCGCATATTTATGCATGTAGGAGGTGATGAAAAGCCCTTCCCAGACTTTGACAAGCGACGTGCCTTTGCACTTGCAATGAGGCACGGCAAGGTTAGACTTAAGACAACATTACACAAGAGCCCGAGTCAAATGTCTCTGTTTGCATATGGGGATGCTCTCAGTGAAAAGTCAAATACATGAGCATAATGCAGATGCTATACCTCTATAAACCACCCATTTGTCAGTCTCACTGTCAGATATCATGAAAATATGTTTTACAGAATGTCAGATATTTTAAATATGCATAGTGAAAATGGGTGTGAGATGTAGTTGGTATCTCTACGGTCAATCTATCAACTCAGTGGAACAGTGCATGTGACATCTTATACATATCTAGCCGACTTGCACATGCTGCTTTAAATGTGCCTTCTTTTGTTTGGGGTGGGTCTTAATTTTAACTTCTGGATATATCTAAACCTTTAAAAAATAACCTTTTATGGAGCCTTTTGCTGGTAGTTACAGCGGCTACATCAATCATATGAAGTGTTGTTTACTCCTAGCATCCAGTAGGAAACTGAAAATGAGTCTATATACTGTAGCCTATAGGGATGTGTGAAGCATCAAGGAGAAATAATTGTTTTCGCCATGCTTGTTCCAACTGGCAAATATTCAGTAAGCTACTGCCAACCCAAAGAAAGGTGTGTCTGAGTGGGACTTGATATAGCCTGCCTAGGAAAATTATCAAGGCTAATTAGAGGAGACCAAGCGAACGCAGTGAGATAATAATGTCACATTCCATCAGCCTCTCCTTCTTTCCCTGCCTACTGAAAAAAGTGCCAATTCAGCTTGATTATTCCCATGGTTTTTCAAATGGCAAAAACTGTCTGTTTTGTCTTACACAATCACGCTTTGAGAAATGCTGTCAATAGGAAACCAGCCTAATTATATACAGTGTCAATCAATTTTCATTTTGGTGTTATGAAAATATATCATTTCAAGAAGAACACTGCATAATTACGGGAAACCAAACAAGTATTATTTAGGGGGTTTGCATATTATGATATTGTTATATAATCCTTTAAATGGGTTTATGTTGCATCAAGTGACAAATATATCAATTTTTGCATATTGAATTGTAATATAAAGTTGGATGTGGGTTGATCTGTCAGATAACTCAACATCATCACTCTATGTCAACACTCTATGTCAACATAGAACAAGATATGTATGACGTGGATGACAGAGGTCAAGCTGTGTTAGTGTGTGATTGAAGTTACTCTCTAAAGACAAACTTCTCAAAAGTCTTCTTTTTTTTTTTTGGATTTGAGAAATACCCGAGGAGTGAAAATGAGCATGATTCCTTTACCAGATTAAGGTAACTCCTTCAAATAGTGTCTCCAAACCCTAACCAAACTACAGTTTTGGTGAAGCTGCTTTTGGTTATAATCAAAATTTGACTTGCAAACTCAGGCTCTGTACAGTAGAGATAGGCAGTAATAAAAAAGACTCTACAGAACTGCTCAGTGTCCCTTTTGGAGGACAAGAGGAAATGTGAATATTGCATGAGGACTGAGGTAATGTATACTCCCATTAATCTCTATTGTAAACCCTTATTGGTGAGGTGACATAACACCCCTTCTAGCCTTTCCTTCACTGAGGTTTAAGGCTGAGGTGCTCATTCCAACTCCCGGAGAGTCTTGCAGAGTGTTTTTGCAGGGTTTAGTTGCAACTATAATGACGCAGCCTATAATAATAACAATGTAGGAGGGTTGGAATGGAGAAAGATATCAAGGAACAAGGCTGAGTAGACTAGGTTTAGGGCATCCTTCACCTGTCCAGGTCTAAAAACAAAGCCCATCGGACGTTTGAGGTCTAAAACAATCCACATACACCAAGCATTGTGTAACATAGTAAGTGGTTTCATATCAGGTTACACTAAGTGGCTGACTAGGACTGGGAGAAACAGAGTAGTGACTTAATACGAAAACAACACTCTCATTGATTCCATGCCCTGATTCTCATTGTGGTAAACTTCACAATGGCACTGTGTTTCAAAGATATTTTACTCTTTTAGTGACTATGTGTTTGATGATGAAAATATATGCATTGTAACAAAGCAATACTCACATATGCATCAGGGAAGGCTCTGTATTTGAGGAGTAAGTTCTGCTCTGGTTCTGGCTTTTTGTCCACTTGGAAGCTCTTGGTGTCATTGATTAGAAAACCTCCGTCTAAACTACTGCTGCGCTGAAGACCCAAAGGTTGAGAGTTCTTGAGAAGCGTTTCGGAGGGCAGAGAGCGGTAAAGTTCCATAGGGGACATGTGGTCAAAACTGGAGGTATCTTGTGAGTTGTGTTGGACAGGTGGAGCCATGCTTATTCGAGAAGTTTCAGCGATCCCACTGAGGGAATTTGATGGAGATGTGAGGTGCGAGAAGCGCTCAAAACGGGAACCGAGCAAGGTGTCAGATCCATTGGTTGCTGAGCTTATCCGCTCATAACTGGGGCTGATCTCAGGGAGAGAGGCTGCACGAAAGATGGAGCGGTTTGATGCCTTGCCGTTCTCAGTTGGCTGGAAGAAGAAGCTGTTTTCCAGGCGAGATGAGCCTCCATTCGAGAGTCCTTTAGTAGGACTTTCTTCAGGACTCAGATCATTGAGGGAGCCCCTGCGCATGACGATGCTGCTGAGGGCTGATGCTCGCAGAGGCAGAGAGAGCCCCCGATTTTGGGTCTCTCCGAGCTGCTGTTCCTTCATCATGGTCAATGGAGAGCGCATGTCTTTGGGGGTACTCCAGTTAAAGCCAATGTCTAAAGGCATACTAGAAACTCCATTTAACAACTTGGGCTCAGTAAAAGGTGAGATTGGAGTACGAGGAGAGAGTGGAGTAGGGGGTGAGATTGGTGCATCCTCATCAATAGGTGGCAGTGAAGAGAAGGGAGTGTTGGATGGGGTGCGTTGAACCCTTTGCCGGACCGGTCGCTCCATGCTCTTGAGAGTGTCTACCAGGTTATCCATTTCCGAGATGGATGGGGAAGAAAGAGGCTCCGGCTCAGGGTCAGTGGGCGAGGGAATCAGCTCTACCCGCGTAGCTTGGAAAACATCAGAGTCATCTGCCTCCACGATCATCAACGGGGAATCGAAATGTGCCTGTGAGTCAAAGACTGTTTTTCTTATCTCCTGCTCTCCCTCTCTCGCTACAGGTAAATTAAGCTCCTCCCAGCTCCTCCTACCAGTGTAACTCTCACTACTCTGACAATCTTCGCTCTCCCTAACTTTCCAGTTACTTCTGTCTAGGCTACCGTCTGTCTCTGAGGAGAATGCAGTAGGCTGGGTCTCATGAGAGCGGAAATGAGATGTGTAGACTCCTTTTACATTGCTGGGGGTCAGTTGAGAGGAACGCAGGTATGGGCTTTCTGTAAACGTGTTGTCTGAATTTGCTGTGAAGCTGGACTGCTGTTCTTCAGAGCTAGAATGGAGACTTTTCCACCTCCTCTCAAGCTCAGGACTGGCTTTGCTTGGTTCTGACTGATCTCTAAGCCTAACGCTGTCCAATGGAGTTCCATAGCTCCCAAAGGTGCCCTCTTTGTCAGGGCTGACCAGGGACACTTTGCGGACCACCATGGTATCCTCTCTGCCCTCTCGAGAAGATGATGGTCGACTGAGCTTTGTACTTAGCACTGCAACGCCAGAGCTCATGTCTGTATCAGATCCAGTCTCAGTTTCCGCTTGGTTCTCTGTTTCTGACTCTTCAGTCACTGTACTGAGAACAGTAGATGCATGAAAGAACCTAGAACAAAAGGGTAAACGTCAAATAGAAAAAACATTAATCATCTTTTAAAAGCTTTCAAAGCTTTTAAAGATGTTATAGTACGGTACGTGACTACTGCACACTTGAGGTCTATGAACAATAAATATGGAGAACCTTGACATCTGTAGTTTTAAGAACAGATTCTGTTCATGTGATATGGAATTTGACGCTTGTTTGGTTTATGAATCCCTGAATAAATACATTCATATTTAAAGTAGAAGCATAATAAGCACTGAATACAAATGCACATGTAAAGTAGAAGACCATGCAAGGAATAATTGTCCCTTTTTAGTAGATGGGAGTGTCTTGCAATGTGCATAGCTGAGTTTCTGGAGAAACTATGTGTTAAAGGGCACTTCAAAATTAATCACAGCCTTATACATTTTTAAAAAGGTGAGTGGAACTTCAGAATCTATTCCACATTAAAAATTTACTAATGCATGCTATTTTATGTAATAACAGCATGTAACAATAACAGTAAATATAGTCAATAAATGTGTAAAATGTCAAGTGGTATGGTGGTGCTGTCTTTTTCAACATTATATATAAAGATTCAGTTCATAATTGCAATGCAATGTATCACTACCCTTAAAAGCGATGTCTTCTCATCTTTGTAGTGCATTTTTACCTGTCATAGACTATCAACTGACATGGCATTATGATGCCACCACTAAAAACAAGGGCTTATATAGTGTATGTATTTGTCTGGGCTATAACTTACAGACATAAGAATGAACTAACACCAAAAATGCTGTCTCCTTTAGTCACAGAATATGTATAGTAAATTAAACACTCATTCCACACACAATCACACTGAAAACAGAAATAGTATAAATTGAATTCTCACGTGTTATATACTAGGATTAATATACACATCAAACCATACAGCTGAACACATTTGAACATAACATCAGTAGTTTTACTTTATTTCCACTTCATCACAAGAATGAAGAGATATCGATGTCTAATGGATATTAAAGAAACAATTATAATTTGATTAAAGGCAAGAAACAAAGACAAGATAAAGAGGAAGAGGAAGTGTCGCTTCATATAATCTAACTCTGAGAACAGAGAAAAAAGGTGCTGCATGTCATGTAGTTTATTTTTCCACTGCATTTAGCCCTGTTACATTTAAAGGGAGAGGTATCAAGTTCTATGAGTTGGCAGAACTAGTCCCTCTGGATCTGCTACGGTAAATCACACCCCCTGGTGGTAGAACTGAGCATTACATTCCAGCTTCCGTTCCTTGCGGTTTAAGAAATAACTGATACATTTTAATAAACATTCTAAGAAATTCTCACTAGCTATACTGCACCACCATATGCACTTGTGTTATAACATTCTGGGCCTACATAAATACATTATTACTTATATATTACATAGTAGTTCAGTTGAATTTCCAGAGCATTTTGTCTACATTGTGAGAATTGTTGTGGCTCTGATCTTGGGTGGTGGCCAAGCTCAGGTTTGTGCTTCGCATGTGCTCACCACACTAGCCTCAATGGAGAGATAATATAATTTAAAAAAAAATCATTATTGCCTAAATATAAGTGTTCTTTCATGATGTCTATTTAAGATACCTTGATTCTCTTACAGCCTTTGGATTAGAGGTCAGTGCATTAGGAATGTATTTTTTTGTGTTTAGCCAACTGACATTCTATGTGACACACCAGAGATATCTATAATTGTCCATGTCAGTTAAGGTGCAGCTTAAAGTCTCCATTTCCTGTAACAGAATTGGTCTCTTTTAATTGCCAAATGGTTACTAACAAGCATATTTGAGCTTTTTTGTTTGTTAAAAACCATGATCAAGTCAAAGGTCTGTGTTCCAGATATGAAGCAATATCTCCCCCCATGGGTGTAATTCAATTTTAGATCTTTCGGGGTTTCTTAAAAAAATTTTTTATAAAATAAAAATTCAAATGTAATACTATAACGATGCACTGCAATTCTTTAAATCTTTTATATTATTATAGTAAATAAAATACTCTTGGTAGGTGCATGCTAAGGGTTAAACAATGTGTGAGCACTCATTCCCAAATGAACACATTTGCTCCACCATAAATTTATATTAACTTTTCAGTTACATTTCTTGATAGAAGAACAGCAGATTAAAAACTGAATGTGCCCATTTCAGAATAATTTTACAACTTCATGAGCAAATTTTACTTACAATCATACTGTTCTCAGAAATCTCAGATTAATTATGATGGAATGTTCTGTAAAGCCTGTCCGAGTTGTTTGAGTCAGTAATCAAAAGGGGTGGATTTTTTTTTTCTATGGATTGTAGATTATACATCATCAGGCTTATTCTTCACAGTTTACTATAGTAATTGTAGGGATTATTTCAGCTTTTCAATGCCAAAAAAGGCTCAACATTGGAATTTTCTTAAAATTGCATATATAAGCCAGGTAATTAATTTAAAATAAGGTAATGGATAGATGTCCTCCCTTTAAGAATGTGTTATTGCATTTTTTAAATGTCAAATCCAAAGTTAAATAGCACATTTACTGTACACTTCCAGGCAAGAACATTTCACATTCTGTTATGAGACTGACAGCACTGATAACAAGGCTGGAGCTTAGAGTATGCAAATAAGAACACGGTAAAGGGGGCCACATTTTGCAGACAAGGTTGAGGATGTCTTTCATAATGTCTGTCTGTCACTTGCATCACTGCAATCATTCTAGACATCCACATACTAGGCATTGCTCAGAGCTACAGTAGGAATTTGCATTTATTTTTGCACTGAAAAATATGTTTCCACTGATGTTGCTGCCTGTAATTTGTAACCTAAGCTGTTGAAATTTATGACATTCATGAATGTGACAGGTTTTATGGGAGTATTTGACAGGGTGTCTGAAAGATTACGAGACTGACAATGTCATGTACTCTATGAAACCTTGCAATACACATTTATATTAACAGAGGCTGATAAATAAAACCAAACAGAAGTTAAGTGAACTGAAATAAAATGAACTGAATGAAACTAATAAATAAAACAGCAGTTTTTAAATTCTCACAATCAAACAAAACCTGATGCCTCTATGATGCATGGAAGAATATCTTATCAATAAGGCTGAAAACATAAGGATTAACTACTGCATGAAATATTATGAACAATAAATTTAAATAATTAAAATGCAATTATGTTTTTCTTCATTTATATATATTACATTGTTCTGTTAAATCGTAAATATATTTTAAAATGTTCATGTAATATTAAAATGTACTAGCATGTGTACATATAAACATTAACCTAGTTTAATAAATCCTGTAAAAATATTTATTGCTAGTTTTTGTTAGCCACTGCATTTAACTGACACACAGGCATAATGTAAGCAATTACCAAAATCGAAAACATGCAAGTAAGTGCTTTATGCAAATCCATCAGCCACATTCCTTGCTGGTTATACTTGTTTGCCTAAAGAAGCATTCAAGAGGATCTCATTTGTTTTGTCATTGGCTTTCATTTATGATGGCTAAGAATGTGTATCACCAAGTATGAGTCAACAGCATACTTTGAACTACCTTACATTCTTTCAGCATCCCATCCCATTCAAATGAATGTATAAGACGTGAGGTAGCGAGTGGGTGAGGCTTTGATAAACCTGTCCCTTCTTGGGACAAGAACTTCAACCTCACTGACACAAAAGAATTGAAGTTCATCTTAACAAATCTAGAAGAGACATAGTAATAATTCTGTATATACTGCATACAATGAAACTGGCAGAGAGAGAGAGAGAGAGAGAGAGGGAGAGAGAGAAACAGAAACCAGAATATAAAGTTGCTGAACACGTGGAATAAGTATGGTGCTGGGAATAAACAACTTTATGCTCAAATCCATCTCCCATAATTTGACTTCATCACATATATACAACTATAAATAAAGGTTCTCCATATAATAACCCCTTGTTTAATATCTGTTCCAGCTTAAGCACACATTCATACTTAAATCTTGTCATGGTGTACTGCAAATATTGATGGCTATAATGAGAAACTGCACTGTTCCTCATTTGTAATTTGTCACTTTGGATAGTGGTGTCAGCTAAATGAATTATGTCAATCAATGTCATGTCAATCACTATAGAGGTAAATTTCAGTCAGATCTAAGGGTTTACATTTGCCATGTGAAAAGTGTGCTATTCAAACATGATAAGCTAATTGATTTTGTATCTTCTCTTAAACCATTCATAAATAATAAATAAAAAAATAAAAAAATGTAAAAAATAATTAAATATTTTGTAAACGACTTGATTCATGCATTTGTATTTTTCATAAATAATGCATACTGTAAATAAATGCACAAATACAATTAAGAATAAAACATAAAACAAAATAAAAGCACTTATACCTTCATATTTACATGGTTTAAAAGGGAAAAGTATTTTAATTACTTTATTACTACATGTCCAAACAGTACACCAACAAAAACACAAATTGCCTATAGATTAAAAACAAGATAATTTGTACCTCACCTTTCACCCGGTATTAAACCTATTGAAAGTAGCTGATCAGGAACAGCGTTAACTTCTGCGGAATCTTTGTTTTCTCTTCTGTTGTCTGGTGTACTTTCACTGATTTGTACCCAGTTCCTGTGAGTGATATTTTCTCTGGCTGTCTCGACCTCTGTCACTGTCACCTCTCTCTGTTTGTGGCTTGTGTCTCTGGTGTGTCTGAAGGTCTCCTCTGTGGTGTGTTCTTGACTTTCACTGTCCTGTGTCCCTGGGAGAAATGTGGCTTTATCCTCAGTCTCTTCACTGCCGGTGTATTCCTCCCTCTCAGCGTGGTTATCAGTGCTTGTTTGGTATTTGCACCTTACCGTGTCCTCCAGTATTGTTATCTCTCTGCTTGACTGCTGCGGGGCCAAGGGGTGGAGACAAATCTCCAGGTGACTGTGTGTTTCCATTCTTGAATCAGCAAGTGATACCTTCACTGGCTCAGAGAAGGGAGGGGCGGAAGTGCATTCTTCAGGGACACATTCTTGATTGACTGGTAGGGCTGGTTTCAGTGGAGCGAGATGGTGAATCTGCTGCTCTGCTTGACCTGTCAACACTTCAATGCCTCCACATACCTCTGCTTCCATTGCACCTTGCATTGCAGATGCTTCTCTTGAGCTTTGAACCGTTTGTAATTCAGCTCCCTTTTCTTCAGCCACCTCATTTGTTTCAGGAAACTTGTAATGTATCATTTGCTGTTGTGATAAAACATCCATGATTTGCTTTAATCGGGTGTCTTTTTCTTGATTCGCTGGAACTACGTACTTATCATCACCTAGTTGACTTTGTTCCTCAAAGTCTTGGCCATATTTCTTCTTTCCAGACATGTGAAGGTCATTTCCAGTGTTCATACTCTCTGCTGTGGTTTCAGCTTGGTCTTCCATGATCTGTGCTGATTCATAGCCTTGAACAACTGTAAATTCTTGATGTTTATTATAAATGTCATCTAATCTACTTCCTTCCTCTGCTTCTGGTCCACATTTGTTCTGAAGATCATTTCTAGTAGTCAGAACTGCTGTGGTTTTAACCTGGTCAATCAACTCATGACTTTCTTGAGTAGATGACCCCTGGATAACCTCAGGATCTTCATACTCTTTTGTGTCTATCTCTGTCTCGGGGGTTTGAGAAGTAACCAGCTGGTCTGAAACATCTAAGTGAGGGGGAGGATGAATTATATAGGCAGGTATGGCTTCAGAGGTCAAAGTGCTGGAGGTGCCACTGTCCAGAAAATCTGAGGAAGTTTCTGAACAGTTTGCCGATTTAGCTTGGTGGCTCTCCTGGCTTATTTGGTCTGGTTCTGATATTTCAGTTAGGGTTTCCACATCTGAAGAAGACATATAGTTAGAGAGGCCTCTCTGGGAATGGTCAGGGCTGATGGGATCTGAGGGACCTGAAAGGTCAAAGGTGACAGTTGGCTTAATGATGGTGTAGGTGCTCGACACAGCTGAATGAGGTAAACAGACTTTTGACTCATTCTCAAGAAGGACAGGTTCATCAGGACTAGGTTTCTCTAAGTCAGTGGCATATGTCAAGCAAGAATGATTGTTGGTTTCATAAGATTCCATTGAAGCAGTCTCACAATTAATCTGAGGGTGAGATTCTCTCAGTAAACATGAATCAGCAGTGGAATGTACAGTGATTGTGGGTAAACTCTCAGGTATTGAGCTTAAATCACTTTCAGAAACATCAGTATTGGAGAGAGATAAAATTGGCTTTCTATCAGTATCAGCATCCAAACTGTTCTCTGTGATTCTGGAGCAGGACACAGTGCTAGACAAAATCACATCTGGCATGGATGAAACATTATCGGCACTGGAAGGGTCAGAGTAGACTACGTCACTGTTGCTGGCAGACATGTTTCTGTTATTTGCAGCACTGTTTTGAGAATCTTCTTCCTCAGTAGATATAATATAATGTGGAAGACTGGAGGAATGTTCTGGAAGGGTATCGAGAGAATATGAGTTTGAGCTGGAACTCTGGGTCATAGTATTGTTTGAAGTGTAACCCTCAAGGATGACAGAGGTGGAGCTATCGGGGATGGAAGAAATGGAACTTTGCGGAATGGAAGAGATGGAACTTTGAGATGTTTGTGGAATGCAAGATGTGGAAGGGTCATGAATGACAGCGGTGGAACTCTCAGGGATGGAAGAGGTTACATCTTTTGATTCATTACGTTCCAGGTGTGACTCTTTTTGAAAAGCCATTTCATTGTTGTTAGGAGTAATATCTGTGGTGATGGCAATGACCTCAACATCTGCTGAAATTCCTGACTTAGAGGTTTCAAAATCAGAGAAAGGATAATCATCCCTAAAAGAAACACCACTTGGGTTCAGATCTATGTTTGAATTATGGACTATGCATGTGTCGGTACTGGCTGCAGCTTCCAGATCAGGAACAGGACTGAATGAGTCAGTAATGTTAGACTTGGAATTGGAGTGCTGAGAGCTGAAGTACTGAGCAGATTTATCTGCAGATGGGCTATCTGGGGGTGTCTGGTAAACATCACTATCAGACAGTGAAGAGTCTATATAAGGTATTGATGTACTGTCCAGATCTGAAGGCATAACACCTGCATCCTCCTTATTAGGCCTAGGCATTTCACTTAGGTCATCCCGGGACTGGGATTGGTCAGAAGTAACGGAGGGTTCTGATGCAAAACCAGCCTGGTTTTGTTCTGTGTGTACCTGGTTGTCAAATTCTTCCTGTTCGCTGATATAATCCTTGACTCCTGGGCCTTCACTATTGCTTGAAAGATCATGGGATAGGTCTCTTTTCTTCTTCTTCTTCCAGGATAGGGACACAGCAAAGCCCTTGGTTTTACGAAGATCAGTCTCCGAGTAACTGTGTTGCACCTTCTAAATAAAATGAAAAGATCAGAAAGTCAAAAAAGAAAGTATAGAAAGCAAGAAAAAAATAAGAAAAAGAAGTGAAGGGGAGAATGAATACAATGAAAAAGAGAAAGAAAGGAGACAATGATTAATGATCATGATCATTTACCTAAAATTATATAAAATAATATAAAATAATATAAAGGTGCATTCATATGAAGCAGTGCATTGTTGACATTTATATAAATAGGTCACAAATGTAAATAAATATATTTATTTCAGATACCATACAATCTTAATTGTAAAGCTCTTGCAAGTTAACACAAGAAACATTTTATGTCTCATAGTAACCTGTCTGATTTGCATGTTTTAAGGCACGACAGGAATGAGACAATGGTTCACTGGAAAGAGTTTATAGGCTCTTTGTTACTAAAGTATTCATGAAATACCCTACTATATTAGTTTTATTTACTGAACGGGATTCAACGACTTTTACTAATGACAACGAGAGCACATAACACAGAACAGAACAGAAGCACAATGAAAACAGTATTTGTTGTTAAACATCAAAGTTAAGTTTTAAATTAATCATGAATGAATGAAACCTGAAATTACAAAATGTAATAATTGCATATTTATATAAACAGTAACAAGCAAGAAAATCTAATTAATCAAAGAAATAATTAATAATTAACAGATTAATAGATGCATTATGCACCTATGGCATTAGCACCCTAGTTCATATCTCCTTGGGAAATTAAATGCTGTCCTGCTGTCTGGTGAAATATGATAAGTCTGCTGCTTAAGTGCATTTTTAGTGTCTCATCTGATAACATCAGTGGATGAAATGTCATGAAGTGAGATAGAGAGAGATTTGTCTTTTTCTGTCAATCTGGGTGGAGGCCCTTTTATTCCTTGAACTGTGGGTGGTACTGTTCAAAATGACCATATCTGCTGGTCATCAGTCAACCTGTCATATAACTCAACCAATCGATGGGGTTTACTAGTGTTGTGAAATACACAACTCTGTCTCATTTCGAAAGTACACATATACTGAACATCTGAGTATCTCTGTTAACAAACATGACACATTTTTGTGCTACTGAATCTAATGTAAAACATCTGAAGACAAGCCTTAATTACATGTACAGCCAAATAAAACTATCTATGAACCATTTATTAATAACTTTTATCCTGCTGGAATTACACTTTGATGATATTTCAACACTGCTAATCAATGCTATCTGCTTTTTTATTACGGAGTTACGCTTATCTGTGCCATAAATTAAACAGCATACATCAAAAGGCACTGTGTGAAACAACAACGTAAAAATAATTGTTATTTTTATCATATGACTCCAAATGCAACCTAAAGGAATTGCCATGGAAGAAGAAACCTTACAGGCATCTTGTCAGAAATTTCTGAAGAACTGCCCAAAGCTTAACCTGTCAGCACTGTGAGCACTTTATTGTGAAGCAACTGATGATTGTTTAGCCACAATAAACACACCCACACAAGCATGTAGGTACACACACATGCAAATAGCTCCACCTGTTGGTCAGGAAAAAAAAAAGAAAAAAAGAAAAAAAGATTTATAACCAAACTGAAGTGCTTGGTTCCTGATCTTACTACAAATAACTTAAAAATATGATATACATACATACATTTTATACATTTTTAAAAAGTACTTTAAAATAGTAAGCCAGATTACAGATGAACCACTTTAAATACTAACCAATAAACATAACAGCTCCATCTTAAATCCATGAATCAGATTTAAATAAAACCTTAGGATGCAGGACAGTAAAAAAAATATAAGTCCAACAAATCCATACAATTAACTAAACCAAGAATATATTATAGAAATAAAAATATTTTATTAATTAATTAGTGTAGTCTATTAATCTGAGTTTGAGCTGGAACTCTGGGTCATAGTATTGTTTGAGGTGTAACCATCAAGGATGACAGAGGTGGAGCTATCGGGGATGGAAGAAATGGAACTTTGCGGAATGGAAGAGATTGAACTTTGGGATGTCTGTGGAATGCAAGATGTGGAAGGGTCATGAATGACAGCCGTGGAACTCTCAGGGATGGAAGAGGTTACATCTTTTGATTCTTTACGTTCCAGGTGCGACTCTTTTTGAAAAGGCATTTCATTGTTGTTAGGAGTAATATCTGTGGTGATGGCAATGACCTCAACATCTGCTGAAATTCCTGACTTAGAGGTTTCAAAATCAGAGAAAGGATGATCATCCCTAAAAGAAACACCACTTGGGTTCAGATCTATGTTTGAATTATGGACTGTGCATGTCTCATGAGTCTTTAAAAAAAGAGGACAGGACAAAAGGTAGGAAGTACAATAAATTAGAACAATTATAAATGCTAAATAACAAGAATAATAACCATTCAAAAAGAGGGACCATCCTGTTTTCCACACAACCCAGTGCTCCTAAAATGACATTTAGCATAATTTGCCTCAATCATCTGTGTTCTTCATCACGTCTGTGCATGTCTCTCGTGCAAAAATGGTATGCATATTACTTTTGGACTACTGAACATAAGCTTGAGAGGGGAGACTAAATCATACCTTCATTACATCTTTGTCATCATCAACTGTTTGTTTATTTATTCAAAATATGGATATATTCAAAATGGAAAACATATGAGATGGACTATAGCAATTAACAATTCTGAAACAATAATAATTGATATTTGGGATCAGGGTGCGCTTAAAAGCATGCTTGATTTTTTGTTTATTTTCCATTTTATTAATTATTCTGTGATAAAGTTTTTCTACAAAACATCTGTTAAACATATATTGAGAAAGAGGGTGTAGTTGCAACATTTACCAGCAGGTGGCAAAGACAACTTAAAACCTTAAATCCTTGGTCATAGAAGGAGGATGAACTGTGTAGTATTATTGTTATTATTTTCCTGCACTCTATTGGCTGTGCTAATTACCTTACTTTTCAAGCTCTGTGTTTGAATATTACTGAAATATGTACCGTGTTCTTGCATTGCAACACATACACTGAAAGTGTTGGACAAATTAACTGTAAAATAAGAAAAATTTTAAAAAATTGTTATCATATGCATTGCATAGACATACATATGTTAGTTAAAAAATCAGACTGATTAACAAGTGTAGTGCTCTCTAACCTTTGACCTGAGAAGAGTGCCAAACAGAGATGTCTTGCGTTTAGTCCACTTCTCATCATCATGAGTTTCACTGTCGCCAGCTCCCAATGTCCCAGAATCAGTTCTGCAGAAGATGACATTCAGTTAGAGATCTGGAGATTGGCAATTCGGTTTAAAGTTCAGATAAATGCACAAAGAGAGCAAACAAAAAGTGACCTGGAGTTTACTGTGTGGCGCCAATGCTCGAGTCAGTCAGCCAAAATGACAAGAATGTACAACATTAAATGATCTGTCTTTCCTAAGACCGACAGCTCATCCAAATACAATGTGTAAACAGCTTATTAATTTTCTTAAAAATATAAAGTACTTTCAGAGAACAAGACGTAGACACACAACACACACTAAAACACATGCACTTACTAACACAAACATAACACTAACACATCCACTATACAGCACCATCTAAAATAACTTAAGTAAAGTGAGTGCAAATCAAGAGTGAATACAGTCATGCAGGCAGGAATTCAGGCGTCAGTGCATCATGGCTCTGATTCACCTTCTTAATTGTGTGCCATCACACATTCTTATAATATCTCAGCTCGGATTTGAATATTAAAAAAGAAATATTAAGGTGGAACAGATGCATCCAAAAAAGTCCCCATCATGAAGGAAGCAATCACATTTTTTGAAAGTGAATCACGTCGTTGTCATTCACATAAACCTATTTTAAACAAAGAGCAACTGTTACTTGAGCAACTTGAATGACTGATGATACATTGAAGTAACTTATGCTTTTAGTTATGTGATAGAAGCATGTTCATGTCATGTAGTCAGCTCAGACTGATTCTACAACTTCAAAGTTTTCAATTGCATGCATGTACATGTATTAACGATCTAGGAACCTGAACCGTATGTGAGAGCACTCAGAAGGGAGTTTTGTGAGGCCTAAAGATTGCAGGGTCTTTTGCTAAATATTCTGCTTCACATTCCTAACCCACCTTTAACCCCCCCAGGCACATGACACTAAAAATGTGTTTGTTCACACATTGATGCATGCCATGCACATTTAAAACTTAACCTGAGCATAATCACTGACATGATATTTCTTATTAATCTGTACCAGTAAAAATATTGTGACTCTTTAAAGGTCTCACCTTCACAGGTATCAGTGTCATGCCAACAGCATCAGGTGAAAACAAACTGAAACTTTCACTCACATATCTACGTTTTTTTTTTTATCAAGCTTTTCCCCAGAGGGAACAGCCAAAGGTATGAGTTTCGCTCTGTGTGATGGAAGAGAGTAAGTATGCGGTGTGGCCTGTTCCTGTAGGTATAACTATATCATTTGCTGGCAGCACAGAAAACTGACTCAAAAGGGAAAAAAAAGCATTGGTGTCATGCAAAGTTATATTCATTTTCTTAAAATAGCGAGGCAGGAAATTGATTCCTGGCCCTTACATTTATTTTACAGAGCATAGGAAACTAAACAGGTAATTTATAAAATAAAAAAAATATATACAGTATAAAAAAATTATTTCCCCAACAGTTTTTTACAATTATTTTCATGTTATGGCTGAAAACTATGGAAGCTTGTTTCCACCACTGAATAAAAAAAAATTCAAAAGGTAACTGACTTTTTCATCTCACAATTGTGACTTTTTTTCTCTCGAAATTGTGAGATATAAATTCACATTTGCAAGTAATTAAAGCCCAATTTTTGAAGGGGAAAATACTGAAATGTTCTCTGAATTGCAAGTTTACATCTCACAATTCTGACTTCTAAAATCAGAACCACAAGTTTGTATAACTCAATTCTGAAAAAAAAAAAAAAAAGTTGTCAGAACTGCAAGAAAAAAGTCCTAATTTCCTTTTTTATTTTTTAATTCACTGGTGGAAATGGGCTTCCATAGATAACTGATATTAAACGTTCATACCATTTGATCTAAATACATTTTAAATTACAAAAACTTTAAACTTTAGCTAAGACTTCTCTCTGGTCTGGTTGGCAGTTTCTCTCTGGTTGTGAGTGATATCTGCAGCTGGATTCTCAACTTACAAACACTTTCACATCCTACACATTGTTAGTCTACTATCAGAGACAATTATAAACTATGTTGAGTCTGTCTAAACTGGCAAAAGGATTGATGATTTTAAATGTATTGCTGTCACATGACCTCACTGTGAGTACACAGTTTGTTTGCCTTTGTGTCACGGTTTATTTGGGAATGGAGACACATGGCGAACAGTGTTTGAATAAAGCATCACAACGTATTGTGCCAAGCAAACAGAAGAAAGATCCTGTCTGTTACAACAGGCAGGTTCTGAAGAACAGTCACATGTCAGGGTATTTTTATAAGTTTACAGCAGGTTGCTCACCTGAGGGAGGAGCTTTTTTGGCAGTACAAATAACCTACAATATTTAAGTACAAAAGCTGGTTGTTCAGGGTTTTAATTGGCTAAGCTGTGTGAATATGCAAATCCAAACATCCAAACAAACATGTTCTTCACACAGTATTAGCAATTAAAGCGATAGGTCATTTTACATGATTAAACTCAAAACCCCCATTAACCTACATTCAGCCCAAACATTTCTGGTATAAGTGTCATCATGATTAGCTGCATAATTTGTAGATTTGTCAACTCTGCAGCCTTAAATTTACCAACGTTCTACCACCCTTGAAATTATGGAACAATTAAAATCATTACTTGACTATGAGTTATATGACACACTTATATGACTGAAAGGTTCCATAAAGAAACACTAAAATTGCAATTGACCTCTTTCTGAGCACATTCACCAGCTGACTAGGTGAAGCTGAAGAGCGTATTCAAACTCAGCCAAGACCAAAAGTCCGCTGCATAACAAGTCCTACAGTAACTGTTTTAAGGTACTTGTGTACCATTTGAGCTCCCAAGTGTCCCAAATAAGCCCCCAATGTTTTTTAAATGTTGATGTTTGTAGCAGTTTGTGAGACTTCGCTTTAGGAATCCCCAGTCACTTTAAGAGTCCTTAAATTGTTTTCCTTTACTTTTTTCCAAATTTGTCCCTACAATTAAGGCTTCACGATAAATCGAATGCGATTAATCGCGATTGTCATGCACATTTGGTCAGTAAAGCCGATTCTGTGATTAGTAGTACTACTGTATATCTCTATCACCTGCTTTCAGGTGGAGCAGCATTTACTACAAAGAGCTGTAGTTCTCTGACAAGCTGCGCAAAATCATGTTCATAATCGCAGACGAAATAATCGTAGGTTTATAAAAATCAACTAAATCGTTCGTGATAATGACTTCTGAGTGAACTACGGCTCTGTGTAGTAAATGCTGCTCCAACTGAGAGCACGTGAAAATACCTCATTTAATAACATGTTTTTACTCCAAACTCCGAGTGTTAGAAATGAATCCTTCTGTGAGATGATGTGGCTTCTTAAACAGAATAATTAAGGCACACAATTTTTAATTGTATTCTAAGCAATGATAATGTCGATTAGCATTTCATTATAGATATAGTTTATTATGATGAAAATTCTAATAATAAGAACTAGGGCTGAAACACATTTTATTCGATTACTCGAATAATCGATGGAATTTTTGGTAGAATACTCGATTACTAAAATATTCGATAGCTACAGCCCTAATAAGAACTTAAACCATATATTGCCGTAGTTGTGTGTTTACTAGACAAGTTGATTCAGTAAAAGCAGTTAAATCTTCTGTTTATTCAGCTGGATTTCTTCTTCGGGGGATATATTTGGATTTTCAGCATGAGTGCGCCCTCTGGCCTTTGGTTGGTGATTTACTACCGATCACAGAACTGTGCTTCATTGATAGATACGCATGAGAATTGCAGCTTCTGCCTAATCACGATTTATTGCCTTTGCAATTTAATTTTGATTAATTGTACAGCTCTACCTACAGTGAAAATAACGTTGGTAAAAATGTTGAATGTGCTCTTATCACAATGAATTCACTTAAAGGGATAGTTCTCCCAAAAGGAAGATTCTGTCATTAATTCTCACCCTCATGCCATTCCAAACCCGTAAGACCTTTGTTCATCTTTGGAACACGAAGTAAGATATTTTTGGATGAAATGCAGAAAACAAAAATAACGACTTTATTCAACAATTATTCTCCCCAGAGTTACCGTCTTTCACCATTTTGGAGAGTACCATGACTAGGGTTGGGAATCATTCGAAATGTTCCCATTCCGGTTCTGCCTAACAGTTCCGGTTCCGTTAATATGATTAAACAACTATTAAAAAATAGTAAGGAAAAATGCACAATACTCAACTACTCAATGCTCAATACTGTTTATTACTTACTGTCAACATAATTTAAAGGTTAGTAATGTCAAAATTCAACATATATTAGTATATTATGGAAGTCGTGGCCTAGTTGTTAGAGAGTTTGACTCCTAAGGATGTCGGTTTGAGTCTCGGACCGGCAATACCACTACTGAAGTTCCCTTAAGCAAGGCACCAAACCCCCAACTGCTCCCCAGGCACTGCAGTATAAATGGCCGCCCACTGCTCTGGGTGTGTGTTCACGGTGTGTGCGTGTTCACTGCTGTGTGTGTGCATGCACTTTCCCCTGAAAGTAAACAACATTGAATACACTGATTATGTTTTGGGGAAAGCATACACATGCATCGTGGTACTCTCCAAAAATGTGGAAGACGGTAACTTAGGGAGAAGATTTGTTGAATAGCCTAATGTTATTTTTATTTTTTTATGCACAAAAAGTATTCTCATAGCTTCCCTAAATTTAAGTTGAGGCACTAATATCACGTAGTTTTACCAATGTCCATACTATGTTTCTGGGCCTGGGAACATTTCAGTTGCGTTGCTGTCTGTGCAGGTAAGAAAGCTTTCCGATTTCATCAAAAATATCTTAATTTGAGTTCTGAAGATGAACAAAGGCCTTAACATAATATAACAGAATTTTCATTTTGAGGTGAACTATCCCTTTAAGATATTCAGTCAGTTCTTATGTTTGTTTTGGAACAATATGGGTCAAATATTTCTTATGAAATCACTTGAAAAAAAATTATTTTTATAATTGATAATTGCAGGACGTTTATATTTTGTGTCTCAAGAAGCTTACTGAATATTTTATTTATACCAAAAAAGTCACAAACAATTTGTATTAGTCATGTAATCATATAATCAAGCAATAAACTTATATAATTATGTAATCAATCTGTTCAATTAAGCAATATCACAAGCACAGAAGTGTTACTGGATATTATAATTTTATATTTTATATAAACTTACATTTCAAACAAAACCTAGACAACAACAACAATAATAAAATGTAATAATAACATTAAAATAGTCTATAATAATTTAAGGTGCCAAAAGGTTAACAGAATAATTTATTTCCGAATATATTTCAAAATACTAATACTACTAATAATATTTAATAGAAAATAAATCCTACAAATTACAGCAGAACAGAATAGAAAATATAACACAAGCCCTTTATCATTAGTCTCTGAAAACTACCTGGGCAATCAAATTAGAGGAAAAACAGACTTTGACTGTACAGAACAGCCTAGCTGGTTTTTAAATACCTACAGAATAAATCATTGAGAATTTCAATAAGCTTGTAGTTTGTAAATTCTGTATCGTTTAAACCTACAGATGACAGATTTTGGTTTTAGACTGTCAGAGACATGGACAAAAATTAAGCATAGATCATATTAGCGGCAAACATAATGAAATAGTTTTACCTTGCAGCCTTTAGACTCTCCGTACTCTCCGATTTCTTTGACTTCCTTTTAAATGTTTTGAGAAATCCTTTGCCGCTGTCATCTTTCTCTACAGACTCTTTGAGATTTGCTTCACTTTTTGAAAACAAATTCCTCAAAGATTTTTTGGTGGAAAAACTCTTTTTCGCCATGGTGAAACTTCAAAAGGATTAGGCGACTGCAGAAGCACGCGAATGAATTGTGTCAAATTGTATTACGATGCACTGCGTCGACGCAGGTAGAAGTACCTGCTCTCTAGAACACCGTCAAACCTTGCTCTCTCGTCAACAGATGCTCTAGCTGTTACAAAGCTATAGTGAGACACCTACCGAGTGTTTTGTATCATAGGCACGCTCTAAAAACTCAGCGGATGCGCGCGCCCCTGATTTAAATATAGCTACTCTATACGGTTATGAAACGCAGCCAACTCGACTTCATTTAATGTGTTAGTTAGGGTTATTGAGTCATCAAAATGAATCGAATCTTTTGAATCAGATTAGTTCACTAATTCGATCAGTGACCATTTGTTCAGGATGTGTTTGTTATGTATTAGTAATGAATCATTAATCTCTCCTTAAAATCAAGTAATTCACGGCGGGCACAATCAGGTCTACAGTCTAGTTATGAAAATGAGTGAACTAAGAGACTTTTCCCCCATTGAAACAAACATTTAAAAATGTTCCACTCTGTCAACTGATCAATTTGCCGCAAATAACAAACTAATTAAGCGTCTCACTAACGTCATTTAATAATTTCCATAATTAAAAAATGATTCGTTTATTATTATTATTATTATTGTAGCTATTCGCGAATGTTTTTTTTATCAAAAGAAACACTAAAAGAACAAATAGCCTAGCCTAACATAAAAAGATTTCAGATGATCCTCAAAATCCATACTAAGCTTTTAATTTACCTTTCTTTCTTTCTTTCTTTCTTTCTTTCTTTCTTTCTTTCTTTCTTTCTTTCTTTCTTTCTTTCTTTCTTTCTTTCTTTCTTTCTTTCTTTCTTTCAGGTTGGTGTTGTTACCAGTCGAAATATCAAGCTTGGCTTCTGTCAGCATGGATCATATGAATGATAGGTAGCCTAAACAAAAAAAAAAAAAAATGTTAAAGAATGTTAGGTTTGGTTCAGTGACGCGCAGATACTTGATTTCTATTATCCTACAATGTCTGTTCACTGTATAAATATTTAGTTATTTTATCATCTTAACGTCTGAATCAGTAGGCTAGGCCTACTGGTTTGATTCTATAGAAGCTATAGCTTTGTTACAGTTTATAGGGTGAATACAGGTTGAAGCTTGATTGTACAGTTAACAGGTAATACAATGCAAGGTAAAGATTGACTGTATTGAAAACAGCAATTAGTGTGCAATCAGAAAATAAGGGAAAAGAAGGTGAGGCAGGAAGTTCAGTTTATGCTGTGAAAAAAGGATGAGAAGCACAAAATGTAGCTGCAGAATACAATATTCATTGGACGCATCAAAGTACATTTAAAGTGTTTAGAGAACGTAGCGATATGTATTTAATTAAGATACAGGATAATTTGATAAATCAGGAATGGCTTAATTTACCAGAACAGCTGGCCCACTTTACCTGAAAAAAAAAGAGTGCATGATCTCAAGAAGTTTACCGGTGCATAAACCTTGCAAATAACATGTTATATAAACTGTATTCAAGTTGAAATATTAGCTGGACCTTAAAGTTAACAGAAGTAAATATTTTTTATTTTATTATTTTATAAAATTGTAAATTGTATGTTTTACAAAAACTGGCCCACATTACCTTAAGTCACCTTATAATTTTAGTTCACTTGTTTTTGTTACTTTCCTGGTACAGACCTCTAGCATACACTAGCTGTAGGACTATAAGAAATGTGCTCATACAGGTGACCTTGACTATTCAACTACTGTCCCTCACTGCTACTATTTGCTATAGATTTTTTTTTTTTTGTAAAATCTTTATTTTGTTTTAATCTTTTGAACAACTATCAAAACAATTGTTTCTTTTGTCAACTCAAAGGTGGACAGCCACAGCACCTTTACCCTTTGAAAAGCAAGTGTGTTGTAACAAAATTAGAAAATCTAACAGAAATAGGCCCAATTATTCAAGCAAATATGACTGCACCTACACTGTACTTGTGCTTCCTGCTCCACAAGAAATTATGACATTTATTCGTCAGCAGATGTCGCCACACTACTTTTTTAGCATGCGCTTTCACACTTGAAGTGGTAACCACTTTATATAAAAATATATACATTTTTATTTATATTTATGTTTTTCTAAAACAAGTTTTAATCAAACGTAAGAGTTGAACTGTGGCAGATATAAATATCTTCCCATAAATATCTATTATCAGAAAACTTTAAATCAGATTGTAAGACATTAATGCAAAACAAATAAGGGTAAAATGTAAGAATCAAACATGCAGTGCAATGGGGTCTTGTGATGTATTTAGTTCAATGCATATTGAAACATTCTTCGCTGCATACTGTTCACACAACATTTAACCATAAGGTGCAATGTAATTCGATACTGTGCAGTGTAGGCCTAGGCCTATTGTCAACACATAACACAACCAAAACCTTCCTACATAGTGATAACATCCTTTGACCTGCAGTTTGCGCTAATTTACCAAAAACGTGAAAGCATAGGCTACTAGTTGAATCTCTGAACTGAAGTTATAGCTACAAGTCAAGTGAATTTCGTAAGAGATAGTTTCTGAGAAAAATAAGCCTAATATTTCATTTATATTAGGCTAGTCATATATCAAAGAGCGACAAGTAATGTATAATTGTATAACATGAACGTAACAATGGCTAAAATATAAAGTGATACAACCAGCAGTCAAAAACAATGATCTTTAACACACCTATGGTTACTAATACTGTATGCATTCAAACACAGAGCTGAGGTGGAACTTTTTCAGCAGTTATAGATTGAATTCAGTTTCTGGTTTCAGACATAACTGAAATTAATTTTATAGTATTGACAGAGCTTGTTTGCAGGATATCACCCATCCATCTGAACCATGAAAGAAGAATGTTTAACAGGTATGCACGTTGAAAATAAAATAAAATAATTAATTGATAAAAAACGATGAATGTGAGTCCAAATTCATTGCTCTGACTAGAAGCATCATATACAGTACATTAAAACTGAGGAGAAATCAAAGCAGTGCCTCTCATGCAAAATGCAAATTTGACTGAGTTCAACTTCCTTACTCTGGTTAATTACTCAATTGATAAGGATTTCAATATCAGCTAAGGAAGTTACTGCTACTTTGATGTGCCACAAGAGGCTATGCTTTGAGTCTGAATGTATTATTTTAGACAGACACTTTTCCACTACAGAATTAACTTGAAAAGTATAGGGGGAAAAAAATCTGTCTAAAATGCTGAAAGTAGAAATAAACACTTAATGAGTTTAAATATGAGTCGTCTTTTCCACAGATCATATGCTAAAGTTCACTCCTTCATCATTTCCTCATGCTTCTGTCACCTGAAACTCCCATGACTTTGAAATGTGATGGAAAATGCCCTGCTTTTTTCCATACAACAAAGTGCATTGTGATCACTCACTGTTATACTCAATTACAAATAAAATACAAATTATACAAAAGTAACATTCAAAAACAGGTGCATGACGCCGCTGACAAAAGAGGATTTGTCTGCATTTGTCTGGTTCAGTACTGTCATACTGGCTTTCATTTGTTTGTCTTTTCATATGAGAAAAGTACAGGTCTACTTCCTATTTTGGTAAATGTTTTCTCCGAGGTCCATGATTAAATAATCAATCCTAAATAGCAAATGACACAGCAGATTGAGAAACATGCCATGACCACTGCACCACTTAGTCACGAGTATTTGACTGGCAAAAGGAGTGTATGAACATTTGAACAAGTCTGTGACTAATCTGGTGTGTGGAAAACAGAACGATGTTGCCCAGTTGACATACCAGGGCATGTCCAGACCTTCAAAAAACACAAAGATGTCAACAACAAATGTCATGCAGGTATGATTTTTTCATGGTCCACTTATGAAAACTTCCTGGTCACACCACAGATCACTGACATTAGCAACATCATTTCCAACAATGGAGGCAGCCGTATTAAAAGGCCACACAGATACACAGAAATGTCTGTTATGTGGAAGTCTTGTTACAAGGTAAAACTCTTTCTCTGGAAAAGTGGGAGGGGTATATCTTTGTTGATTGTGTACACCTGGTCTAGGAGTCTCATCATGGCTTCGTTTGCTATATTTTAAAGTCTGTATATGTTATGACAAGATATAGGATCAGTTGACTTATGCTAGTTGTGATGAGATGCAACAATCAGCAGGTACCCCCTGCAATACGTAATTCATAAAAAAGTGCATTTAAATAAATAAAACAAATTGAGACAAAATAAAAATGTTAACTGAACAAATTTAAATTAAGCAAAAGTGATTTATTGTTGCATAAAGTGCAAGTTGTTTATGTTTTCTGTTTTTTTTTTTACATTGTGGCAAGGAAAATGTGATTGTGAAAGTACCCACTTCACACTTATTGAAGAACTGTGTTGTTTTGCATGCTGAGGAAGAACAGAAACAGAAAAAAAAAAACGTTTGCAGTTGGAGGTGAGGCATCAAACTGAAATAAACCAGGACACACAGCACAAAAATTCTTGATCTTGTTTGTGCATTTGAGTGCGTCCAATTGTACAAAGATGATCAGATTACACAGAAGGAAACAATTCCTTGTACTACCTAAAATAAAAAGAAAGTAGAAAGGTCAGTTAGGCAGATTGCCTGTCAGTCATTCAACCCTTTTAATGTTGCTTTAAACAAAACAGGTTAATCCGTGCACAGTTATCTGGAAGTAAGCCTGTATAGTTGTTATGGCGCAAATTAGGTGTGAAACATTTCTAGTGAAGATTTTTGTTGAAATGTATGACAAGGAACGTGTGACCATAATAAATATGTACAGGGAAATTCTGGATTTAACTCAGCCATACATTTGATTTAGTTAGAAGTGAGGCACATTATCTAATGTGTCATCAGCTTTTTAGTGTGCGACCGTGTGCATATTTGGAATTCACTTGAGACTTTTAATCATGCTTGGGTTTTTGAGTCAGAACTGAAGAAGAAAAAGCGAAAATGCATTGAAGCGTTAAAACTGGCTGTTGAGTATAATAGATAACATGCAATGTTTAGATGTTTATTCATAGCAACAGTCTCTCTTGCCCTTTGGACACTCACCCACACATATATTAGTAATGTGACCTGCCAGTTTCTTTTTCTTCTTCTTCTTTTTCTTAAATTCTTTATGCGTAGGATGTGCAAAATCCGATGGTATCAAATATTTGATGTTCTTTATTTCCATGTATTAAATGTGCAAATAGTAACTGAACACAAATCAAATACTGCCTAAAAGGCACTTTGAATCTTTAAAAAAATTAAACATTTTTCAAACATGTTTCAAAAACACATAAAGAGTAACATTAACCTATATTAAGGAATACTTTAACAGTATAGTTAATTGTTAGTTCATAATAGCCAATGCATTTAATACTTATTTGCATTAACAACTTGAAAAGTTATGTAATTAAAAATTCCACTGTATTGCTCTAAAAAGGCACCCAAGCATGTAAGATCTGTCAGTCAGGATATGTGTCGCCTTGGTCCTGTGTGATAATTACTGAATGTTGCTTTTCCAGACCTCTCAGGTTCGCTGGAAAGGATGGTGCCGGTTGTACTTTCAATTCTCTTGTAGTCATAGATACATAATGACTGCACTTCAAAGTGATTTATGGATAAGACAAGAAAGAAGTCAAATGGTAAGCTGCCAGTCTGGCCAAAAGCCCAGGAATGTTGTCATTTCAATAGTATTCAAATTACACAGAAGTCTTCTAGTAAGAGGGCAGTAAATTACATTAATAGAGCAAAATGATCATGGAACATCAAATGAAAATGATTTTCTAACACAATATTATTTTTATTTGAACTATTTCCTTTAAGGCTTTTAGGTGAAACTTTGATGCGCTTTTTAAAATGACGTTTCGGCCGATTGAAAAAGGTGTGGCAAAATTATATTTTAAAACCTTTTCACAATTGAGTAGCACCTAAAGGGATACTGCAGAATTAGATCATACATCACACTCCATTACCTTATAACTACAGAAAGATTTTATTTTGTGTAGGATTAAAGCCACCTTACTCACATGGAAAAACTGATTTGTAGGTTTCATAATATATCTGGAATCTTCCCTTAGAAAAAAAAAAAGGATTTACTATGAAACCATGTCCTCTTGGAAATTACTTAGAAAGTTCACAAATAATTACAAAGAAATGACCAGTAATGTATTGAATTAAACACAAAACTTTCAGCAGACAGACTGAAATAGTGGTAAATGTTCCTCAATAATCTGTTTACTTTGAGAGAGAAAAAAAATGAAAAAAATAAATAAATAATAATATATATATATATATATATATATATATATATATATATATATATATATATATATATATATATATATATATATATATATATTCTTTTTTTTTTTTTACAGTGTAGTCAATACACTTGACTATTTTGTGAACAAAATGAAAATAAATGTTGCATGCCATCATGGTTAGGTATGTTTTTGAGATGATAACACTAGGTTTTATGCATTTAAACTACTTTTGCCCCAGTGCTGCGCTGGCCAACGTTGACAGGAACTAAGCTTCTGGGTTTCAGAGAATGACTTACTAGCAATTACTGAATGCATGAAGTTTTAAGTCTGTGCAGGAAGGCAATGCAAGTACTCTGAACATGTCACACACACACACCCACAGTGACAAACACACACGTACACACTCCTCATGTCATTTACAGCAAGTCAAGTTCCACTCTTTCTTTCTTTCTCTGTGGTGTGTTTTCACATGCTTCTCTCTGTTTCTTTCTCCTTTCTGCCATAAAAGGGCCTCTTGCAACTTCTCCTAAGATGTATTCAGAGTGGTGGTTTGACATGCTGTCAATGACAGATGTATTCTTTCTCTGTCGTTCTCTCACACAAACCCTGCTGAGGTGTGTTTGTTCTGGTCTGAGGTGTGTGTGTGTGTGGGGCTCTCCCTTCATGTAAGTGCCCTTGAGGGGAGAAGAGGGGAGGCTATGACAAAAGGAAACAGTTAAGTGTCGTACTCAAGAGAGAACAGAGAAGCCATGAGGCATTACTTACTGTAACTGCTTTGTCTTCCGTTCCTGACATTTATGATATTCATACCAAAGTTTTACCTGCTTATAATGACTAGAAGAGTGGTTTGGTAAAAGTACAGGTCAGCATTGCGCAGGAATGGTGACTGAGTGTGATGTAAACTGCCAGATAAGTTACGCAAATCAGTGCTTTGCTTAATATTAACCTCCAGTTTCCCAAACAGAAGAACTGTGTTACTTTTACATAGTTATATAATTGCAAGTTCTTCTGAACTCAACTGGATTTTTAAGGCTAGTTCAACAAAATAAGCCATGTTTTGTTTGGAGCGGTGCAAACCATCATTGAAATGTTTCAGAAAGTCAGAGTTTCTTTAGTTATTGTTATCATCTTTTATTATATAATAGCTAGGAGGAGTTAGTTTGAAACCAAAACTGTTTTTGCTGTAAATTCCACTGTAAAGTAAGAGTAGGTAAAGGTTGAAGGTGTTTTTTTTGTTGTTGTTGTTTTTGTTTTAATGTCAAAAATGAAAAAAAAGTGTTGCATGTGATGGTGGGCATTTTTGATCAGTCCTAGCTGATGAGCAACAATTTCAGTTCCTCTACTTTCTAGAAATACGACCACAGAGATCAACTTTCGTGTGGGACTTTCAAACGAATAAGCCTGATGGGTGTTGTATGAGTGTGTGGGTGTGAAAACTTGATTCTATTGACAGAAAGGTCATTAACAGCAAAAGACAGAAAGAGCGTGGTCTTAGACAAGTAATGTTTAATGTGCTACATTATAAAAGTTTGTCAAAAATAGGTTCTCACATATAAAGTATCAACATCTTTTGGACTGAGTCAAAAATAAACTAGGATAACAAAAGGACTGTACAAAAAGTCACAAAGTAATGGAACAGTCTTGTTTCTAAACCCTGCTTTAGCTAACATCAAATATCCTGCACTTGGATTTAGTCCCTGCTTTTTCCAGTGCTGACAAAAAAATAAATTAAAACAGCATAAAATATGAACCTAACAATTTACGTTTTAGTATGAGGTACTGTTGTGTCTGTAGTTCTGTAGTCTATAAAAAAGTATTGCAATCTTCATGATTGGCAAAATCAGTTCCAGCTACATTGATTTGATCATTTTCATAGTGCTAACAATACTTGTTTGGATTAAAGAGACAACAGTAAACACTGGTAGACACAACCAAGTAACAATAAAACTAAGAAAACAGAATATTTCTCTTATTTTAAATATTAAATTAAAAGTGAGGCATGTTCTCTTTCTAATGTCAAAAGGGTTTGTTGAAGAGAAAAAAATAAAAATGGACTTCTGCCATATTATCCTTAGACGCTACAGTAAATCATCCCTTGAAAAGTACATTTTTAGATCTTTTCATGAAGGATCACATCCAGAATTTTTTCAACACTAGCTCAAATCATACACACGTACTCATACTGTACACATTCGCACCGACAATGAATGGAATGGACGGGAAAAGCCAGTCCTTTCGGGACTGTCACATAGTGTACATAGTGGGATTAACACATTATTCCTGAGAATCCCAGTATAAAAAACAAAAAAAGGACCAAAGAAGAAGTTAAACAACAAGTCATGCATAAAAAAACAAGAGTACACATATAAACAAGTATTTGATACAGTGCTCAAATAAGAAAAAAAGTCAACAATAATAAGTTAAGACAAACTCACACAAATAGACGTTCACATCGGTATGAAAACCAAATGAAGTATGAGGACATAATAATCACATCTTCATTCTATAACAGGTCTGAGGGTAGAAGTGCAATCACTTGACACAATCTTCAAGTCTTTGGAAACACTATTTGTTTGGTGCGGCTTTCATTGGCTTGGTTTATGCATCTTCTCTCTAATCAATCCCTCAAACTACCAGAGAAGAAAGGATTTTTGGTGTCAACTAGGGAATGCTCTGTGCATAGATAGCAAACTTGGGGGTTTCTGGAAGACCTGAACAAGCTATATGTCATCCTTTCAACATTCTCCCTCATCTACTCCTCTTCAGTCTTTATAGAGGGCCGGTGGCTGAAGTGTACCACGCTGGCTCTCTCTTGGTGATGACCCACGGCGGTTACCCCATGAGGTACTGCAGCAACAGCCTTGAGGAATCCAATGTCCTCCTCCCCCTCACCGTTCTCCAAACTTCTAGCCAACCACTTTTCCAAGGCAGCGTCCACCTGAGCCTCTCCAGCCCCCTCAGGCAGAGCCTCGGCCTCCTGACTGGCGTCAAAGCGCTCTACCAGCTCCGCTGCTCGCCTCAGCTCTGGGATTTCAGGACGGGCTGCGGGGCAGAAACCGGACCGCTGATGGAGGTTCAGTGAGAAGCGATGGATGAAGCCCCTAGTGCAGGTTTGGCAGAAGTGGGGCCGGTCACGAGAGCTGTGCAGCCGACGATGGAGTTTGAGGTGAATGTACTGGGTGAACTTCACCCCACACAGCTTACACTGATATGGCTTCTCCCCAGAGTGCAGACGTTGGTGGGTTTTCAGGTTGCTGGTGCTGCTAAAGCGTTTGTGGCACACCTGTAGACATTCAAAGAGAACATTCAGAAATCATGTAATTCAAAAGCAAACAAGAGGCAGCAGACAACAAGATTGGAAGACAGCGTCTCTGCTGCCTTACATAATTGCTTCGTTGTAGCTTTGGTATGTAGACAGCGAGCCAAATGTGTTTTTTTCACTAAAGGATTGTATTTATTTTCAGTGGTCAAGAAGAATGAGTAGTATAGTCTGACGCCACTGTCACACCCTTTCTAGTTATTGTACAACAAAGCGTTTCTCTTAAAGGAAACAGGAGTGACAAGGTAAAGGTTCTGTCAGAGATAAGCAATGTTTTGTGTGTGCGTCATCGCATGTTAACAGAGTATAACTGTCATCTGATGCCCTTTATCTCGAGTTTCTTTCATAGCATGCACACTCACCTGGCACTCGTGTGGTTTCTCTCCTGTGTGGACCAAGTGATGTTTCTGTAGGTGGGCGAGTTGGGTGAAACTCTTTTTGCACAAGTTGCACTGGAATGGCCTCTCTCCACTGTGGACCCTCAAGTGCACCTTTATAATGAATTTACACTCTTTAGTCTTACTCAGATAATTCCATATATATTTTAAAAACAAGACTCAATGCACGGTCTACTCACTTTGAGGTTGGACAGTTGACCGAAGGTCTTGAGACAGACGTTGCATTCATACTTGATTTTGCCGTTCTGCTTCTTGAGCGGGTACGGGAGAGACTTGTACCCAGGTGCCGGTGGAGAGGAAGAGGATGAAGGTGACATGCTCTTGGGTGTAGCCAGGCTGAGGTTGATGGCTTCTTCAAATTCAGAGAGAGGCTTCTGGAACGTTTGATGAGGGGACTGCTTAGGCTGAGGGGAGAGTTCAGGTGTTGCAGGGGCTCCTCGAGGTGGAGTATTTGGGATTCTTTCCTTCAGACCTACATGAAGTGGGGTAGGATAGGGCAGTGTGACTGGTAACAGATCTGGTTGGGGTATGGAAGGGTAAGGCAAGCCATCACTACCTAGGAATCCGTTGTACCTGAGACCCCCTTTAGAGGGCAACATGGAAGGGAAGGGAGGGGAGTATGGAGGCAAGAGCAGACGTGAATAATGAGGGCTGTATGGTGGTAATAAAGGATATGGAGCTTGGAGGGGCCTTGGTGAGGGCAACGAAGGGTACGAGATCAGACCTTCTCGATGACCATAGAGGCCATGTAAGTGGAGCGGAAGGTCTTGTGGTGGGGACAGAGTGGGATATGGGTGCATGCTTATGTTCATTGCTTTCTGGTTGGGATGTGGTGAATGGACGGGCTCTGGTAAGGCAGCTTCGTGGATCCTCTTGCTGAAATCCATGACCTGTTCATCTGGTGTGTCAGGTGGTGTGTCCCTCTCAATAACTTCTACATCAATCTTTTCGTCCACCTCCTCTTCCTGTCCCTCACTGCGATGTTTGTGTGGGCTCGGGGGCTGTGTAGGGTAGTAGGTGTACTGAGGTAGGGGCTGCTTCTGATACTCCATATCAGGTATGTACTCTGGAGAAAGAGAGAGAGAGAAGGTCACACAGAGCAAGGTGAACTGTGAACATTGACGGACAGCAAAGGTGAGAACCCAAGAACGAAACTTGTGTGTTAAGTCTTGTTTGAGACAAATCTTCTAGCGCTTTAAATTGACTGAGCAGGTCAGAGTCTTCACAGAGCAACATTGGTCATGTCTGTATGCCTGTATGTCATACACCTACTCATAACCTTCCTCCTTAAACGCTCACTTATGGTAAATGACAGCTCTTTCAGTTTAAAGCTGACAGGCAGAAGATATCTGACTGGTTTCTGTTTGACAAAGAGATAGTACTGCTTTCACGCAGCACCTAGATTACAACCGTGTGGGTGTTCACAGTGTGGGTGTATGTATGTTTGTGAGGTGGAGGGGCATATGTATGTATCGGAAGAAAGGAGCCTCGTCTGACAGCGATACTTATTACTCAGAAACTACTCTGACTCACCATAACAGCAGATGTCTTTAACCATGGGAAAAGTCCTACAATACCGCTTCAGCACAAACTGTTACTTACTGTTACACAGGGAATCGAGATAAGGTCAAATTATTACTGTCCTTTCACTCTAGAGATTGTAAAAAGAAAGCCACAACAGCTAGCTTCTTTCAGTAAACTCTGCGGTGACTCAGACAAAACCTGCTAAATCATGGAGAGTGGTACAAGGCTCAACGGTGTCACACAGCAGTGGGAAGATTACACAAACACATTATAACCCTTGTGGTCAAAGCTTGGTTCCTAAAACCTGATGTAAACCAGTCGGGTGCAACATTTACAGGCATCGTCTAGGCATTTCCTAACTACCGGGAGGAAAGTGAAAATGGATATTTGAAACTCTGAAGAGCACAACAGCACAAAACATAATGCAGCTTACAAACATTAACTAATATATTTCCAAATTCTAAACGATGGAGCAATACAGATGCACAGAAATTTTGCTCAGGCATTTGCTTTAAGTTAGACTAAATATCAGCATACATATTCTAAGAAATAATCAATATTTATGCCAAAGTCCATAAAAATTGTGATGATGTAATATCACGCTTTCTAGATTTCTTTAAACCTCACACAGGAAGTAGAACTGGTTAAAGCAGACGGAATGATACAAAATGAAAAAAGTGGCTCTAAAAAGGCTAATGTGTGCTTCGCAGTGCCTGACTTTCTAAAGAGGGTTATTAAAAAATCAGGTGTACTGTAATTATTCAGTGAAAGCATCACGGGGGAGAGGAGTGTACGTGTCAACATGACTCAGGTAATGATTCTTAACAACAGCACACACAAAATTAACACAGACATACATTCTGAGGAGTGAATAAGACAGGAAGCAGCACAGTGTCGGTGTGAGATTGAATCAATGTGACATAGGGAGTATCGCATTACATCTCCTTAGACAGAAAATTCAGACGGTCCATCATTTTGTCTTAAAAATACACACGCTCACAGTCTGTACACAGTTTCATTTACAGTCACTTTCATTGCTTACCATCTCTAAAGTGTCAAAGAACATTTAAAGAATCAAATGTGTCTGTGTTTCATTATATATTAGATCAAACTTATATTACATAAAATGTGTGTGTTTTTTTTTTTTTTAGAACAGACCTGTCAATGAATAAAAGTCTGGTACCATTTAAACTGTGTAATTAATGTTGCTGTTGGTGGCATAATATCATAACTTTCAAACCTATATAAGACTCTGCCACAAAAAACAAAACAAAAAACATCCTCCCTTATATACAACTAGTGTACACAGAAGAACAGAGGGTGTCCACTATTTACTGAGCTCTTAAAATAAACATATTAAAAGTCACCTGATTCAGAAATAGAGGAAAAGACGGGCACAGAATAAACACTGTCTTGGGTGAGAGTGCGTAAGAGAGACAAAATACAAAGGTAGCTTGGGTAGCTAATAATTCCATAATTTCAAGAAAGCCAGAGAAAAGGCAATAAAGATCTAAAATGAAAAGGGAGAGAAGTCAAAAATAATAATAATAAAAAAATCACACTATCTATAAAAACCAACATTTTATCCAGTTTTTCCCTCCCCAGTGCCAGATAATGTGGGATAATTCCGGAGCTCATGACTCACTTGGCTTTAGGCTGTCTGGTTGCTCTTGCTGGCCGCACAGTCTTTGGGAGAACTCTGGACTGTACCACACCAATAGCTCCTGCTTGGGCTCCACGGGCCGGATGGTGTAGAAGAAGATCTCCTGGCCGTTTTGACAGGCCACCAGGTTCTGTTCGGCCAGCGATCGTGCTGGGTTGACATACCGCATCCAGTTACTGCGGTGTACATCGTAGCCATCAATGAAGTGGTGTAGGTGGCCACCACTGTAGATCTGGATGGAGAGAAAGGAAACCACATTAATGCTTCCTGCTAGTCTTCCGCAAATAGATTAAACATTAAACATTACAACTTTAAAAATGTTAAATTCAATTAAATAATTATACATAAAAACAATTCAGTAAAAATTTCTATTTACAAAAATTTCTTTGAAAATCTTTACATATGAAAAAAAAAAAAACATTTATTCTTCTAAAAAATTATTCTTCACCTCTGCCATGAACAGAACGCTCTTCAAACAGCTGTTTATATCAACTCCTGTGTCTTCTAACCTGTGAAAGTATGTGTGTGTGTGTGGCTTGTCCCGCAGAAAATGTGTGACTAACTTTGTATGTCAACGCTGTCAAGCTCTTTATAAAGTGCTTGGCGTCAAAACGATCTACACATGCTGCTAGTCACACGCATTTCTCCGCCCCTTTCTCCTCCCACTTTCATTCTCATTTGTATGTGGGGGAATTCACTGCTGAGATGTGTCAGGGCATGCTAGCTCCCCTATCTCTGACACTCCTTTTACCAGTTACACCCTTGAAGACTCATAAACACAAACACACATTCACCCACACGAACAGCCTTCATTTTTACATCTGTTCACCTGCGTTTGGTCACATGACATGCTGCGTCATTTCATTGCTTTATGGAAGTCAGTATGGATTTACAGGAAACGGAGGAAGGAAAGGACAGCTCAGACTAGGAAAATCCACAATGACACACACAAATGTGTGCATTTGCGCACACACTCAAAGACACTCGTGCGTGTGTGCATGTATGCCCTTTCATGCCACACATATAAACGCAAACACACACATAGATATATCTAGTGCACTTGACAGAGAGATAAAGAGACTAAAGTTCACTTGCATGCTGATATGAAAACAGAACTGTAAGAACTGAAAAGAAAGTGATTGTGTGTGTGTGTGTGCGTCTGCCACTTCGTCTCTGTCTCTGTGCAGGAATCCCGACTTCTCTAAAACCTGGCCACAAACCAGAGACTTGCGCTATCCTTTGCGTTTTTGATGAAAGGTTTCGAAATAGTTATACTTGGTAACTTCTGCTGAGTAAACCATTGTATGAGAACAAAGCAGGGATCTACAACAAACAGGATAAGATCTCTCAGAGCTTCCTCTGTGTTTTCCAAGTAAGCTCCTGAGTGTAAAGCAACGAAGCACATATCTACATTGAGTGCATGTGTGCATCTGCACATATGCAATTATTTAAAAAGATAGACAATCGTGTTGAAGAAGCCAATGTATATTCGGATGTGTTCAAGCATGAATGAATAGGCTTCCGGCTCCTTTCTGCTAAAATTCTGGGGAAAGTCAGTCATGACTGGTTTGGCAGCTTTTCTCTCAGTAGAACTGGTGTCCCTGAACGATTAGAACAACAATGAAGTCACTTACCCTCCAAAAATATTTCCTGTTGGTCTGAATGGGCACATTTTCTTTGGTGTAAATGACTCCTTGAAGAGGTCCGAATCGCGTACCTTGAGGTATGTACTCTTTGCTGAAAACGCCAGTCACCTGCAAGAATGAAGAGTGGCACTTGTAAACCAACATAGTCAGGAATTAAAATAAATGATTATTGATTTTCTATTTTGAGCAGGACACTGCATTGCACGAGGTCAGCGAGGCGTGCTTGGTTGGTGAGCGTCATAGGTGACCTAAAGTAGTACACTAACCTTGCAGGTTAACAAGTTAAGTAAATAGACTTATACTTTCCCTGCTCTACTTGTACCCTGACCCAGTAACATACAGCTGTCCTTAATAACGCCTGACCCCTTTGACCCTCCTGGCAAAAGTTGTTGTGTGGTATTGACAAACAATCATGTCTGAGGTCCTAAAAAGACAAAAAATTAAAGCAGAGGGAAAACAGAAGACAAAGTGGAGCAGGTGGTCTACTCTCAATGCTCTGTAGAAACCAGAAACTAGGCCTGTAAATAGGTCACACTATGGCGTGGGGGTCAGTGGCCCCATTTTTACCATCAAGCCCTTCCTGCACTTCTTGAACTATAACGATATGTTCAAATGCTTCAATTTTAGATCGAAAGTCCACTTAAAGCAATGTCATGATGGTGGGAAACAAAACAGAAACAGAAAAAACAGGGTTGGGAGGCACAGTTATTGGCTGGAGATGAGAGCTGTGGTGACAGTAGAATTGTGCATCGTTAGCGTTGCGTGACTAATTGGTAAGACTTTAGTGATTAACTGCTCAGAATAGGTTTAGGGAGTAAGAGGAGGGGGGCAGGGGGTGAGTGTCACTCTTTGACAAGACCAACGGCACCACGCTGCCCCAACGCACACACTGGAGCACTCCACCCTCCATCCAAACAAGACCCCCCCCCCCCAAGCTGTCCGAGGATCTTCGGTCCAAATGAAAGTTAATCAGCCAAGCTTAACCTACTTCCTTTGGCTGAGATTCTGTGAGTGTGTGTGTTTGCGCATTTGTGTCCTTCCCGACCATGTCACAGATCATCCCATCTGCCACGTGCCCCCCTTAGTTAGGCACACTTCTCCAGCTAAGGGTCAGGGAGCATTGTTTATACAAACCCTTTGATTGAGTAAATGTTTACTATTGCCTGCTAACACCTTCTATAA
Organism: Carassius auratus; assembly: GCF_003368295.1. Lineage (NCBI taxonomy): Eukaryota > Metazoa > Chordata > Actinopteri > Cypriniformes > Cyprinidae > Carassius > Carassius auratus. Next base: position 26,949,372 of record NC_039261.1, on the reverse strand, counting down.
ACTACTATCTTGTTAGTTCCAATTTAGTTTGCAGTTTGAAATTAATGAGAAGAGTTAAGTAGCAGTGTCTAATGCTCACTGTATTAGCATGTGCTAGCTGCGCTGCTAGCTGCTAAAATTAGATAGCAGTTGAGAGATAGCAGTCACTTTATCTTCTCCTCAACAAAACATGCATTCGTAACGCGCTTACAACACGTTAAAGCAGCAATACGCAGAAACAGAAACTTTGGAATGTATGCGTATGCATCACAGAAACCATATAGCGTATGACTAGCAGCCTAGTCACCATGAGACTAGCTTTCTGACATCCCTAAAGTCTTTCATCTCTTCCTTCCAATAAACATTTTGTCGGCTACAGAGGCCCTCCGGGAACTGACACACTGTATGTGGGTTTTCCTGTCCATAGCTAACGCCATTGACAACGTAAGAGTAAGAATTTTTACAGAATCAGCAGAGATAAGCGGAATAGCGTGCGCAGAAATGGGAAGTGTGTAAAGGCTCTTGAAGTATTTGAAAATTTCAACTAGTGCAAGTAAAGATATCTGCTCTTAGTAAAAGTTTTTTTTTTTATGTGTCTGACAGCGATTCTAGTTGTGCCTCAGTCTATCACAACAGGAAATATGCTGTTGGTCGTATAGTTGTTTTTATCTCCATGCTTAAAAAGGAGAGTTAGCGTGGGAAAAGATGAGGGTGAGAATTTGAAACAAAGACATAAAAGATAGTGTGAAAGAAAAGGGGAAGAGAAAGAAACAATTTAGTGCAGACCAAATAGTCCATTATGCGGTCAGTGAGAATAAAAAAATATGGTATCACTTTAGTATAGGGCCTATTACTAACATATTGTCTGTTGGTTAATACTTATAAATCACATATTTTGCTAATTCTAATCCGTAATCGTACCCAATACCCAAACTTAATTACTGTACTTTACTAATAAGAAACAGATTTGTTTCTTAAAATAAATAAATAAATATATATAAATTTTTTATATATATATATATATATATATATATATATATATATATATATATATATATATTTATAATACAAAATCACTCCTTCAAGTGTTTGACTGAAGAAAGAAAACCAAGCTTAAAAGGACATGTGGGCAAATTAATATCAGAACCTTGGCTAACCTTGAGGTCTTGACACAAACTGAAAAATTTTCACACATTTTTCTGCAATTTCTTTTTTAGACAGACCAGTCTATAAGCATGTGTGCATATACATCCTCGCTGAGCTGATGACCGCAATTTCACACCTTCAGTGTGAACTTAAAAAGAGCAGGGGCAATAGAAAGAGGAACTGACTTTCACCTGCGAAGGAGGGTAATTGGATCATGCAGAAGACAAACAGGACAGCGACAGAGTGCATGAAGACGACGCAAAAGAAACCACAGCAAAGAAATGAAGAATGACACAGTCAAATGTGTTTAAACAAGACGGAGATAGAGATTAGAATGCTGATCAAAAACAAACAGAGAAATTTAATCCTTGTTAAATTTCGTTGACAGAACTGCAGCAATTTTATCTTAATACAAAATTACAAAGTTTGCTAAATACGCCTAAGTTAAAGGTGGGTAAACCCAACAAGATGTTAAAGCATCATCCTGAAGGAGTTTATTGCAATAATGACTGATTAAAATAACTGATTTGTGATTAAAAAAAATATATAATGATTTGAGTAGAGAAGAACATTTAAATAAAAAGTTTAGTATAAGAAAACTGCAGGCCAGGATGCAAAATCCCTCCACTGACCAACCACAATCAAATCTTACAGATAGCCATGTATTATAACTTTACACTGGGATGCACACCAACAAAAACAAATAAATAGTGAATAGAAGCTCTCCACCATGTGCAAGCTCATTAAAAGCAGAGTGAGTGTGTGAATGCCAGGTAGAGAAAGAGCTAATGCGATTAGGCTGTTCTCTCATAGGTCCTCTACCTGTCTGATCCCTGACCTACCAATGACTGTGCCATCGTCACACTGACCGACTGAACAGCGCGAAATGATGTCAAGACGTGTTTACGTTACCTCACACCTTGAATTGAACAATCCCAACTCATGGAACTTTACTTTTATACATATAAACGGTGATGGCTTAATAGTTCAGTATCTAGGCTCAGAGGTAAACTTGAGCTACTGAGACACCCTGCATCAAAACAGTATCAGAGACACCTTTATTTTTACGGACACAACAATACCAGTTCAGTTGCAAATATGTAGCTGTTTTTTTTTTCTTTTTTTTTGTATCTGCTCCAAGAAAACCCTATGAAGTGAAAGCAGTGTTGCACAAGCTGCTTTAGGCAACAAGTGTCTATTAAATGATGACTAATCAACAGTATGTTGAAACAAGGGAATTGGGAATTTAGTGTACTCAGCCTGAAGCTGCAGACTGTACCTGATTGTCCGTGCTGTACTGGAAGGTGAGGTTCCGTGGAATGGAGATCATGGCCTTGGGCAGGCTGAAGTTGGGTTCGAATGCCTGGTCGTGGACGATGTAGGTGCAGTTCAGGGCAAAGTCGACCTCCCTCCACTCGCTCATGTCCTCTAGAGATGCCTCCAACTTCATTTTCTCTCTTTCCCTTTTCAATTTTTTCTTCTTTGTTATGGATTTTCTTGTATTAGTGGTTTGGTATATTCTCCTTTGGTTTGTGCTGCTTTGGTTCTCTGTTGGAGAAGTCCTACTTTTGCTTTATTTGTTAGTTGAAGATCTAAAAACAAAACAAAAGATGTATTCAGACATTTCCTTTCAGGTCTCCAAAGTTTCGCAATACATGCCTTGCATAATACAATATACCTGAGTGTTGTAATGCAATATGTATAATTATAATCCATGAGGCTATAAATGACACGCACACCTAGTCAGAAACGCACACTTCGTCAGAAGTAGTGAACATTAACAATGGTTACGTATAATTACATAAAACTATTAGATTCCTTATAAATGGCTCGGAACAAATGAGGCATGACAGATGTAGTAGAATGATGTCAAATGCTGTAAACCTGACTTAACAACATGAGAAATCCATTCTTATCTTTTATGAGCGGAGTCACAACTAGTCACTGTCATATAACATTTAGGGCTGTTTTTGTGTCTTCAGGCAAGCTTAAAAGCTTTATTCAGGTAATTATATCTATTAATCCATGATCTCACTTTGACTTAATCAAAATAAATAAAATGTACTAGTTTGTGAATAGCATTTGGGCCAATCCAGGAAAAAAAGTTGTTTAAGTGCCATGCCAGTGAGTTTAATGAACTAGAGCCATTCACAAAAGCTTGTAACTTTATCCAATTAGAACTCAGTCAACAACAATGATGCAGAATAAGGGGGAAAACCAGACCTGAAGATCACAATATGGTTTTAATGAATAAAACAAACCAATAAAAAAAATATACATTCCAAACTCACTTCACATTCATTCAGCTGTTGCATCCTCAATATCTTTGGTTAGGTCATCGCTGTGTTACCGTTGCCCAGTCACTCTGTCATCTTTTTTGATTTCCCTCCAGTTTCCATAAAGTCCAGAAAAACCTTCCAACAGCAATCCCCCTCAGATATCTCAAACTCTCTTGCCCGTTGGCTACTGTTACTCAAACTGTCCACGCTGCGCTCTGCTAGACTTTTGAGTTGCGAAAACTAACCAATCAGCACCTGGCTTTAATCATGTGACCGCCAGGATTAGTTGAAGGTGATCCAATTGGGACACTGGAAGCGTTTCGGACACAGCAAGCCCAAACATACATATCAACACCTCCAGCAGACAAAGGATGTTCTTGGACAATCTGAATGGAGTTGAGCAACTAAGTAAAAAACAGATGGTTGGATCACTGAAAACACACCAATGGACTTTTGCTTGGATGGGCTTTTAATGAGCAATCTGGTCCCAGCCCAATTAGGCCCCCCTCCCTCAAAACACACACACACACACACACACACACGCTACAAGCAACTCTGTGACCTAGATCTAGACCTTGCCTGGTGTGTGATACTCTGCTGTGGCCAGTAGTGGAAGAGACAGAGACAGGAAACAAAGCAGGTCAAACTGAAGAGCTTCTCAGACACCTGTTGGAAGGGTTTCATCACTTTGTCAGGATGCCACATACATCAGTTCTGACACGGAGACCTCGGTCCAGTCTAAACTCATCAGTTCTGACCTGGAATATTCAGGCCAAGGAAATTCATCAACCCTTACATGAAGCTCATGAGCATCAGTCAGCTATGCTCTGAAAGAGAGAGGAATATCAAACAGCATGAAAAAAAAATTATAATATATATATTATTTTAATAATATATAAAAAAAAAATATTACCATTTTTTCATAATTAAAAAATGTATTCTTTGCTTAAAACAAGAATAAATATCTGCCAATGGGATAAGAAAAAAAAACTCCTATACTATTGTCAGACTTATTTCTTGTTTTTAGCCTAAACATGGTATATTTTTTCAGTAAACACTTAATATCTTCAGTCATTGTGTCTAAATGTAAATGTATCTCGATTTATTAATGTTTAGGAATTTGTTCCGGAAGACACAAAAATAAAAAACTAAAAACTAAAAAGACAACACAATATAAATAATCATTAAAATATATATTCAGATTGTGCACTATTTGTGGCAATAAATGTGTGGCATTAAAGCACAAAAGGGTCTACTCAAAACATGCTGGAGAACAAGATCACCACTTAAACTGTTATTGTGACAATATCAATTAAAATAAAAATGAAGGCTAGTGGCCTCAGATTTTTGGACACCACTGTAACTGTGGATGGTATATTAAAAAATGTAGCTATATTGCTATGAAAAGAAAATATACACCTGTCAAATGATTAGGAAAGGAAAAAAAAAAAAGAAAACCAGGGGAAGGGTGAAGCATAACTACTTTCGTTTTGTTTGATTGAAGCAGTACCAAATGTGGTATGGAGTGGCATTCAGCGTAACTTTTGGGGTGGGTGGAAATGTTCACATGTTTTGAATTCACGCTTCAGAGCAAAGTGAAAGAACTGCTTCAGGTTAGGAACGTTTGTGGAAATTCTCTTCCTCATGTTTCACCACCTAATAAGGAACTTCTTGTTACTAAAACTTCTTGTTACTGCCCATAAAAAGTAAAATAAAAAAGCTCTTCTAAGACTAAATAAATTATTGAAACTGTTCATCACATATCAATAACTTGACTTCCGTCAAACAATTTCCTACAGTCCTGTAATATTGGAACGGACATTTTACATTGAAAACAATAACAAACACAATCTCTACCATGTTCATTAACATCAACTGCATGTCCATCTTACCCGTCTTCACCCATGAAGTGAAACGGCCAGTAAATTGGCTGCCATATGGCTCTCGTGGCTATTTTGGAGACGCATGTGGGCCGCATGGCGTAAGTGTGCCTCTCTTTTCACTGGGCTAATTTCTCTAATTTGCAGACAGTCTGGGCTGAGGCTCAGCCCGGCGCGGCGTGAGCAGAGCTGATCATCCAGGGCGTCGCTCTATTTGCACTTTTACAGGGGAGGGTTGACCCCACTGGGGCAGCGTGAGGTCAGGTGCTGGTTAAGGGGGGTCAGAAGGAGGGAAAGAGACACGGTGAAAAGCAAGGAGACCGTGAAAAGAGAGAACTAGTGTGACGAGCTACACAACCTGTGCATAGTAACACACTTCAACACACAACACACTGCTTTGATGGCCAGTAACTTGTCACAGATATTTGAGGTCTCGCATGTTTCAGATTCATACACAATATGGTTTGTAACTGAAAGCAGCATGTGTGACGTTCGTGACAACACCCACTATGCTAACGGAGGAGTTAAGAATGCAGCATTAACCAGGTGACAAAACAGATTCCTTAGTTGTGCAATGGCTCTCCAACTGCCAGTTACTCATGTGAATGATGACACATGGTTTTATTCAATAAAGGAGAAATCAATGATAGAAACTGACCCGTGAAGAGGCTAAAACATTTGCTGGATTCTCCATGTGTTAAGTGTTAAACTGAGTTGTTGTTTTTTTTTGTTATTTGCAGCGCTGAATAATGTGAAGTGTCATACATCTGTTAATTCTTACTATGTCTGCTTGTATAATCTTAGTCAGCATTTTCAATTCTGAAGAAATCAAGGTTATTCAGCGTTCACCAGTCCTTTCAAATGTCTGAGAACTGCCTCTGCTCCACCAGGTGAAAAATCGCAATCATTTCCTGACAAGGCTCGTTTTATTCCTGACTCATTGGGAGTTTACTGTACATTTCACATTTATCTACTGTCATCTGTAAATAACAGCGTTGACATGGTAAAATAACTAATAAATACCTATTTTTACTTGATTTTCAAGACCAATTCAAATCAATTTGTTAAAGTTAGTAATTTTAGAAGTATTGGTATTGTTCCCTGTTAATACATAAATATGTTGTTTTTTAAACAAAAATAGTTATAAAACATTACATGTAATTAATATTTGTAAATAATCTATGTGTGAATAATTAATTAGAATGAATATAATAAACACAGAACAGGTGTTTGTTTCGCTTTCATGTTACGATTACTTATAATAAATAATAGGCTTGTCCCTTCATTCGAGTTTCACATAATATGGCTTGAAAGCAGATAAGTCTTGCTGTGTGACATGCTTGAGTGCACACACACACACACACACACACACACACACACACACACACACACACACACACACACACTCTTTGGGATTTTCATGTTTTATGGGGACATTCCACTAGCATAATGGTATTTTTGGACTTGCAGAGGACAGAACGTCTCATTTCAGGTTTATATTAGTAAATACAGTATACATTTTTCTTTGTCCATATTAGTGGAATGTTTTACGCCATTGTGCTGGCAAATGAACAAAATAATACATTGAAAATAAAATAAAGTGCTTCCACTCTTGATGAAATCTCCTGCCAAGCTTCATCAGGGTCACAACCTCAAATCCCAGACTGGGTCCTTCAGAGCGAGTTAAAGGCCAAAAACAGCTTTGAATCACAGATGTTTCAACTTCCTAGAAACTTCCCTCCAGCTTGAAAATAGTATAAAAAATCAAGAGAAGAGCTTATCAGAATAAAACAAACAACAGAAGGGGCATAACCAAACAAACACTGAAGACCATTTGATTAAAAGAAAAGGAAATTCCTTCTGAAAGTAAAGCATGAAATAAAATTTTGCTATTTGTGCATCATGGTATGTGCTTATGATCTTGTCACGCGTCCCAGATCACATTCAATGCATGAGGCTCAAAAAGCCCCCAAAGTCACAGGAAGACCCTTCAATTAAAAATAAAAATTACACATTAAATAGTTGTAGGTGCCCAGTTACAAAAATAAAATCACCAAAAGTAAAAGATGTCATCCTCTTCTATGTTTTTCCCGTCTGCTCCTCAGTAGTAAACAGAGCGTATTCCTCAAGGGTGATGGATTAATATCTGTTTGTGTATTGTTCTCTGCTTTACAACTATTAAGAAACCCTGTTGCCTCCCTGGCAACAACCCCACCCACTGCAAACTCCGTCGGCCAGTGGTTTCACATCCAGCGCATGGTGCGTCAACGCGCTGTTTAACCACTCTGTTTACTGTCTTTGCTCGGCTTAAGGCGAGCTCACATCCATCTAAACACAGATTATCTGCTCCCGCGGACCCTAAACATGTATGATTACATTGTTCACTCTCATCGCCAAAAGTGCTTGGGATTTTTCATTTCATTTTCTGAGCGGTTTTGGCTGTTGTTTTTCTCGTGTGATGTTGACATGTTTTTGAGGAAGTTCCCCTCCTTGTAAGGAACGAGAAGATGAGCAGGCTGCAGTAAATATGACTCTGACATAATCGAGAGGATAGCAGTGACCGACACAACATGCTAACACGCACCAACATGTAGTTCGGTTAGATTGTGTAAAGGAAACCAAAATGAAAAGCAGTTTTAATATTATTGCATGGTTATTCAAGGCCTGCTTAGTCAATGGTGTAACAGTCATGCTGAACTGACTGATTATCATGTGCTGTGGTGTAAAATGGCTCTGTGGTACAAATGCACACTGTCATGAGGGTTGTTGTGCATATGCATATGATTATTATAATTGTAGTCCAAAAAATCTTCCCCTTCTATGGTTTTTATATGGATGAAAGGAAAGTCATGCACTATATATCTCATTTGAATCTCATCAAAAGCAAAGCAAGTTTAGGTTTCTAGCAATTCATCATGCACACATCTCGGAAACTAAGGGGAACAAACAAAAAAACTCTTAAAGGGACGTTTCACACAAATCATGTATGACGACTTCCGTGGAACACAGAAGAGTCTGTGTTTGTGTTTGTGTGTGTGTGTTTGTGAGTACAATGCAAGTCAACAGGGTCCAATTTTGTTTGAACCAGGGTTATTAATATTAACTAAATTATTAAAATCATTAATTGAATATATATATATATATATATATATATATATAAAATTAATCCCACCTAACAAAGTTTTTAATTATAGTTTTATATTGCAATAATTTCACATTTAATCTTCAAATTACTGTAGAAACAACATAAAGAAAGTATATTTTTAATGTTTGTTAAATGCTATCTTTTTATGACGGAAGACAAGCATCACTGATACGAACTGATGTTTCTAAGAGCTTGCTGCTCTTCTAAAACGAGTCAGTGATTAGGCCACTTTAAAAACCTGTGGGAATGGATTGTGAAAGTGTGCTCACAGATTCTGAATTTGTGGGTATGTATTTTAAAAACCAAAGGTATGGTTAAAATCTGAGCACACAGAATGGAAATCCGTGGGTACGATTTTTTAATCTGTGGGCATAATTTGTTAAACCAAAGGAACAGTTTAAGAATTTGTGAGTAAGCTTGATATTTTTAACGTGATAAACTGAAATAATTGCAATAATTTTTTTGGGTTTTTATATATATATATTTGATCTCAAGCTAGTTATCAAGGCAATGCCAAAGAAAAATAAAAACTAATTCAGTGTATTTTAAAATGTGTCATCCAGTTTTAGAATGACATGAATAGTAATATGTAACAGTAAATGATAACAGAATTGTCAATTTAGGGTGGACTATCCCTTTAATCTTTTCACAATCTGAGCAGTCATTGGAAATGGTGTCTTCAAGGGCTGGCAAACAAACACCCGCAACACTACTGATCTGTCTTTTGAGCCAAAACCTCCATCTGTTTCATGATTGGCATCATGCGCTGGGAATAGTTTTCCTGTTTTCTGATCTCTTCCTCTGTCTTTGTTCTAATTTCTTTATCTTAAGTCTAGGCCACCCCTTCACCGGGACAGCTCAGTCTGAGTGTCATGAAGGGAAGCAGGGCACAGGCTCCTCTGAATGGAGGAGAATGTAGTGACGTAAAATGAAGGAAACATCTGGAGTGAAGAGGAAAAACAGAAGCTACATGGAACACACAACATCATCTCATTCATCAAAATGGATTAAACTGCCACTAAGCAGATACGACAGAGGGATACAAATCACAAACACACAGCTTAAGCACAACAATCTCATTTCTGAAATAAAAATCATCCAATTTATGTATTGGTGGTTCTTATCTATTGCCAAATTTTAAAATACTAGAAAAGTTACACTAATTGTGTTAGTGCAGTTTGGTGCAAAGCTCAAGTAATTTATGGATTTATGGCTTGACTTTAATTGAATACTTTTGTCTATTTAAACAAAACAAAATGACACTGAACATCCTGAGATCTGAAAATACTTAAAAGTGTTAAAGTTTGTTGAAGTATTTGTTTTCTAGTACACAGTAATTATTTTGAAATAGTAGATAAAACAAAGATTATAGCAGGCATATATTTTACAAAATAATAAAAATATTTAATTAAGGTTTTTAGGCCATTTTTTCAATGTGCCATCAAATGGTTGAATTGTCTCCTGGAAAATATTACTGAAAGTAACTGAAATCTATGTTTGGTGAACCTTCAGTATGCAGAAATTACAAGAATATAGTTACACAATTGTACACAGTTAAGATACTGTCTTCATATTAAGACCAATGCAAATGTGATAATGCCTCTATAAAACAGTTCAATAAACAATATAGTAATATAGTGCAAGTTATTTAGCCATTTGGCATGTGGAATTCTTTTTTCACATTTTTCAAGTTTTCAAAGGTGCACACTTCAAATATTTATAGGGATATTTCACTCCAAAATGGAAATTCTGTAATCATTTATTCAACATTTATTCACCCTCAAGTTGTTCCAAACCTGTACAGTATACTATGGAAGTCAAGGACCAACATTCTTCAAAATATCTTATTTTGTGCTCAACAGAAGAAACAAATTCACACAGGTTTGTAATAAATGAAGGGTGAGTAAATTATAAACAATTTACATTTTAGGGTGAACTATCCCTTTAAGAACTTCGATTTTGCTACTCGTTTCAAGTTTTCACTTTTCCCAGCAGAAGGGCACATTTCCTGCTTCTGTCAAACCAAATAAACTATACGTCAGTGCTAACTTACACTTTCACACTTTAACCTTCACAAGCACCTAAAAAAGGCAGCGGAGGCAGCAAATCATGAGACAGTCGAGCAATAGTCCAATCAGCTGCAGAATTCACACCTTCATCTGAAAAGCGAGAAAGAGGAAGTCTATTCATATGATCTTATCTCAGTCATCTGCAGTCGGTGTACACCGCTCAAAATATCTCCTGCAAGCTCTCCGAGTGACTCCTAAATGTCCATGTAAACAGAGTTCTGGGCTGTGCCTGGGTTTGTGGTTTAATAGTGCATTATTAGTGCATTATTATCTACACACCTTTCCTTGCATCACTCTTACAGTTATTTTTGTCCTTTCTGCCCCTTTCTACACTGAACACTGCAGGCTCCTGATCTTGAACCTTCACCCACTGTAATAACACTGCAAGAGAAAGTTTTGATTCGCAGTATAACATGTAAATTTGCAGAAAAGTCCTTATATTGTTATTACATTATTCTATGTTATTCTATGGGTCAAAATGAGACATTTTTCTTTTATGACAAAAATCATGATAAGTAAAGATCACGTTCCATGAAGATATTTAGTAAATTTCCTTACATAAATATATTAAAACTTAATTTTTGATTAGTAATATGCATTGCTAAGAACTTCATTTGGACAACTTTAAAGGAGATTTTCTCAGTATTTAGATTTTTTTGCACCCTCAGACTCCAGATTTTCAATATATTGTCCTATCCTAACAAACCATACATCAATTGAAAGCTTATTTATTCAGGTTTCAGATGATGTAAAAATCTTAATTTTGAGAAAGTGATCCATATGACTGGTTTTGTGGTCCAGGTTTCACATATATAGTTTAAAGCTTTGTACCTAGATTATGCTAATTAATTAGTATAAATTAAGCAAATTATATGGATTAACAACACACACACACAGACACACACACACATACATACATACATATATATATATGTATGAATATATATGAATATATCATATCATGGAATATAAATTATCTTAAATTATTGCTACTTAATCTAATCTAGTTATTTCAAGCACTGAAACCCAAAATTATTCAGGTCATTGCAAGGACAGTCACAATACATTCATCATGAACATTACTAAGAAACATAAACTAGCTTCAACCATTGTTCTGGCCTATTGAAATAACAAATATGAATAAAAAAATAATGCATTATGCAAAACACTTGCTATAAGTCTATGGGACTTTCAATGTTTACAGTTTTTTTCCTCTGTCACAACATTACCACCGTTTGCTATTTAAAGCAATTACTCATACATTTTTTACATAGCCTTAAATGGTTCAATCCCTCTACAAGCTTTAGCAGGTTACACATGCTTTTATAGCATCTATTAGCAAACAAGGAAGCAGCACAAAGAGACCGAGCAAACGGCAGTGTACTGCAATGACCTGCCCCATAATGACTAATTGTGCAACATATTGTGAGGGGCAAAGCCTTGATGATGCTGGTGGTTGCACAGTGTGCAACAGGTGGGTAAGGGTTGGCTAGGGGGCAAAGACCCCCCTCCTTAGACCTCCTCCAAAAAGATTTGAACACAGATCTGTCTGACAGACGAGAGGGATTTTCCCTAAATCCATTTGAATCAATAAACATGTCTGCTAATTAAGATAAAGTGGGGGAGAGGGAGTGAATAAGGGAGGACACGACACACAAATAGTGTATGAGGTGCTGATTCACAGACGTCTAGACCAAATAAAGCCTACAAGCAGCCACACCTGTAGAGCAGGGCAGGTACAGAGAGGATCAGGGATTTTACCTGGAATGCTCACACTGAAAGTTCATCTGTTTCAGTCCGTGAGGGTAAATTTAGATCGCGTGTCCTTCATTTCTCGCTTTCAGATGATTATTCATTTCCGGTTTCCAAGTTATTACCAACCTAACTTTGTAGCCCCTCCAGCTATCGACACACCCAAACTGATGGAAACTGGTTGAAATATACATATAGGCTAGACAAAACTTATTTTATTTAGGCTATTTGTGCCAAGACTCATTTTCATCTAGTTAACTTGAATTGAAATATAAATATAATATAATAAATAAAATAAAATTGAATAGTAACGGTAGAATAATAACTGTAAAATAATGACAGAAACACACAACAAAATTACTACAACTTTAAAGTGAAAATAAAAATGGGAAAATATAATAATACATTATTGCATATTTACAGTAATTTATTATTTATAATAATGATTCGGCCTTAGATTGGTTTGAATCATATTTACTACAAGGAGTTTCTCTGTTGAGATAGATAGGTCAGTCTCATTCATCACCTGCTTCTATTACTGGTGGGGTGCTGCAGGGCTCTATCTTAGGCCCAATTTTTTTTTACTTTATATATGGCCCCTCTTCATTACATTCTTGAGTCTCACAAGGTCCCATATCACATTTATGAGGATGATACCCAGTTGTATATATCAATTAAATGTGGGTTAAAGTTCTCATCCAACTTGCTTGCTTGTGTACATGACATCAAAAGGTGGATGGGTGATAATTTTCTATAGTTAAATGAAAACAAGGCTTTCTATTTGGACTCCCCCAAATCTAGTTTAGGACCCTTGCAAGCAAATATCCATGCTCATGTAATGAATCTGTTTAATGTTGTTTAATGGTGCTTTATAAATAAAGATGACCTTGATACTAAAATAACACTTATACTTATAAGTCATATATTATGTTAATAATAATAAATATATGAATTTTTCAAAGGTAAATACATAAATAAGTACATACACTTGGGAATTTGATTTCACCATTCGCCTTATTTCACCATCATTATGAAAAACATACATAAATGGCATAAATGAGATTGAGAGATCTGACTGAAACAAAAGTCACTACCGAATCATATATCCCTCCTAAAACGTACTCCCTCCATCTTATAGGCTCTCTTTCTTTCTTAGACTTACAGTTAGGTTCTTCCAACCTTGATTCTCCATCCTTCCCTCCCTCCCATTTCTCTCGTTCATTACTTTGACCTAATTCTCTTTATTTAATCTTCTCTCCCTCCCAGTTCGGACAACAATCAACCCAACTAATTGCCTCAATCCTTGCAGTCTTTAAATCTTGCTGTCTTGAGTACGGTCAATACAAAACAAACCCCAGCCTGATGCGAACCCCAGTCTGTCATCACCGTCGCAGTATTTTTCTTACAGTATCTGTGGCTCCTAAAAATTAGGTTAATCTCACACCTACTGACAGTAAATTAATCTTCATCATCTGGATTATAAAAAATGAAACTATAGGCAAATATTTACTCAGCAGGAAGAAGAGGAGTACGAAACCGTTTCACAATGATGATATGCAGTAAAACATAGCGTGGCCCAATAAAAACTTGCGACCAGTTCAAAGTTCCTGTTCCCAAGGCCAGTAATAGAAAGCTATACAACACTGATTTTAGAAATACTTCCCTTTTTCGGATTCCATTTGGGTCACCCAGTTTACTTCTAATCCAATTTCATTGGCCGTTTTCAACTTCTACAAACAACAACAGTGTTTGTTATTCTATATCAGCATTTTTAGGCATTTCAATTACTGAAGCACTGAAAGAAAGATGGGGAGGATGAATGTAAGATGATTAAGTGGCAATAACTACATTGATCGTCAAGTTCCAAGGATTATAGAGTAGCATTATTGCATGTGCCATCTGTTCATGTGATCATCAGTGTGTAACTGAACGTGTACTCATGTAGATAACATATGGATGTAAACAGATTGGAAGTACTGAAAAGAGTCAAGCTTTGATTTGATAAGACCTTAAAAAAGAAATGTGTCTTTTAAATAGCACCAGTTTTCTATAGGTGAAGATCATAAATATGTTTATATACATTTCCCCCCACAGTTCTCTCCATCACTTATGGTCTTTTAAACCCCCTCACCATCAACCCACACTCTTGGACAGTCCCATTCTATCTATAAGCTGATTGGCTTACACAGCCTAAGATTGCCAGGATACCGGTCTCTTTAGCTCATTAGTCTATGTGCATGACATTATGGGAGATGGGTCTGTCTGAAGTCTTTCATAATGGTCCATCTGCTAGCCTAGTCCACTTTCTAGTCATCCTCTCACCTGTCTAGACACATACAGCAAACCCCCCCCCCCCCAAAAAAAAACTGTGATTTCTTTCTTTCTGCTTTCATTATCATAATTTAAAGACCAAATTGCCCAAAATATAAATATCTAAAGATGTAAATGCATGTGTATTTCAAAAAAAAAAAAAAAAAAAAAAAAAACTGATACAAATGCATATATTTAGATACATATTTATAAATACATAAGATATTAATAAAATGAAATGTAGAAATAAATAATTGGTATATATATATATATATATATATATATAATTATATATAATTTTTCTATGTACACAAAAGGCCTATTTCTCTGAAATATTTTTCACAAATCTGTCTAAATCTGTGTTATTGAGCACTTCTCCTTTGCCGAGATAATTCACCATCCACCTCATAGGTGTGGCATATCAGGATGCTGATCAGACAGCATGATTTTTGCACAGGTGTGGCGAAAACCAGTCAGTATCTGGTGTGATGCAGTGCAGCACATCTCCTTCGGATAGAGTTGATCAGGTTGTTGATTGTGGCCTGTGGAATGTTGGTCCTCTCCTCTTCAATGGCTGTGCAAAGTTTCTGGATATTGGCAGGAACTGGAACACGCTGTCGTATACGCCGACCAGAGCATCCCAAACATGCTCAATCGGTGACATATTTGGTGAGTATGCTGGCCATGAAAGAACTGGGATGTTTTCAGCTTCCAGGAATTGTGTACAGATCTTTGGAACATGGGGCCATGTATTATCATGCTGCAACATGAGGTGATGGTTGTGGATGAATGGCACAACAATGGGCCTCAGGATCTCGTCACCATATCTCTGTGCATTCAAAATGCCGTCAATAAAATGCACCTGTGTTCATTGTCCCTAACATATGCATGCCCATACCATAAACCCACCACCACCATGGGCCACTGGATCCACAACATTGAGATCAGCAAACCGCTCTCCCACATGATGTCATACACGCCGTCTGCCATCTGCCCTGTACAGTGAAAACCGGGATTCATCTGTGAACAGAACAACTCTCCAAAGTGCTAGACACCATTGAATGTGAGCATTCACCCACTTAAGTCGGTTATTATGATGAATTGCAGTCAGGTCGAGACCCCAATGAGGACGACAAGCATGCACATGAGCTTCCCTGAGATGGTTTCTGACCGTTTGTGCAGAAATTCTTTGGTTATGCAAACTGATTTTTGCAGCAGCTGTCCGGGTGGCTGTTTTAAGATGATCTTGGGGGTGAAGATGGTGGATGTGAAGGTCCTGGGCTGGTACGTGGTGTGTGGTTGCGAGACTGGTTGGATGTACTGCCAAATTCTCTGAAACACCATTGGAGATGGTAGATGAATATTCAATTCACGGGCAACAGCTCTGGGTGGACATTCCTGCAGTCAGCATGCCAGTTGCACACTGTTAGTTTTCACCCCCCAGCTCTTAAATAAAAAATAACATGCATTTAGTATGATCTCTCTTATTTTTTGAAAATTACTCATATTTTCACAGATTCTGCAAAGGGTGCCCAAACTTTTGAGCCCCACTGTGTGTGTGTGTATATCTCTGAGCTTAAAAATAAATGAACCAATTTCTTAAAATGCTTCTGTCAAACTACATTTCATGAATGAGGTCCTCAAACCACGTTTTATAGAAACTAAAGTTTAAATGTGAAATTGAATTAAATAACTTGGCCAATGATGAGGCTACTCCTTTACTCTACCTTCTTCATGTGCCCTAACAGCTCTTAATTTACAGATGAGAAACCATTCGAGTTAAGATGCTTTTCCCTCTTTCCAATATGCCGTCTCCCATCGGACTCCTTTCCCAGTCACTGAGATTAGGTGGATTAAATGTCTGAAACTCAAAACTGATTTTTCTTCTTTTCTCTGACTCAACGAATCAGCCCATCTTAGCGGTTGCAACATTCAACAACAACAACAAACATTGCGCTGTGCAATCCTTGTTTGCCATATAGGTTTCGTCTGCCTGTTTTGGTGGCTTACTTCATAAAGCCTTAAACAGATTTCACACTGAAACACACTCACCCACTCTTTTAGCTACAATGATAGCAAGGCTGTCAGAACGTGTGAGAACACAGTTTAGAGCGCCATACAAAGAACTTAATTCAATGATTTTTGTTATCTTTCATGATAACTTTCCTGACTAATAGCCTAAACATACTGAAAGTGCTGAGTTGTTGACTGTAGGTGTGCGGATTGACAGAGTGATTTATTATTATGTGGGAGTGGTGAACTTTTATTGAACAGATGACTGGTCTGAGTCATTATCAGAATGCGTGACATGCTTTCCACTGTTTCTTAAAGTGATAGATGACTTCACTTCCTGTGAGGTGAAAGGTAGAAGCAACATAAGACAACAGACAGGCTTCCTGAGGCAAGTGCTTCAAATTAACTAGTTTGACCAGGTTTTAAGGCAGCACTGCACATATAGTTGTGGAGAAGAAAATCCCAAAATGCATTGTAAAGAGCTCAGTGCAAAAATAAATTCAAAATTGCAGATGAGAGATATGTTGATTATAAATAATTAATCAGTAGGTATACTTAAGTGTATTACATATTATTATATTTATATAGTCGTAGAGTGTTATCAGGTTTCTCAGTGGTTAGGATGCTGTTTCACGATGTCATCACATTTACCATTGTTCAGTGAATTTTGTGAGTGAAATGCAATTATTCCAGTAGGAATCCAGGAAATTTGCATGAAGGCGAAAGATGTCCCCACAAAGATTTTGCAGTTTATTCATCTTGTGCAAGTGACAAATTTGTGAGCTGTGCTTCTTATCGGCTATCAATTCACTATTGACAGGTGCTTTTTTTTCTGGAAATGTTTCTACGTGTCTTTAAACCTAAGTGTATCATGACCAGATGCATGTCTGTTAGTGAGGAATGCTGTTTTGGGTGACACATTACTTCCTGGGCTGCCCAGAAAGAATGAAGGGCCATAAAGGGGAAACCACAGAATTGTTTTGCCTTCCAGCAACATCAGATGAGAGAAACTGTCCATACTGACACATACTAGGAAATGTATGCAAAATATTACTGTCAATACTAAACAATGCAAATACAGAAGTCTTAACTCAAACAAAGTGCTATTTTATTAAATTGCTCAACTTTAATATTAGGAAAGTTACATTTCAATCTTGAGAAATATACTTAAATTTGACTATAAAGGGAAACTTTCTAAATGCATACACCTGATCTCAATTGAACGTTGTTTTTAATTAAAACTTAAAACTTGCTGAAAGATGACTTCCTCACTTATTTAATCTACATTAGTCCCGCCCCTTCTTACAATTAACATTCAGACGTGCTTCCATTCAATCATCAACCAATAGACAAAAGCAAGGCTTCACCTTCATTTTTTTCTTCTTTTTGATAATCCATTTCACTTTGATGTGTGTCACATGACGGAAGAAACGATCTGCCACTACTTCTGTTATTGCAACTTTAAAGACACTGGCTTTACTGGCTTTTTTATTTTTATTTCTAGACACATTGTTTCCAAAAAGTATTAATCAATAAATAGAATGTTTTATTGACATGGGTTGTTTTTTCCCCACTCCCTCCATTAGAGGAACACACCTGTTGCCTATTGTATATGCTCTCTTAAAATAATCTTTTTGGCTGAGAAACAATTAATGTCTAATGAAGGCCTTGAATTTTTTCAAAACATCATTGTAAAAAAAAAAAGAAGAAGTAAAGTTAATGTTAGTAGAGTGAAATATATTACAAAAATAAGAAAGGCATTTCAATAAGATTTTTTTTTGGTAAACTTTAACTAAAAATAGTAACAGACACTGATACTAAGAACTCAACAAAAGCATCTGTAGCTGTAATGGTTAAGTTGTACTGAATGTCCCAAGGGCCCTCGTTGGCCTCGCTTTGGCCCTGATAGTCCAGTCCATAATTCAGCCCCAGCCACATTCAAAGCCACTGTAACATAGCCACAATTATACACAACAAATCTAACATTGATCTGTGACTATAGAGTAAATTAATTCTGTATCAGTGCAGCAAGTTACTTGACATTCTTCAGTTAAGCTTATGATCTTCTCGTGTCTGTCCCAATCTTGCCCCTTTCCCATAAATAATTCCCAAACAGTCTATTTCAGAATTCTCATCTATAATATTAACATATGGTAGTGGTCACACATGCATATTACGATCTTGTCTGTGTATGAGAAGTTTGAGTATATTGTGCAATTCCTCTTTTCAGCTGTTGATGAGTTCCAGACAAGCAATTTAAGAGCGAGCACAGGTTGACACGCAAACCATTGATCTACGGTAGGTTACTCAGTTTGGGACTCTCCAGGATTGTTTTCAACCCCAGAGATGTTTGGAAAGCAACAGAGTTCGTGTTACATGTTCGTGTTTCAAATCTCACTCCCCGTCTGGTGCTTTCAGAATCTTCCCATAATGAAGTGACAAAATCAATCCTGCTTCACCCACTCGTCTCAGAGTCGAGCTTCCCATCAGAGCAGCTATATGGGTACTATGGGATTCCCCCTTGAATCATATTCCTTAGCAAGCAGAGCGTGTTCATTTCTTCGTCTCTGACACTTTGACCCTAGGCTGCCATATGATTTTAGGCCAGAAGATTGGTTACAGCTTGTCTTATCGTTTGCCTTTTGCTGTTTTGCAATAGGTTACCAAGAAGTCAAGACAGTTACAGTAAAACCCTTAATAGAATAATTACACAGAAGGTGTGGTATAATGTTGATTACTACAACATTTTTTAATTGTTTTCTTTTAAAAATCGGTGATGGTGAGGTGCTTATAATGGAAGTGAATGAGGCATATATTTTGAAGGGATTAAAGGAATACCCTTATGAAAAAGAAGTTTATTCAAGTATGCTATTGGTATACTTCTTTTAGTTTACCTCTCAGAAATGGGCTTTATGTACTCCTCATAAATATACTTAAAAATGACATTTAAGTATACTTATACTTACAAAAACTCTAAATAGATTTGAGCTATACTCCTAGAATCGGTTTTCATTATTAGAGAGGGCGCTAGTACACATCTTCTGCACAGAATTTCCAAAAAAACACAAGTGAAGAAGAAAAAAGAAATACCAGATTCTAACACACTTAATATGATCATCGGACATGAAACGGCATTAAAACTCTAACGTTATGGAATAAATTGTCGCCCAATGAAGAGGTAGTAATTACAGTGACACTTTGGGTGTTGATGGACTCCATCTACGTTTTGATTATCATTCTGATTCCAATTCATAGTCTTTTTTTTTTCTCAGATTTTTGTTCAAAATTAAATTTCTTTTTTTCTTTTTTTTTTGTGAAACACATTAAAGTGTTTAAAAAAATGATGCATGAAGCTAAAATAAAATGTTTTAGTTTACAAGCAAATACCCTTTTCTTTCTTTGGATGTGTTGTATGTTCAAATATTAATATAACAAAATATATACAAATTAATACCTAAATAGGGACATACTTTCATATACTAGAAAGTGGGCCAATTTAGTCTCAAAGGAGTACTGAAACACTTACAAGTATACTACTAGAACACTGATATTTGTATACTTGCTACATAAAGTATACTTAAAATATACTTGAACTTTACTTAAGTATACTTAATAAAATAAACGAAGTATACTACTTTTTCATACGGGCAGTACATTCGTCTTTCTGATTAATCCTTCTAGCAGGAAAACTTACATATGGACTCCATTCACTTCCAAAGTAAGTGCATCACTGTTACCCAGATTTTTTTAAGAAAAGTAAATCAAAAACATATTTAACATATGCCACACATTAATTTGCACTAAACTTGGAATTTTCCCTCTTTTCTACATTCATGTTGTTACATCTTTACAGATTTTAAAAATCCAACTGCTAAAACAATCTAAGGATGATATTTATCCGATGGCTAAAGCAGATTGTAATTTTCATTATAGGAAATATGTCAAAACAAGCTTATGAGAAGCGCACCGGAACCACCTCGGGGGATGTGATTATTTGAGGGTTTGTGTGTGTCATTAAAGGTCTTGTCATAGAGGGATATAAATGGAGAACAGTGACAGCTATCGCACCACAGGCACGTAAAGTGTGACTTAAGTCCACATAAACACGCACAAAGTGTAGGATACCTTTTACACACCTGCTGACAAACATCACTTGCCTTGTAATTAAGTGCCGGACAAAACATTTTCTCTCTTTCTTTCATGCCTTGCGCTTTCCACACTCTATTTTGTGACGAGACATGCTGTCTGTCAGCATATGCCTGTTTTGACTGAGCTAAACCTGTATTACTGCCGGGAACTCAAATGCGTGTCAACAAAGCTCTATGCACAGAATAGGCTGGGTGTGAGGTTTTTGTGCACGTCAAAATGGTAAGGTAATGATGTACAAATGATTGCTTTTGTACAATTAAAAGTAGTAGATCATCTTCACAATCCCTGGTGACATTAAAGTTACAAAGCCGGAGACCAACATTTCTATGCTTATTTCCCGACTTAAAATACCCTTTTGTTTTTATTCAGTCAATAAGACCACTACACAATAGATAAAGATCACTAAATCACAGTAATGTTTTGTTTATGTTGCACGCCATTCCGAAAATGCACTATTGGCAGTCAGCCATGATGAATTTATTCCACAAACTAAAATCCCCAATAATAGTGGTCTTATAATAATAAAGTTCTTAGTATTGTGATCCAGCACTGATACTGTTCACTCTTAAAAAAATAAAGGTTCTTTATGGAAATCAGTGGTTCAAATGCACAAAAGGTTCTTTTTAGTGACAAAAGGTTTCTCAGGTTATTAAAATGTTCTAGTTCTTCATATAATAATGGTACTGTGAATAATTGTTCAATGAAAAGCTCTTTTAAGAACCAAAAATGGTTCTTAGATTAAGAACCACAGTTGCATAACTAAAAAAAAAAAAAAAAAAAAAAACTTTACAAGTGTTAATTAAAATAAATACAAAAAATTAAAACTGAAGTAAAATAAATATTACTATTTGAAAACAACAACAACAAAAAACTAACTTTACCTTGGAAATTAATTGAAATAAAATAAGTTTCAGTTTAAATACTAAAATTACTACAATAAAAATAAAAATAAATGAAAGCTAAAAATGATATAAATAAAAAAGCACAAATAAAATGACTAAAACTTAAACTGAAAATAAAATTAAAAGGAAAATATATAAATAAATGTTATTTATAGAAATAAATAATATAAGTCAATACAGGGCCATCCATAAGCTGATGCAACTAGGCCCTATGCCAGTTTGGGACAGCCCTGAGAGTATATAAATAATAATACAATATCATAGTTATTTTGAGACAGCATTTTATACATTATAATAAACAAATGATGTGAAAACCTAATTCATACAACATTTAATCAAAATATTTCAACATTTGCTTGGAAAAACTAATTGGCTAAAATGTTTATTCAAATTTTGTAAAGTAAAAGAACTAAATACGCAATAAAATTAAACATATTTGACAAATAAATCAAAATTCACTCAGAAATATTTTAAAATTAAAAATGTGCATTACTCATTGCTAATGATCTCTGTATACATTGGAACTTACACAATTTGGCAAAGTGAGCATGATTTTGGCCAATGCTGATAACCTCAAAATAGTCAAATATCTGCTGCCTCCATAAAGTGACCCACTTTATGTTAGATAAAAGACTACTGATATGACTGCCATGACATGTATAGTACATCATTTTATTTAGTCTTACTTTATATTACTAATTTCTTTATGAAAGAACGTTTTTAATTAGTAATGATATCTAATTAAACGCCTTCAAGAACACTGAGAAAAAATCCTACTAAAACATATCACGACATCGCAGCAAAACACACACTGTAGTGTACTGTGTGAGATTCTAACCAATCAGCTTTGGGTTGACCAATCCAGTCCAATCATTTCCTGCCTGAAAAGCTGCCTTGTTCTGTAGTCAGGAGAGTGAGAGAAAGAGAGAGAGAGAGAGAGAGAGAGAGAGAGAGAGAGAGAGAGAGAGAGAGAGAAACAGAGAGCCGTGTTTGATTTCACTTTCACTTTTCAGAGCTGACTCACCCGGGCGTGAAACATACGGACAAACACACAAAAATATACACAGAAATACAAAAAACAACAACAACAAAACACACCCAGCATGGCTTTCACATACCCTGAAGTACGGAGGGACGACAGTAAGGTCAGTGGTACTTTTACTTGGGGTTTTGCACATCTAGTCTTTCATTCATTTGCTTGCACTTCCTGTTTCTTTAAGACACATGGAATGCACAAACAAATAGCGCAGACTAAAAAGCCTTACTGGAACACGGGAGTGAGCTTCTGCCATGTGTCATGAGATTGGAGGTGTTCAGGGGTGTCTGTGTTGATATCTAGTGGTTATGTGTCAGAAGTTGCATATGGTACAGCAGCTGATTACATTATGGTTTCCATGTAGCGCGGGTTTGCCTCGAGGCCTAGTTTAACAGATACGCAACTGCCTGGAAACCGAATGTGTTTTGTTTCTATTTTCTCCCTGTGCAGACATGCCTGCTGCTCCTAACTTTGGTGTTTTGTTACAAAGGTGGATGATTATCATGGAGTAAAGATCTCAGATCCTTACCACTGGCTGGAGGACCCTGACAGTGAGGAGTCTAAGGTGACCCACACATGTGACCCCCTTTTCTATCACAATGGACTTTTTTTTAAGCATTGGTGGGCTTTTCATCATAACAGGGATGGCAGAGGAGTTACAGAAAATGATGGGGAAAAAGAGGGAGGGCTGGTACTGGGAAACAACCAGAGATTATTTAAATGTGGCTCACCCTCAAAATATTTTAAAATGTGCACTTCTCACCAGGCAAACTCTCAATGGCTTCGGTTACGCTTTGACTAAAATGATTGCTTTCATGATACCATAAAAGATAACTTGAGGCATTTCTTCTGATGAAACAGGATGGTGACGGATATTACGTATACATGAAATAAGACTCGAGCCCTATTAGGATGGTAATTGTTTCACATGGAGACGTCTGTAAATATAAACTTTCACACTACTCATGTGGTCAGTCACATGATTGTCAGCTATAAACAATATCTTTTATTGCTTGGGAAATTTATAAATTCATATTTAATTTAATAATAGTAAAATATATCCTATTCACAGTATTACTGAATTGTACTGTATTATTTGATTACTTAAATATCCCATTTAAAACCAAGAAAACTGACATGCTATATGTGGAAATAAGCAAACTTATGTAAAATTTACATAAGGGAACCATTTGACCTGGCTACTTGTTCGGCTAGTAAAAGAATTAGCTGTGGAAGCGAATTATTTTTATATTTATATTATTATTTTTTTATTATTTTTATTATTGCATACCAAAATAATGGCCCATTTCAAAAGTTTACATTATTCTGTTTTGACTTGGTTTTCTTCGTCTTAACAGCTCACGCTCACTGTAGTGGAGAGGTGATGTAACATTCTTGTTAACAATTTCCAGCATTTCATTAATAAAAATGTCCATATTAAAAATGCACAACAGTTACCAAATGGTGCTTTGCAGTGTTTTAAAAAAAAATCCCTTCTAGTAAATGCCACAGAGATGTGGATTCAGGCGATAATTATATTAACACACGACATTACCTTGGTATATGTAAAAAAAAAAATACAATTAATAAATTGCTTGGAATTTTACACGAATGGAGAAAACACCAACATTTTGTAGTCAGAAAGCAATAAAATCACCAACTAGCCCCTGTAAATATTCAATTGACCTTACGTCTCTATGAGAAACAATTACCGTTCCAAAAGTGGTTTCATCGCTTTATGAAGCTGCTTGATCACTGGCATTTGGTCAACAAAACTTCATTTAAAGATGTCCAAAATAGTTACTCTGTCTCTTTAAAAGGTGCACACAGTTTTTCTCCAGTTTTAGTTTTAGAGAGAAAAAAAAATAAAAATTCTGTATAAAGCAATGTCCCACTCATGGGTGATGCCATGTTGACATCCCATGACTAGCTCATGCAACTGATACTAATGACACAGTCACTCATTCAATGTCCAGCATAAACCACCAACAATCCACCAAAAAATAACTAAAACTGAATCCATGAATGTCCATTGTGGATGTATGTTATAATACATAGAAAAACAGCCAGGTTTGTTTACTACCTTCATGCATCCAGACCAACAGTTGTCAATATAGAGCCCAACAACACTGGTACTACTGAACTGTATTAGGACAAATAAGACACAGCTAAATGTAAGCAAAAATGTATTTCCCATATTCCCACAGAGCCAATTTATAGTATACTTAATTATTCAATGATGTTAATAAAATTATATTTAATCCCGAATCAGATTTTTCTCAATACACAGTAAACTCAATACACAAATTCTGTGTTACAAATGCAAATCACATTCAAATAGTCCACAATCTCAGACCAACATTAATGTTAAGGATTTATTTCTATTCTAAGTCCACTTCAAACAATGTTGCAATAAAAATGCTGATAGGACCAATTAGATTAACAACCATCTAATACTAGAACTACATTCTGTATCACTTTCGGCAGCTGCTATTTGCACTAAGTGTAAATAGCATATTTTCTTAGTGATAGATGCTATTTACACTAACTGCAAACACCTATAGATTCTATTTACATTATGTTAAAACTTTGCTAATTATTGCAAATAGTGGCAGATTCTAAGCCAGGTTGATCGCGTCAAAATAAATATGTCATACGTTTTACCATCTGCACCACTAGAACTGACGATTATCAGTTGTCTTTCGTAGAGTTGACTAGCCGAATCACACATTGGTGGGCGGATTTAGTATAAATAGCTTCAGCCATACAAGGCGGGCTATTCACACTTAGTGTAAATAGACACCCCGATCATTTTTGGTTCACCAGCATTTCTGCATTACAATAAATTACAACAGGGTTTTTTTCAGTTAATGAAAAGCTAATAAATAATTAAATCGTAAAAATATTTAATATTTTTAATATTTAATGATAAAAAAAAATTTGTATATGTATTGGCCATGTGACCATTAACTGACATCAGAGAACTATGAATATGCAAATGTTTTATTACCTCAAATGGACATTTAAGTAAATAATGGGGTTTGTCTGCCAATGAAAGTCCTTGCAAAATCCTTTCACTGTGGCTCTGCTGTCCCACGGACATCATCTGACAGGCTGACTGACAAGACAGTTACAAGCTTTCATGCACTAAAGCGTCTATCTCTTTCTTATCAGACAAGGTAATCACTACATACCACCATTTACGCTGTATTTTTAGGCTTACCCTGTTTTGTTTCCTGGGTTCCACCCATGGCCCACATTACCGGAACAAAGAAATGTGTAGAAAAATTGACATGTAAACAAGTTCTCTGTGTGCATGACAACGACCATTTTAACAGTCTCTTGCCCTGCAGATGTTTGTTGAAGAGCAGAATAAGTTGACCATGCCATTCCTGGAGCAATGTGCGGTTAAACAACAGTTTCACCAGCGCCTCACAGAGCTCTACAACTACCCAAAATATAGCTGTCCTTACAAGAGAGGAAAGAGGTAGAGAACAGACCAACAGACAGCACCAAACAGCCCGGGACCACCGCACAGAACACAACCGTTTCACACTAGCAAACATTTTTCACGTTCAAAATAAATAAGTACATAAAATGTCACCTTGTTAAATGTATATTAAATTAATACAATTAATCAATATTCTATTATAGGTATTTCTATTTCCATAATGAGGGTCTGCAAAACCAGGATGTGCTCTATGTGCAGGAGTCTTTAAACAGTCCTGCTTCGGTGTTCTTTGACCCAAACACTCTCTCAGAGGACGGAACTGTGGCTCTCAAAAGTGAGTCTGATTGGCTGGTTGATTCAAAATATATTTACACCCACCTGTAAAGTGTTTACTGTACAACAACGTCCTAGTTTTTCCTTTTCACTCTCTCCCGGCCTCTTCTCCTTTATCCTTTCTTTACATGTCCTGACACGTTTCATTCCTGTTTAAAAAAGAGACAAGATATCCATAGACAGACCACAAAAAATATATAAACATACATTTGGGGCTTAATGATAATAAATGAGTGCATAATAACAACACAATTATAACTACTTAAAATGAAAGAATGTTAGAACATTATCGAATGAAAGGACTCTCTACCCCTAAACCTACCTATCACAGAAAAACATTTTTAGATTAAAAAACAAAACAAAACTCAAAATCCATGCTCCTGTTGTAATACCTATGTCATTATACACATTTGTGCACTCATAAACCATATAAACCTGCACAAACACATCACAGCCTGACTGTGTATCTCTTGAGTTATGCATTTTTCTCCTTTCTAATTTAAGTGTCTAATTTTACAGTAGCTTTCTGGCTATGTAGGCCTTTCTCTGCAAATGTTTTTAAACAAGATTATTTGCATATATTGGAAACCAGACTACTTTCCCTTTTCATTCTTTTCCTGGAGTGGCTGTTATAATAGTTTATTGATGTCTTTGTTGAACAGGTTTGGAGATCAGCTTTAGCCCTGAGGGACTGTGTGTCCTTCAGTAAAATACAGAGCTGGGATTTTTAAAGTTATGTATATCCGCAATGCCTAAAGGCAGATTCATATATGACTCCCTTTTATGGAACTGCACATTCACACAGGCGATAATTGGTTTTCCTTTAACTAGTGCCTGTAAATGTAATGCTGATAAAATTTTGATAGCTGAGGAATACCCGCAGCTTTATTACTGTTAACCCGACAGCACATCTGCCAAGAATCCGTCACATCACTGTATTTTACAGCTTTGTCCTTCCTTGTTTTTTTGTCTTTCATCACTTTGTTTTCTTTCTATCTGACTTTTTCCGTTTTTTTTTTTTTACACATCCTCTATCAAACAGCTCTCTGTTTTGTGTTGATATTTGCGATTTAGAGAGCATTAGCTTCAATCGCACCATTGAAGTTAACAATTTTGCACTTAAATTAGCAAATCTGGATTTCATCACAGCTTGTTGAAGATTTTCACGTCTGTTTGCTTCTTGTTGATGTACAGTGGGTCGCCTGTCAGAAGAATGTGAGTATTTTGCATATGGCCTGAGCAGCGCAGGCTCTGATTGGGTGACTGTACACTTCCTGAAGGCTGATGACCTCACCAAACTGCCAGACGTTCTGGAGAGGGTGAAGTTCAGCTGCTTGGCATGGACCCATGATGCCAAAGGCATCTTCTACAACTGCTACCCTCGACAGGATGGCAAAGCTGATGGTATGTGCACATCAACTGCAAATTACACTACTTTCCTTCTTCGCTGACATAACTTAAGCTATTTAGCCATACAGGCATTGCTTGAAGAAGTCTGTATTCGGTCTGCTTCCAGTGTGATATAGGCAAAGTGCCCTGTAAAATAGGTTCTGAATGATAATTCTTGTTGACTTTCAGTGATTTACTTGTGTTATTTCCTTTCTAGGCACAGAGACCACAACAAACCTAAACCAGAAGCTTTACTACCATGTTATTGGAACCAGCCAATCAGAAGACATCCTGGTGGCAGAATTTCCTGACAACCCGAAATGGCACAGTAGCCTTACTGTAAGAGAACACCAAATTTAAACAATACCCACTTTATGGGAAGATAACCTTATGCAACTTACTCTCATGATTCAGACAATGTGATGAAACATTTATAAAGAATTTGACAAAATTACCTACCCTAAAATTAATTGTTCTCCTTTTTTGTGTGTGGTTTCTCTTTTTCTTACACAATCTTCCACCGTTTCTCCTTTTCTCCTCGTCTGTCCAGGTCTCTGATGATGGCAGGTATGCAGTGCTGTCCATCACCGAGGGTTGTGAGCCAGTCAACCGTCTGTGGTACTGCGACCTGCAGCAGCTGCCCAATGGCATCACAGGTATGTGTGGCAAACTACAATGAAATTAATAATAATAATAATAATAAATGAATTAAAATACCCCGAAAGGACTTAAAGGACCACTATATTAATTATATTATATTATATTATATTATATTATATTATATTATATTATATTATATTATATTATAAATGTATGTAAGACAGGGTCTGTAAGATGTAAATAAGTTTTTCTTGTTCAGCAAGGCTGCACAGTAATATTACCAATAATAAAAGCAGTAATAATGTGTAATATTATTACAATAAAAAACTTTTTCTTTTTAAATATATTTTAAAAAGTAATTTATTCTTGTGATCAAAGCTGTGTTTACAGCATCATTCCTTCTTTCTTCTGTCACATGATCCTTCAGAAATAATTCTAATATACTGATTCAGTGCTGAACAAATCTTTCTTATTATTATCAATCATGAAAACAGTTGTGCTGCCTAATATTGTAATATTGTAAGCCATTACACATTTTTTCAAGATTTTTTTGACGAATAGAAGTTAATTTATTTGAAATAGAAATGTTTTGTAACAATGCAGGTCTTAACTGACACTTTCGATCAATTCAGTGCATACTTGCTGAATAAAAGCATTCATTTGATAGTAATGTTCTTCAAGGTTTGCTGCCGTGGGTGAAGCTGGTTGACACATTTGAAGCGCAGTACACATACATCACCAACGAAGGCACCGTCTTCACCTTACGCACCAATCTGGATGCTCCTCGTTACCGCCTCATCACCATAGACCTGCAGAAACCAGAGCAGACACACTGGAAAACCCTCATCCCCCAACACCAGAAAGACGTTCTTGGTAAGGGAATGTTATACTCTACTTGTCAACAAAAGAAAAGTTTCTCTGTGGTTTTCCACCAAATATAACTACTCCATGGTTTAAGTCTGAAAGCAAAGGGGAAAAAACAACAACTAGAAGTATCAGTACTGCAATTGTACTGTTCTCATAAATAATAACAACAACAATAAATAATAATTAGAGTTGTTATTATGATGAAATACTTTACTGATTTGTTTAATTTTATAATTTGATCAAATCATACTGCTACTAAATAATTATTATATTTAATATTTATTATTATATTAATTAATAACAACAACAACAACAACTGCGAAAACGTATTTCGCCAAATTGTATTGCCTGGTTTTTTTTTTCCGTTTTTTTTTTATGAAATAATACACATACTTAATGGCTGGTATAAAATATTTATGGCCAGTCAATCTTCTCAAGTCACCAGCCGCTGGCAGGTCTGGCAAAATGTTAGCTTGAGACACCGGACACACACTTTAAACAAAGGCAAAAACATGTATTACCCCAGAATTATGTGTTTTTACAGTTAAAACACATGAAACTACCTTATATATAGCTGAAACTACCAAACGAAACCACTGCCAGGAAACACACACACATTTGTGTAATTGGACCTTTGTCTCATAGCTACAGAGACAACTAGCCCTGGTTACCCCTCCATTTTCCCTGTAGAATGTTTCAGTTAAAACGTTTTGGAAACAGAGTAAGCTCATATTTTCTTGGTATTCACAGTAGTCAACATCTGTGGGTGAAACTATCACAAGCCTCCACACACACACAGAGACACACACACACTTCCTCTTCCCCCACACTATCATTAACTCATTTCCAATAAAAACAAAGAGAACTGCAGCCTGATGGTGTTTATATCTTGTCTGCAGGCTTCGTGGAGTGTGTGAACCAGCGCCATCTGCTGGTGAATTATGTGCATGACGTGAAAGACATCTTACAGCTGTACGAGCTGCAGTCAGGGAAACTGATCAGAGACCTGCCGCTAGATGTGGGCACTGTAGTCGGCCTCAGCTGCAAGAAGAAGCACCCTGACTTCTTCTACAAGTTCACTTCATTTACTACACCAGGTAAACACCCTTAAATCATCAAATCATGCGTGACATTTATGCCAAAAGACACTACATAACCTCAAGTACAGTATTGTTCAAAATAATAGCAGTACAATGTGACTAACCAGAATAATCAAGGTTTTTCGTATATTTTTTTATTGCTATGTGGCAAACAAGTTACCAGTAGGTTCAGTAGATTCTCAGAAAACAAATGAGACCCAGCATTCATGATATGCACGCTCTTAAGGCTGTGCAATTGGGCAATTAGTTGAATTAGTTGAAAGGGGTGTGTTCAAAAAAATAGCAGTGTGGCATTCAATCACTGAGGTCATCAATTTTGTGAAGAAACAGGTGTGAATCAGGTGGCCCCTATTTAAGGATGAAGCCAACACTTGTTGAACATGCATTTGAAAGCTGAGGAAAATGGGTCGTTCAAGACATTGTTCAGAAGAACAGCGTACTTTGATTAAAAAGTTGATTAGAGAGGGGAAAACCTATAAAGAGGTGCAAAAAATGATAGGCTGTTCAGCTAAAATGATCTCCAATGCCTTAAAATGGAGAGCAAAACCAGAGAGACGTGGAAGAAAACGGAAGACAACCATCAAAATGGATAGAAGAATAACCAGAATGGCAAAGGCTCAGCCAATGATCACCTCCATGATGATCAAAGACAGTCTGGAGTTACCTGTAAGTACTGTGACAGTTAGAAGACATCTGTGTGAAGCTAATCTATTTTCAAGAATCCCCCGCAAAGTCCCTCTGTTAAAAAAAAGGCATGTGCAGAAGAGGTTACAATTTGCCAAAGAACACATCAACTGGCCTAAAGAGAAATGGAGGAAC
This sequence comes from Carassius auratus, assembly GCF_003368295.1. NCBI lineage: Eukaryota > Metazoa > Chordata > Actinopteri > Cypriniformes > Cyprinidae > Carassius > Carassius auratus. The sequence goes on along the minus strand of NC_039261.1, from coordinate 26,918,153 downwards.
ATTTTGTGGACTGATGAGAGTAAAATTGTTCTTTTTGGGTCCAAGGGCCACAGGCAGTTTGTGAGACGACCCCCAAACTCTGAATTCAAGCCACAGTACACAGTGAAGACAGTGAAGCATGGAGGTGCAAGCATCATGATATGGGCATGTTTCTCCTACTATGGTGTTGGGCCTATTTATCGCATACCAGGGATCATGGATCAGTTTGCATATGTTAAAATACTTGAAGAGGTCATGTTGCCCTATGCTGAAGAGGACATGCCCTTGAAATGGTTGTTTCAACAAGACAATGACCCAAAACACACTAGTAAACGGGCAAAGTCTTGGTTCCAAACCAACAAAATTAATGTTATGGAGTGGCCAGCCCAATCTCCAGACCTTAATCCAATTGAGAACTTGTGGGGTGATATCAAAAATGCTGTTTCTGAAGCAAAACCAAGAAATGTGAATGAATTGTGGAATGTTTTTAAAGAATCATGGAGTGGAATAACAGCTGAGAGGTGCCACAAGTTGTTTGACTCCATGTCACACAGATGTCAAGCAGTTTTAAAAAACTGTGATCATACAACTAAATATTAGTTTAGTGATTCACAGGATTGCTAAATCCCAGAAAAAAAAAATGTTTGTACAAAATAGTTTTGAGATTGTACAGTCAAAGGTAGACACTGCTATTTTTTTGAACACACCCCTTTCAACTAATTGCCCAATTGCACAGCCTTAAGAGCGTGCATATCATGAATGCTGGGTCTTGTTTGTTTTCTGACAATCTACTGAACCTACTGGTAACATGTTTGCCACGTAGCAATAAAAAATATACTAAAAACCTTGATTATTCTGGTTAGTCACATTGTACTGCTATTATTTTGAACACTACTGTATAAGGACACCCCAGTATGTGCATTTGCTTTGGCAGTAAAAGGGAGATCACATAGATTTCCAGACCATGAACAGTGTTTTTATTCTTTGTATCGTAGGCATAATCTACCACTGTGACCTGAGTCAACCCGACCCAGAGCCCACGATCTTCAGGCAGGTGGAAGTAAAGGGCATCAACCCGAGTGACTACCAGACAACTCAGGTCAGGATGCAGTCGGTCGAAGTAAACAAATGAATCACAGGCCACAGGAAGTTTCAGTATTACAAATATATGTGTACACTAATGATAAATATAAATATGGAATAATTAAATGTTTTAATGCTGTTGAAAAGAAGTCTCTTATACTTCATTACTCCAGTCTTCAGAGTCACATTATGCTTCAGAAATCATTTTAATATGCTGATGTGGTGCTTTAAAAACATTTGTATTATTATTGTCAGCATTGAAAACTGTTTTACCTGGCTTCATATAATATTTAATATTATATCTAATAATTTTGTGGAAATTTTCTATTAATAAAAAAATGCGTTTATGACAAAAATATTAAGATGTTTACAGTATGGATGATAATAAGAATAGGAATGACTGCTAAAAATTAAATGACTTTTTTTTAAAGATATATTCAAATAGAAAACAATTCATTTAAATCGCATTAATTTCACAATATTAAAGTCTTTTTACTAAATGTATGGAGTCACGGTGAGAATAAGACAAATATTAACTTAAAAAAGTAGTTTTGACTGTAATAACACACCTTAAGTGTTGTGTTTTTCATTCATAACAGGTGTTTTACCCCAGTAATGATGGCACAAAGATCCCGATGTTCCTGGTACATGCACGTGGCATAGAAAGAGACGGCTCTCATCCAATATTTCTGTACGGTTATGGAGGATTTGAGAACTCAATTCAGCCATATTACAAGTCAGTATAAGCTCTCTGTTTGTGTTTGACTAAAGATCGGTAAATGGAATTGGATGGAAAAGGGAGAGAGTAGGTGAAATATGAATATCCCCAACTATTAACCAATTATTTCTCCATGGGTATGTGCAGTACTGCATACCTGCTCTTTATTAGACACCTGGGTGGGATCCTGGCTGTAGCTAACATCAGAGGAGGAGGAGAGTATGGCCAAACTTGGCACAAAGGTATCCTCACTTCACTCACGGTCGCTCAGATGTGTTTCCTTTTGAAAGATAAATGAAGAATGATTTCAGAGCAACTCTAATTAGTCAACATTTTTAACACTACTCCGACTTGAAAAGTGGTAAAGAAGGCCTGGTCCGAAACTCGCAGAAGGTCGCTGACTACTTTGCATAAAAGTGAAGTTAATGGCGGTGAAGTATCTGTTTGAGTCACTAGTCTGACGATCACTGCCCACAGGATTATGTGTTTCAAAAGCAGAGTTTCTTTATAGGGTTGAGATAGAAACTAATTGTTTGGAACCAAAAAGACTAATAGTTCATTTAGCTAATTTAGTTTCATGACCCCTCTTTAGTATCCATCCCGTCTGTTTTTAACACTAAACTAACACAAATATTAGAACAAACTGACAGTTATGTTATGCATTAAAGAAGTGAAACCAGCATAGTGTTAACCTGTTTAATCCAGTATTGTAACTTATTTGTATCATTTGAATTTTTTTATTTAGTGCAAAATCTTGTCATTGCAATATTTTAGTGCAGCTTTCACTAACAGCTGCAACTGGATTTAATACGTATACCTAAATTCACTGTTATCCCACAATTGTGACCAACAATATTTTTACTTATTCTATGACAACACTCAGTAATTGTGAATTCATATAGACACCTTAAGGATAAGTTGGACCAAAAATCTTTGTCATATCTTTATGTTAACTTCACTAGGCTTTTGTTTTGGAGCTTTGATGCAGTCATCATCTTCTCATGGTGTAAACAGGAATTAAACTGCTATGGTATTTTGCACTACAATTTGCACTAGTCATGTGAAACTGCACATTTTGTGCAACTCCTTCATTTTTTCCATATTTGCAGGAAATGCACTCAAACATCAGTCAGTAAGATATTTAGAGCTTTATAAATGAAAATCTTCTTTATAGTCACAGTTGTTACTGGTATTAATAATAATGATAATAATAATAATAATAATGTTTTCTAGTTCTTGTATAATTATTTTACTTGCAGTCATTATGAATAAATTATTATTATTATTATTATTATTATTATTATAACTTACCATGCCACAGGACAATACAACTGAATTGCAACAGCAAAAAATTGCTGTTTTTTTTTTTTTCTGAAAACTTTCAGAAAAACTGGTGACCAGCTACAGTACCTAAACTTTTTAGCGAGTGGTTATTTTGTATATATTTAGAAATATGCTGCTTTTAATTAAGGTGATAAATGTGGTTATAATAAATGTGGAAATAATAATGACTTCGTTTTAGTCCAAAGATCCAATAAACTTTTTTCAAACATAATTTCCCTCTTCCCTCTCAAACCTTTTCTGTTTTAAGTTTAAAGGTAGTGCAAGTAATGTACTTTGCAACATATTAAAAATTATGCAACATGAAATATTATTTGAATAGTATCTTTTTTTTTCTTTTTTTTTAACATATTGCCAAATGACTTATGTTACCCCTTACATGAGTAAAGTGTGACATTTTTTTGAGAAGTAATTTCTCTATGGCTGTATCTTACATAAACATGTAGTATATAGGATAAATTGAATTAAAACCAAAGGAGCCAATACCTCTTCCCCCTTGACTTCAGTACAAGTGGCACAGTTTACCTCACTCCCTCTACCATGTGTTGCTTCAAACTGTACGTTTTTAAGAAGATTTCTGATTTCAGCTGGCACTCTTGGGAACAAGCAGAACTGCTTTGATGACTTCCAGTGTGCTGCTGAGTACCTGATCCAGGAGGGATACACCACAGCCAGCCAGATCGCCATCAACGGAGCTTCCAACGGCGGCCTGCTCGTGGGTGAGTTTCTCGGTTTCTTGGCGAGCGGTCTGAGGAAGTCAGACAGACAAGATCACTTCCAGCTAATGAAGAACACAACCAGTAAGACCCGACAGTCTTAGCACACATACGCCTTCGCACATGGTAAAATTAGGGTGGTGCTGTAATGGAAACTTATGGACGTGCAGCTGTGTGGCTTTAATGATGTGCACAATGTGTGCCGTTACTCACAGCTAGCTCATCTGTTGACTAAACATGACATTGGCATTCACACATGTCGCACACACACCAGCATCTGCGAGAGGCGAAGAAGCACTCGCTCCTCAGTCAAAGACTTTGTCACTCTCATTAAACAGCACGTTTAGTAGGAGATGCAGTCGTTAGACAGGCGACACTCGCCAGCTGCCAGTGCAAATACAGTTTCAATATCTGTCTTATTCATAGGAGAGACAGGATTGAGTCAGTGCAGTCATTGAGTATATGCAGGATTGTGCAGAATTCATGTGTGGTTGATCGTGGGAGGCACATGGTATTTGTTGAAATATTTTTTACAGATTTTTCTTAGAACTGAACACGTCATTCAAAAGGTTCTACACATTTCCAGCCTGCTGTGTTCATTCAGCAAAGATGATTTTATTTTTGCTTTAAAGTGCAACTGTGGATACTATCTATACCTTAAATGGAGGAAGAAATATTTATGAAATTTGAACAATCATATATTTGTATGTACAGTATATATGTATGTATGTTCATACAGTCAAACCAAAAATCATTCAAACACCAAATATAATTTTTGATAGATTTTTTTTCAGCAGTGGGCGCAGGACACTGTAGATCATAAATGTAAATGAGGATAGCAAATTAAAGTGAACTATGACACATTCTACACAAGAATTCTTCATACAGGGGACTAGCAGTAAAATTTGAGATAAAAAATAAAATAAAAGTGTTTTTTCTTTAAATGCTAATGTGAACTTTTTACACCTCAGACTGAACAAAATTGAGCTATCAAAGTTATCTGACATTATCAAGATATTTTATTACCATTTTCTAAACTATAGTGAATAAACTGTGATACACTATAATGTGAGATATATTAAAGGTATCTGGATGAATTTTGACCACACACACACACACACACACACAGTAATTAAAGTAAATTAATTCCATATTTAAGAAAATGTTAATAAAATAATATTAATAAATTATTAATAAGGAATTAAATATAGAAAAATGATACATGACCCAGACCCTTTTTCTTAACTTTCACCTCAAGTATTCAAAACATAGAAAGAAAGAAAGAAAATGAATGAATGAATGAATAATAATAACACTAATATGATTAAAAATAATAATAAGGCAAAAAAAATCCTTTGTTTTGTTACACAGCAGAACAATATGTAGAAAAACAAAACAAAAACAACAAAAAACTAAACACCTTGGCATTCAGGGCATTCACGAATATCATAGTTGTATTCAGCTCAGCTTACCACATTTGACCATGTTTTTCATTCAGCAAAAATATAATACATTTTCCCCCCTGAAATTCTGAGCCAAAAAATCAGTAGGCTCCATCTGCACCTGGTTGTGGGTTACTAGTGTGTGGATGTGTGGGTGTGAGGTAACAATCAGAACAAGATAAAGGTGTGTAGGCGGTGCACCGGTTTGAAAACTTTGGCCGTGAATAAATTACTAAGCATTTGAAAAAAAAAAGCTTCTTTATGCTGAGTGTGCCAGCTAGGTTAGTATGTCTGTGTTGATCCCTGTGTTTAGTCACAGTTGCCTATAAGAATGGGAGGTGTGTCAAATCGGGCTGTTCTATCTGAGTAATCCAAAGCATTTTTAGGCCCACTCATTTAAGTACAGGTGTGTGAGTCAGTGCGTCTGGTAAATGTAGACTGTGTATGGCCATTGCATTCAATTGGAGAAGAGTGATCTGTGTGTTTGTTTTTTTTCAGGGGCATGTGTAAACCAACGGCCCGAGCTGTTCGGCTGTGCAGTAGCTGAGGTTGGGGTCATGGACATGCTCAAGTTCCACAAATTCACCATCGGTCACGCCTGGACCACTGACTACGGCTGTGCTGATGATCCCGAACAGTTCAAGTGGCTCATCAAGTATGGATTCCTGTTTTCTACTGGTCAAAGTTTGCAATAATTAACATTATTATTATTTTTAATAGAAGCCTCTTATGCTCACCAAGGCTGCATTTATTTGTTCTAATTTTCAGCAGAAATATTATTTTATGAAATATTATTACAATTTAAAATAATTTTTTTTTAGCTATTTCTTCAGTCTTCAGTGTCCCACGATCCTTCAGAAATCATTCTAATATACTGATTTGGTACTAATTTATTATTAGTGCTTAATGGTTATTATTATTATCATAAATGTTGAAAACTGTTTGTTTTTGCAGTATAATTTTATGCAAACTGTGATATTTTTTGTCTGGGTTTCTTTGATGAATCAAAATTTAAAGCACAGCATTTAAAATATTAAGCTTTAAAATCTTTCCTCAACATTCCATATAGAACACAATAAGATCAACATTGATAATAATAAGAAATGGTTCTTTAGCACCAAACCGGCATACTAGAATGTTTTCTGAAGGACCATGAGACTATGAAGACTTAAGTAATGGCTGGTGAAAAAACAGCTTTGTCATCACAGGAATAAAATACATTTTAAAATGCATTCAAATGCAGCCTTGGTGAAACTTCAAGAACATATAGATTTACCTTTTCCTCCACAGGTACTCTCCTCTCCATAACCTTCCTCAGACCCCTCGAGATGGGACCCCTTACCCCGCGATGCTACTGCTGACAGCTGATCATGATGACCGTGTGGTTCCCCTGCACACTCTGAAGTACGTGGCCACTCTCCAGCATGGCGTGGGCCGCAGCCCTGGGCAAACCCAGCCGCTGCTGGTCAGAGTGGACACGCGCAGTGGACATGGAGCCGGGAAACCCACCGCTAAAGCCATCCTGGAGGACACACACATCTTCTCCTTTATTGCTCAGACACTGAACCTCAGATGGAGGGAATGAGAGAGAAAGAGAGAGAGATGCAGTAAACAGAATTAACAATGTAAGGAAAAGAGCACAAATAAACTAGTGATTTGTAAAGATGTTTGGCTGTCTTTATGCATGGACTGAGAAGAGAAGGGCATTTGGGCAGTAAGTAAATGGAGATATAAAACATGGAAGGTACTTAACTGATTTTTTTGTAGCAACTTGATTTTTAGTTTTGTTTTAGCACAGCAATGATCTTTTTTTTTTTTTCAATCAAAATAAACAACTGATTGATTTTCTGATCGATCGATTCATTTTTGAATTACAGCTGTTCGATGTTGTGCAATGCTTCAAATATACACTAAGGGGCAGTAAAGGGCTACAACAGCCCCTCCACTGCACACACAGACCAAGGACCACAGGGAACTGTAACAGGCCGGCCTCAAGACAGATAACCATTGTTTAAACTATAGTAAAACTGCTGTAATCACAACTGTAGAGACAATTTGTGGCAGAAATTACAAATTAATCATTTTTATAACCAGTTATGATTACGATTTCGCTTTATTATTTATATGTAACTATAAACTATACTTACTGTTGTAAAAACTATGTTAAATATGTAGTATTCAATACAAATACCACAAAATTATGTGTGGTTGTAGTACACCATGTTGATAATATAATTTAATTATATAATAATGTGATAAGCCATGGTTAAATTGTGGTTACTGACAAAACAAAAACAAAACGGTTGTACACACACACACACACACACACACACACACACACACACACACACACACACACACACACACACACACACACACACACATATATATATATATATAGGGGTTGGTTGTTCTGTAAATATCAAAGATAGTTTTTGGTCACTTTCTGGTTGTCAAATGTTAACCAGTGGTTAAACCTGTGTGAACTTGAGCAATTACTTCATTTTGTCTTAAAATGAGCGTGATGCCTATCGATTAAAAGTAATTGCAGAAATAGCTCAGTAAAGTGAAGTTATCTCTGACCTCTGTAATTACTGCAGGAAATATCACAGACAGTTGAAGCTGTAGTCTGTCATTAGCAGAGCTGACCTGTGATCAGTTCAGATTTGTCCCTCTGGATCTGCTGTTTATAGTGGCAATTAAAAAAAAAAAAAGGCTGGAGAGAAAATACAGGGGAATGCAGAAAACACTTCACATTGCATTGTTCATATTGTACATTAACATAATTACAATAGCGATAACAGTGTGTAATTATAGACCGTTCCATAACATAATTACACACTAAGTGCGTGTTATTCATTACTAGTGCACAGTGCTTTTGTAACTACACTGGATAGGCTACTTGGATACTGTAGTGTAAAGCCTGACCTAGTTGGAGACCCGAAATGAGGACATGAAAAGAAATTGAAAATCAAAAGCGGGAACTACTTGTGTTCAACTGTGGTCACAGAAAGTTTAATCTGGGCTTGGCCAAAACCTGAGAATTAATCAGATGAAGCGTGACGGGCTTTCTACGGAGCGGAGAACTTGAACTGTGCACCTCAGACGTGATGATTCAAACAGTGAGCGCTTTTTTCTTTCTTTCCTATATGCCTATGCATAACAGCAGCATTGCGAGTGTTATGCCGCTTTTACACAAAAGTTTAATGAACAAGAAATGTTAATGTTAAAAAAAATTACATTTTAGAATACCAATATAGCTTTTGTCTACTTTCAATCGACGTCACTCGAGAAGTACCTGCGCCAATCGATTCAATGATACAAATACTCATTCATAAACTTTGAATTATAGAAGACACTTGCAAGGCTTTTTTTAAACAGTAAATTGTAGGTAAATAGCCACTTTATCCAGTGTTTTTTTGTTTTCTCTCTAATAATATATCAATTATTTCGGTGTGAGAAACCGCTACAAACGATTCAGTTGGTGAGTGAACTGAACCGTCCTAATATTACAGACCTTTCTGACCGAGAAAGAGTGTTTCATTCGCGAATCTGTCATCACTGTTGTGATTCTAAACGGCTGATTAAAAGACAAACAAACATGAAACATGTTATTAAATCTAATGGTTTATCAAGAATAATTTATTCGGGATCATGCACCAGTAAAGGGTCTAGATGCCCCTGAGGAGCATATTTACTATTTTTGACACAAGTGGAAATAGTAATGGAGTATTCTATAAGCTAATTCAGAAATGTTGTTCATGAACCAGTGTTTTGATTTTTTTTTTTTTTTTTTTTTGCTAATGATCAAATTGATTTGATTACTACTGAAGACAGAAACTTACACCTATACTGGTGTTTCGATTTTACAGTGAAAAAGCCACTTATACACACACACACACACACACAGTAGGCCTATATATAATTTGTATAGACTACATAATTACACACAAGTACATGTCTGTTTACTTCAACCAAACACGTCAATCAAAAATGTATGCATAATAATGATTGGTTTTTAGCGTTTTAGTCTTCCAGAGCATTTCATCATGGTTCACCTTAAAGTCACTAAAAGCCCAGCAGGAATTCCAGAACACACTGTTCATCTTCTCCTTTCATGTGGCCCTCCTCAGAACAGAACTCACTGTTTGTCACTTAAATACACTCACGCAGCTTTGACGTCTCCATCCTCAGTGAATGAACCGAACTCAGTTTATAGAGTAGTGTTTGGACCTCAAGAGGTTGAAATACTCCCAGAGAGAGGCTAGAT